>NC_135510.1:495000-827500 GCF_051989575.1 Stigmatopora nigra | reverse complement strand
TGTGGCTGTCGCAAATGTACCATGGGCTTCCACAAGCATCTCAGGAGGAATCCCTGCCACTGAAAGAAAATGTTATACGATCACTTCTGTACTAAAGGAATAAGTCAAGATAAATAATTGAATTCATACATCTTTCAAGGCCATCAATATTCTGTGTGTACATTCTGAGAAGCAGCCTTTTCTCATGCAGCAGCCTCACAAAATAGTGAGTAAGGTTAGCCTGATAGTTTCCAGGATATAACTCTTTGGCCAGGGCAAAGAATGGTTTAGGGTTGTGATGAAAAAAGGAAATTTCAAAAATTGCTTCAGCATATGGTAGGTTATACTGTTGCAGGTTGTCATAGAGACCACTTCCGGGGGACCTGCGAAAGAAAAAGACCATATGTCAAAATTCCAAGAAATGTGAAAATAAACAAAAGGAACACAATCTTACCTGAAATCGGGGATTCCACTGGGGGTGCTGATACCAGCACCTGCCATCACGATCACTCTCTTGTACTTTTGCTGTAGCATATTTTTAGCGATGCTTTTCAGAGTCAGTGGCTCCGCATCTTCCCCACCACCAAAGGTGAGTAGCCCTTTAGATCCATTCCACCAGATAGAATTTGCTTGTCTGGATAAATGAAAATATGAGAGTACTGTCTAATCTGATGATTTAAAATTGAGCATTTAAAAACAAAAGGTTGTAAAAGGATTAAAGAAACAACATGTAAGATGGCGAAAAATGGTCCTGCCTAACCCTAACCCTAACCCTACCAAGGCCAAAATATTGAAGAGAACAAGATTCCTTTCCTGCCAGATAAATGATTTTCATAATCAAGCTGTGTTATCACACCAAAACTGCAATGTAAGCAGAACCAAGAAAATGCCATTTCTGAAAAAAATGCATGAGTAGTTTAGCAATGCTGGTCTGTATACCGGTAGTGCAAGTTCACACACTTGTAGTATAAGTAGACATAGTATTTGAAGTACAAGAGCATGCAAGCACCACACACACTTGCAGTACACACAAGTGCACTAATAGACCAGACATGGCCGCGATCAACGAAAAACCACGAAGTAAGATCACCCCTATTATAACTACCTTTTTTTTCGTCAGTTCTGAACCCAGTTGCAAGCGGAAGACAGGGGAGTGGCTTCAGTTTGTGAGTTTAAGCGTGGATTTTCACGTTTTTATGAACTTAATTTTTTTTTTAAAAATCCACCCCCCAAAAAATATGCAATGTAGTGAAGCCGCAAAAGTTGATTTGAGGGATTACAGTACATGTAATACATACAAGTGCAAACACTTGTATTACAAGTACAGAGGTACCTCGAGATGCGAGTTTAAAGCGGATTGACCTCGTATGACGATTTACTTATATCTCAAATGAACATTTCCCATTAAAATGAACTAAAAACTAATTAATTCGTTCCAACCCTCTGAAGAAACACCAAAAACAGAATATTGGATTGAAAAAACATTTTTATTTTGCCCGGATAGTACGTCTACCTCACAGTTCCGAGATTGATGGCCCAATCCCTGGTGGGTTATGACCTTCCTGTGGGCAGTTTACACGTTCTCCCCTTGCCTGCGTGGGTTTTCTCTGGGTTCTCCGCTTCCCTCCCACATTCCAAAAACATGCAGCTGATTAAATAGTCTAAATTTGCTCAAGTTATGGATGTGGGAATGAATGATTGTTCATCTCAGTATGCCTGATTAGCTGGCAACCAATTGAGGCGTCCCCTGCCTATTTCCCACAGTAAAACTCCAGCACCCCCACAACCATTATGAGAATAAGCACTACGTAAAATGACAATCTATTTAGTCCACCAGGCAAAGCTAATTGTGCAGGCTGAGTGGATTCTTTCTGCGATTGACTGGAAATTTATTTAGGCCCTAAATTTTAGGGTGAGGGTGGGCCGGTGGGCGAGTGGATAGCGCGTCAGCCTCACAGCTCTGGGTTCCTGGGTTCAAATCCAGGTCGGTCCACCTGTGTGGAGTTTGCATGTTCTCCCGGGCCTAAGTGGGTTTCCTCCGGGCACTCGAATTTCCTCCCACATTCCAAAAACGTGCATGATAGGCTGATTGGACACTCTAAATTGTCCCTAGGTATGGGTATGAGTGTGCATGGTTGTCCGTCTCCTTGTGCCCTGCGATCGGCTGCCCACCAATTCTGGGCGTCCCTCGCCTCTGGCCCAGATTCAGCTCGAATGGGCTCCAGCATCCCCGCGACCCCAATGAGGATGAAGCGGTTCAGAAAATGAGACAAGATGAGATTTTAGGGTGTCCCTGCCTACTGACCGATTTTGCCTGGGATAGGCTCAAACACTCACGATATTTTCGTTAGAATTAGCGGTGAAATGAATGAATGTTGGTTATTTGTAATCGCTCGTGTGCATGTTGCAAATGTTCCTAATGTGTCAGTGTCACCTACCCAGACAACGACGTTTCACGTTGAAACAGGTTTCTTTGACCACGTGCTGTAAAACATGACATTTGTTATTTAGCATACCGCACTGAAACTTCCATCACACACGCGCGCACACGCACGCGCGCACACACATAAACACAAATATCACCTGTACTGTACTGGCCGCTAGCATGGACAGTAATGTTAATTCTTGAAACCCAGCGGCGACACAACAAAAGCCTGGAGCTTATTGAATACGCTATAGCACACATTTTAACTGCAAACTCGACAAAATTAACTTTACATCTAAACAATGTTTGTCCGTGAACTTCCGTGTTGTTACTTCAGCGCGTGACGTTGGCAAACACTGTCCTTAAAGCAATTATTTGAGAAAAATATTTACAATTTATGTTTTTTTTTTAAATTAGTACAAATAATGTGCGGCACAAAAAAAAAGTCAGATAAACAAATGACGGACGAAAGTTCAGCGCAGTTATTATTGCCCACAATTCCTTGCATGGAAACGGTGCAGGTCAACAACACAACAATTTTACTTCCTGCTGGCCCCCAAAACCACAGGCGCACATTAGCACGACTTGAGTTTAAAGTAATTCTGCGTCGCCATCATGAGGGATGTTACCGGGTACCTTAAACAACAACAGAGCAATAGCTCGACGCCGGAGATGGCGACAGAATGGCACAAACTGGAGGACTTGCACAACAAAAGGTGACAGATGTTGCTAATTCGAGTTAGCTCTTGCTAGCGTTAGCTCCTCTCATTCAGCGGACTGGCTAGCTGAGTCATGCGCCCAACTACAATTACATGTTGGGAAGTATCTTTACTCGCTTTGTTAACTCTAATTCATTAATTTGACGAGAACGAGTCAAGCTATTTTATTCTTATAACAAAATGTGTAGGCATTAGTTCTAGGATGTGTTATATGGTCTTTATTCCAACCATTACAGTCATTTCAAACTAGCCAGTTTGAATTTACTGTTATATTACAATTCAGTGCGTATTAAATTGTAGGATTTAAATTTACTGGGTTCGTGTATGAGTCGTTTGTAGCAATTAGTATTTTTCTTTTTTTTAAACGTCCAATAATTTCTTTCATAGTCGCAATTTGTAAGTGATGTCGCGAGAATACATACGTACATAGTGACCAATGCTATAGTAAATCATCTAAAAAGGGGTTATAATCCAAATTATCACCTTCTTAGTAATAAAGAAAAGAAATTCAAATGACGTTTTTAAAACCACTAACAGGACAACCAACTTTATCTAACAATCTAATTTCTACTCACCATTTTAAAATTATGATTTAGTTTGTAGCTATTACTGGTCACACTGGTAGAATGGATGAATGTAAATTGTGTTGACCATAAGGCAAACATCTTTTGGTTACATTTGGGAGAAATAAAACACTATGAATCTGAGGTTCACCATGCATATTTTAATATGTATATTTACATGTATATCAATATATATTTAACAGCCTGAGTGTAGGCCTTGGACAACATGTTTCCTCACCTTATTTCGTTCATTCACTTTCTGTACTACTTATTACAAGGATCATGGAGGGTGCTGGAGCCTATCCCAGCAGATTTAGGGCACCGGGTGGGGTACACCCTGAATTGATGGCCAACCAATCGCAGGGGATATGGAGAAGAACATTTTTTTTAATTTGTTGATTGTTTTGTTGCTCGTAACCCTTAACTAATTCACTGTCAGGACAGTTACAGACGCCTTCAATAGTAGCCAAAAAGTTCAAACATGAACAAACCCTTTTTTTAAAACTCCTCTTTTGTTTGCGATTCTCTGAAAATGAAGTGATGGGACCTGAGTTTCAATCGCGTGTTTGGGAACATCCATACTAAATGCTACTGCTATGTTTGACAGGTTGTGGCATCAATTGACGCTGAGATTGACAGACTTTGTCAAAGATCCTTGCTTCAAAAACGGCGATGGCCTTATACAGGTGAATTTTCCACACGATCTTGTTCACTTTATTGTAACAATGAACATGGTGGATTTTCAACCACATTCTTCACATAGCATATCGTACATCATTCAATTAAAACAAATTAACACATGTGCATGCTTGTATTAAACTGGATAACAGTTACCTGAGTATAACCTATATTTATATTATTATAAAAAATATTTACTTCTGTGCTTTCTGCGGACCAGTCACAATTTCATTATTATTTTTTTGTATTGCAGCTTTACGAAAATTTCCTCAGTGACTTCGAACACAGGTGATCATAAAAAAACAACCCGATGGAATACAAAAAGGCCTTGTCCTTCAATCTTTTAGTGTATTATTATTTTTCAGTTAATTGGATTCCTTTCTTTGCAGAATCAATCCTTTGTCCCTTATGGAGATTATTCTCTATGTTGCCAGACAGATGACAGGTAAGACAGTGTCATGTAGAAAACTAAATTTTTGGCCATTTTTTTTATTCATATTGTGTGAGTTAACAAAATGTTTCTTTCCAGATCCCAAAGATGCAATCAGTTTTCTTGAGAAGACAAAGGAAAAAGTATGTTCACTTATACAAGTCCATATTATTTGGTGCAATGGCTTTCAAGGTCGACCAGTCAGGCGCTTGACAACTTGCCTTGTGAATGCTACTAAAAAGCATGTTACATTGTGCCGAAGAATGAGATTTAAATCCTGTGAGCCAATTCATCTGAAAAGAAAGAATATTTTGGTTGGCTGGCTGTCAGGTTGTGTGTCTGACGTCATGTTAAAACATTATGCTGTCGCTATTATCTTCTAACACAATATTTCAGTGCTAAAAATAAATTTAATTCAAAGTTTGTTTATTGACATGGCTCTTTAAAGGCAGCTTTTTGAAAAAAAAACTTCTCGAAAGCCATACAGTGGTGCCTTGAGATACGAGCTTAATACGTTCCGGGACTGAGCTCGTATGCCAATTTACTCGTATCTCAAATCAACATTCCCATAGAAATGAACTAAAATCAAATTCATTCGTTCCAACCCTATCAAAAACAAAAAAAACGGGATATGGGAATGGAAAAACATTTTTTATTTGTTCTGATTTGCCATCTATTAACAAAGTAACAAATAACTGGTGGTTATGATGTTTAATAGTACTAAAGTGAGACAGATTTTGCAGAGGAGAGAGGGACAGAGAGAGAGACCTTTTGCACGGCAATGCGTATAACATCAACATTTAAATGAACTTGGATTACGATACATACACACTCGAAATAAGTTTATTCTAACCTTACACTAAACGTAATTCTAATTTAATTCACACCTGGCTGTATGCTCTATCAAAATTTGTCTCGTATAGAAGTAAATATTTCCTCGAAATTTTACCCGTATCTCACTTGGATATTAAAAAAAAACAAAAATTGACATAAAATGAAATTGCTTTTTAAAATGTTAACACCAGAGTATCACTGTATCAAAATGTGTTCAAGTTGAATGGATGATATCCGTGTCTGTATTGATAGTTGTGTGTACATATTTTAAACACCATAGGCTGCAAGCTAATGATGCTTATGTAAGAGCAGCTCTTAACTTGCCCAATCACATGTTTTAATATTTAATCCGATTGTGGACTAATCCTCAAAATTATTAACTTGGACAAACTGACCATGTTTTATCTGGTCCAGGTGAAAAGCAGTGATGAAGCTGTCATTCTCTGCAAGACATCCATTGGCAGTCTCAAACTCGAAATCAATGATCTTCCAGCAACCAAGGTGGGTGGAGCACCGAGTGCTAATTTTTGGTCTTGTTGATAAAACACATGCGTCATCTTGAAAATGACCTCGATTTGAAAAAAATGTTGAGCTGATTATCAAAGAAAATTTCTCTATGTAGCACAATGTAGCACTGCTTTGTGAATGCACATTAAAAGATAGTGTTCCCTCGGTTATCGCGGTTAATGGGGACCGGGACCACCCGCGATAAGTGAATTTCCGCGAAGTAGGGATGCCCCTTCAAAAATGCTTAATTTTAATGTTTAAAAAAGTAATAATTCCCCCCCACCCCATCCCTGTATATAGTACACCATATAGAATACGGATAGAGTGAAATTCATGTTATAACCAAAAAAATGTAAAATATGTTGTCTCATTGTAATATTTTAATTTTTTTATTTTAAAAAAAAACGCGAAGCTCTAAATCCGCGGTGAATGAACCGCGAAGTAGCGAGGCAACACTGTACATTCGATCAAGTTCATTACTCAATTTCTGTGTAAAATGTTTTGGAACTTATCTTTTCAGTGCCATCAATGGCAGCTAATGAATGCTCCATTAAGCCTAATTGAAAAAGTAAAAAATTATTAACATTTATTTTAGATGTTTGAGTTCAGGTCATTGTGCATAGTTGGCACAGATCATTTTTTAAAAATATTGAGATTGTTCATTTTAAGTGTTTCAGTGCTTCCAATGAAGTCCAAAAGCATGCCAGCGTGACTCCCCCAATGATCTTCTGGCATGATAAATTCAATTTCTTATCTAATCCCCCCCATAGCTAAATAAAATGGCCATATTTGGTTGTGTCCGTTTTTCTTTTATTTCTCCTAGAAACTAATCGAGGAGGTTGAGGAAATGTTGAACAATTTGCCAGGTGTCACATCGGTGCACGGCAGGTTTTACGACCTCTCAAGCAAATATTATCGCATCATTGGTAACCACGCCTCCTATTACAAGGATGCCTTGAGGTATCTCGGATGTGTGGACATCAAAGACCTCCCAGGTTTGTTCACGCATGCCAAAGAATAAAAAGAAAAGAAGCCGAATAACGAGAACAATTTTCCTCAAACTCGCAGAGACGGAGAAGCAGGAGAGAGCCTTCACTTTGGGATTGGCCGGCCTTTTAGGAGAAGGTGTTTACAACTTTGGCGAACTGGTGGGGTGCCCTCAAAATCGTAACAATGTCTTGTTTTAACATCATCGGTGGATAGCCGTATTGAATGTGTGCTGTTTTGGTTTGCAGCTGATGCACCCTGTGGTGGAGTCCCTAAAAAACACAGACAAACAGTGGCTCATTGACACGCTGTATGCATTCAATGCAGGCAATGTAGAAAAGTTCCAGGAATTCAAGTCTGCATGGGGCCAACAGGTTAGTCGCTAGAACATGATGCTTTCCAATAAGATCAATCAAATGTATAATTATTAATTGTGTTGTACAGTAATACCTTGACATACGAGTCTCCCAACATATGACAAATTTGAAATACCAGGAAAAGTCCTTCTAAATATTTGCCTTGAGATAAAAGAACATTTTGAGATATGACAAATGAATGCTCTAAAGAGTTTTTCCCCCCACACCTATACTGTATATAAAATGTATGTGTTTTGCCAGGTTGATTGCTATTTTTGATGAATGCAAAAATCCTCCAATTATCCAATCTGAATATTTCCCTCCAACATCTCTTGGTTTTTAGCCTGACCTTGCAGCACACGAAGCCAAACTGATGCAGAAAATCCAACTTCTCTGTGTGATGGAGGTGAGTATCTGTATATTCAGGTTAAGGAAGTGCATTAACAGGCTCCCATAGCCACAGGCTTATAGAAAATGTTGTCTGGTTAGCATGGTGTAAGGCACGGGTACAACAGTCTTCTAGATATTTACACAAAAAATAGTTGTCGGATCAATACCTTTTATATTTGCCAAATGTACACCAATGTTTGTATTTGGATGAACCCTATCAATATGAGCACAAGTACTCTAAGGTCAAGCTTTGTGACTTTACTTCTGTATGTGCGCATGTGTAGGTTTGTTTTCAAATCCTTGGTCACTTTCAAAAATTGCAATGTGGAAAGGAACCACATCAAAAAAATCTGGACACGTGTTTTGGCCTGCACCAAAAAAAGCAATCTATAGCCTCCCTCTTGTGAATACATCTTGAGACCACTTTGAAACCTTTGGGTCATTTCATCTGCGCATATACTACTTAAGCCAGTTAAGGTATCACGCTTGGAACTTCACTTGAAACTTAGCTTGAAACTTAAATTGGCAACAAACCTACAGTAATCCCTCGAAGATCATGTTTAATGTAGATCAGACGTGGCCGAGATAATCAAAATTCGCGAAGTAGGGTCACCCCTATTATGACTACCTTCCGCTTACGAGTTTCAGCGTGGATTTTCACATTTTTATGAACTTTAAAATAAAATTAAAAAACATTTCTTCAGTGCTGAGTTCTAGAAACAAGCAGAGTGGCTTCCGCTTGCGAGTTTCAGCGTAGATTTTCGCACTATTATGAACTTTATAAAAAATAGTAGCAGAAAAATTGATTTCGCGATAAGTGTCGAGGGAAGACTACAATTCATTTTGACTTGGAAGGGTACCGTGGTAAATCATGGCTAGCCCTCCTATTTAAAACATGTTCCTTTCAGTAGCACTAAAATTGTCAGAGTCCCAGCACTTCCATTTAGAATGGATATCTATAGCAGTCAGTTCATATAATGTTATTGCACATTGCAAAGGAAAGCCACAGAGAAAGTGTCTTCTTTGAACATGTAGCGACTTCATAATCAAGCTTTTCTCATTTGAATTTATAGATGACTTTCACACGTCCAGCGAACAACAGGCAGTTGACCTTCACTGAAATTGCTCAAAGTGCCAAAATTCCAGTTAATGAGGTTTGTGGGGTTATAATATTTTAGATATCAAAAATATTTGAAGTGAATTATAAACAAACGAGTAGAACGGAACTTGCAGAGGTGTTGTCACTTATCTGCATGTACTGTATATATATTTTTCAAAACCCATATTTTATTCTCCCCATGACAAGAATAATAAATTGCAGCAGATTTGACACTTTGACATTCACCTTCTATTTTGTTTTTTTGGCTTTGACGGTCGTTCCTTTAGTCTCGCCTAGAGCTGGGCGATAAAACGGTAATGCTAATTATTGAGAAATAATTTTTGTCAACAATAATAAAAACTTTCAATAAAAATTTGATAATTTTAAACCGCAATGGCACCACCCGACCACCACAGAGAATATGGGCGCTGTTGCAATATGAACACTAGTTCCAGACAAACGCTCATTAGAAGAGGATGATAACGAAATGTCTTTTTCCTTGGTTAGCATAAAAGCTAACACAAAGCATGAACGCAAAAGGACAATAACACGGCCAAAATTAGCGATTCTGAGATGCAGGACAACACAGCTGACCCATTAAAAGATCCAAGTGAACTCTCCCAGCCGTTTTCTTTTTTTTTTTCTTTTTAAAATGCCTCGTAAATACCTGTGGACAATTATCAGCTTTATTGAACATGACCTTAAACCACTGACCTCTTTTGAGGACGGCCTGTAATATTTTTCTTTTGATATCAAGATGTTTTCCCATTTTATGTATATGTTCTGAAAATGTTTCAAAAATCTAAAACTTGTTACCTTGTGTTAAAATGGGTCAAGTTTATCCAACTTTTTATATTTTTTGTAAATGGCCGTATGTGAGATAAACTTTCATTTTGTGAGGCTGAAAATAGTCTGCTTGCCAATGGTGATGATAAAAAAAGCATATTTAATCTTCTCCTTTCTTATAAAGCAAGATAACAGTTGCTTTCATATTTGAATAAGGGGGTAAGCAATGTATTTACTTATTCACCGTAGTTTGAAGTGTAAGATTTGAAACAAAAAAATGTAGTTATCGTGATAATTATCAATATTGATGGATTTTAGTTTTTTACCGTAATAACAATTTTTGTCATATCGCCCAGCTCTACTCTCGCCTAAATGTAAGAAAGAATAAAAAAAAAAAACACAATTAGTCATGCGCTTGCCTACCTACATTTTTTTTCGCATACAATTTACTTTTCTGTATTATTTCACGTTGTATGTTCTTAGGCACTTCATGTACCCTAACGTAGTTGTGCAAATTAAAAGTTTCCCATAATACTTTGACATTAAATGGTTTGTTCTATCAGGGTGAAAATGTTTCTAAAGCATTGTAGTACCTAAGCTAATGTGCTACTTCTGGGCAGGTGGAACTTCTTGTCATGAAGGCTCTGTCCGTTGGACTTATTAAAGGCAACATTGATGAGGTGGACAAGAAAGTGCAAATGACTTGGGTGCAGCCTCGAGTGTTGGACCTGCAGCAGGTGAGACTCTTTCAAAGATACTGGGACTCCTGACAATTTGCCTTACTTATATTTATAAATCATTGATTGTTTGGATCTGCAACTTCATTTTTATTCATCAAAACATCACACCAACCGTCACCCTTGCATGTCTATTCTTTTTGGGTTGCCACCTCGGCCCGAAATTCAGTGTGTTTTCAGTTTTCTTCAGTTAGTCCAGTGCTTCTCAATTATTTTCTGTTAGGCCCCCCCTAGCAAGAAGAAAACTATTCGCGCCCCCCCCCCCCCCCACACTTCCCACCGTGACTATAAATAAAATCATTTTATAAAAGTGTTATAGGTACAACATGTGAAATGTTGCACTCTCACAAACATGACAGAAGTAACAATGAGAGCGCCACTGCCAGCTACTGTTGTGGATGCGCAATTACACTTTATACTAGTACGGCCAAATAAAATCCTGTTCCCCTGGGTTACACGCGCCCCCCAGGTATCGCACCCCCCCCCCCCCCCCCGGGGGGGGGCGCGCCCCACTATTTGAGAAGCACTGAGTTAGTCCGATTAATCTATTAATATTCTTGATAAACCAAAATGAAGTGCATAGTTGATGCAAACACCCAATAATTCATAAATGGAAATTGCTCATATTGCGCAAACTTTTTTTATATAACTGTACATGCACTTTAAAAGGCCAAAGGTTTTCTATTCAGAAAATATTGCAGATTTAGTGTTGAATCTCGTTGCTCATACTTGCATGTTCTGCCCAATTCAGATCAAAGGAATGAAGGAGCGCTTGGACTTCTGGTGCGGAGATGTTAAGAACATGGCTATGCTCGTAGAACAACAAGCCCATGACATCCTCACCTAAGACTGTTGCTCTCTTAAAATACTGATTCATCCCTCTTTGACCTGTTATGCCTGTTATTCTTTTTCCTCCTTGGACAGCATCGTTTCAGTAACAGGCAGTTTTCATAACTAACATTTATGTTTTACAAAAACAATGCTCATAATAATATCATAGTATGGACGAATTATGTCCTTAATGTCAATAAATGCATTAAAAAAATCGAGTCTGATTGTTTACTCCTCAATATAATGATCTAGGACATAGGAACCATATTCTGGGTTATTTTTCTAGCTCTCAGAATCAATGACATTCGACTGAAATATGTTTAATAGATGCACAATATACACTAATATCTTGATATATGTGTCAATAGAGAAAGAGATGTTTCTTTGTGATATCCTGCTTTAGGTGTTCTTATTTTGCTTTAAAGCTCCTTTAAGCTTGTATCTCAAGCTATTACTGTATATCACTTCACCGTGTTGCTTACAGTCCCACTTAATGGTGGATTTGTATAACTGCAATCATGTTTATACAAATGCAGTCCTCAATTGGGTAATGTATCGTTCCGCGTCCATTATAAAAAAATTAAGAAAAAAAATGAAAAGTAACATATTCGAGTTAGAACTGCATAACTTATGTGCAACAACAATGAGATAGAACACTTTTTTTTTTTGTTTAGGCATATAAGTGTTATTGTTGTGGCCTTAGCTTCTTTTAAAGCACTGATGTCAAACCTTAAATAAAAGCCCGTCCCCGGCCGATAGGACGTCGTATTTGGCAGGAAAAGCTTCCAGATGAACATGGTGCTCTGATCATTCAACCCCCCCAACCCCCTCTTAGGAAGGGTGGGGGCTAGAGAAGAGGACAAAGAAGCGAGCGAGAAGCGGCCATTTTGAGAAGCGTTCAGAAGTGATAGGTTCACCAATAGGTATTTCACAAATAAAAGACAGGACAAACATCTTTGGTTTTTCTTGCAAGAGAGAATCGAACCGACGCGCCTTCGTCCAGGTTCATTCTAAGGAATTGAATCCTCCCCTGCCTATTTTCGTAAAAGTTGACAACAAGCAAGCGTCTATTCAAAACAATTAAGGTTAGAAACTGAAACAATTGCATAAGCATTGACAACAAGCTAAAATCTATTCAAAACAATTACACTTACTTTTGTAGGGCGAGCGGTATTGCCACATGGAGCGGTGTCCTCCCGGATCCGTGTGAGAGGTCGAGGTTTCAAAACTTTTGATAAGTCCAGCTGGATTTAGGAGCGACCTTCCCGTTGTAAATCAGGGTTGCAAGCAGATGTGCTATAATGACTTTATTGATGTTCATAAGCTAAGTTAAAGCAAATCATTCTTCATTGCAAGCAAATACATAATAATGTAACATTAATTGGATAACTTTATTCATCCCGTATTCGGGAAATTTCTTTGTCGCAGTAGCAAGAGGGTGTGGATGCAGAAATAGGAAAGGCATTTTACACAAATAGGTAGTTAATAGTAAGTTAATAAATAAATACATGAATAAATATATAAATAAGTAACCGTGTTGCTGACATATATATACATACACATACATATGTATATATATATAGAAGCACATGTATACGCAATTTAGTAGGTCCTAACCCACAGCCATTTTTTGGTTAAACCTACTTAAGAAGCGTCCTGTCAAATAACCTCCTGACGGAGATTGTTTTGATGTTTGGGATTTAGCCCTGACAGCCGTTCCATCAGAGAAATAAATATTAACATTTTAAACCTCACTCAGACGACAATGTTAATGCTCAAGTATAGTGATCATGAGCCAAAGGCACCTCACGAAGTCTCCAAACCAATTCACATCAAAAATATAACCCAATCAGGTTAACGTGAACCGGACCAAGATGCTCTCGGACACGGCACACCATGCTTTTCTCTCTCTTCTCAAGACGAAAGATGTCCTTCCTTCATAAGTGTAATGATTGTGTCCCTAATTTGAGAAACTTTGCAAGTATTTCGTCAAATATATTAATTATTAAAAGGTAATGTTTACTCGCAGTTACTTGATGATTTCATCTAATTAAGTTTACGATACAAGGCAAAACAATGATACTTATGATATTTTTAGCAGTTTGAATGTGGCATAGGAGTTCCCATGAGTCTGACAATGAATAAATCAGCTGAAAATAATGGCTTTTCTATCCACCAACTATGAGAACACCAAAATATCCTTTAAACAGTCAATTGGGGCAAATGAATAGCAGGGAGCCATATGAAAGAAATGCACTTGAATTATTCATTAAATGGCAATATTATTTTAATAGAAATGAAATAAATCAGTTTTTTGGTAAATTTGTACTTGTATGGTAAAGCCTAGTTTTCCCTCATTTTATAGGTTGATTCTCAGCTCGTCAAATATTATTTGCTCTATATTTACTAGGGATTACAAGATCAATTCTGTCTTTGCAATCCTTGGTGAGCTGAGTAAAACTAAAAATTAAAAAAAAATAGGCCAATCTTTAGCCACAAATTTTGGGTGGGTGGAAAAAATTAAACCACCTGGGTTCAAATCCAGGTCACGTCCATCTGTGTGGAGATTGCATGTTCTCTGGGCCTGCGTAGGTTTCCTCCGGGTACTCCAGTTTCCTCCGGGTACTCCGGTTTCCTCCCACATACCAAAAAAAAAAAAAACAAGCATGGTAGGCTGATTGGATACCAAATTTGCTCTAGGTAAGGGTGTGACTGGGCATGGTTGTTTCCTTGTGCCCTGTGATTGGCTGGCCACCGATAGCGTGTCCCCTGCCCCTGGCCCAGAGTTAGCTGGGATAGGCTACAGCACCCCCTGAGACCCTGATGAGGAAAAAGTGGTTCAGAAAATGAGATGTGAACCTTAAACACACACACATGGAATAATGAAACGATGAGGGATAGGTGCCTGACACGAGAGAAAACCAATTGGTAGTTACCTAGTATAACCCTAACCCGCGCACCTATAATTTGTGACTAAAAATTGGTATACATTTTTTTCACTTTTTCTTCGCTCACACCAAGGATTGCACCGGTACTGGTAACTGGCAAACGCTGAACACATGTTGCCATGACAAAACATTTATTCCCAACATATGGTATGGAAACCTGGTAAAACAAACTACCAGTATGAACACAATTCTCAAATGGAATTTTCACTATTTTGAAACCTAAAGTCTAATTCATCATCATAATGAAAATTTTTCAAAGTCTGATTCATCATCGTCAGATTCACCAAAGAATTGATTCCATTCTTCTTGAGTTATTTTTTTTAGGTATGAACCAGACTCGAGTGAGCGGCTGCTCCGCTAACGTTTCTCTGGAGAAACTTTTTTTTATGTGACCCTCCCCTATAAACTTGCCGAAGGCTATTTGAAGAAGGCTTACTTTTAGTAGAATGGGCTCTCTCGCGCCATCTAGTGGAAAAAGACAAGGTTTTACATCTCCCATTATAACGGTTGCAGAGGGATTTTTTCACCGGGATTTGTTCATAAAAGCGAAGACCTCATGTATAATGCGCACCCGAACTTTGCTTCAGTTTTTTGGTACAAAATGTTGCACGTTATACTCGAATAAATACGGTACACAACAATTAGGCCAAAACAGGTGAAATCAATAGGTGAATAAAAATCGAGACACATATGTGAATAAATCCAACACAAACCATGACTGTCTTCTGTTTTTAAATGATTAAAAGACTCATTCTTCAAAATGATCTCCATATTCCTGCATACAGTCAACCATTCTTTTTATCTATTTTTAAGGTCTTAATGTTATCTTTGGTACTCATTAAGGCCAGAGTCTCAGTTATTATCCACTGTTTCCAAAAAGGCTAGCAAAATTTAGCTGGGTAGAGAGTAGCAGGGGCGTCCTGGTGGTCCGAGTGGTTACCGGTTTGGCCTCACAGTGGGAGACCTGGGTTCAAATCCAGGTCAGTACACCTGTGTGGAGTTTGCATCTTCTCCCCTGGGCCTGCGTGGGTTTTCTACGGGTACTCCGGTTCCCTTCCACATTCCAAAGACATGCTTTGTAGGGTGATTGGACCCTCTAAATTATGTATGAGTGTGAGCGTGAATGGTTGTTTGTATCGTTGTGCCTTGCGATTGGCCGGCCACCGATTCAGGGTGACCCCTGCCTCCGGCCCGACGTCAGCTGGGATAGTCTCCAGCACCCCCCGCGACCCTAGTGAGGATAAAGCGGTTGAGAAAATGAGATGAGATGAGATAGTAGCAGTTCTCAGGGTAGCTATTTGCTGACTAGGCAGTTTTCAATCAGCGCGAGGGAGAGTGAAATGAGGCTGGATGATCAAAAAAGCAGGCTGTATACCTAAAGGGAGAGGGCATACATGCTGCTATTGGCACCATCCTCTCTGTCTCTATCGCTTTAAGAGGTACGAAAGAGTGTGTATGTGTGCGTGTGGGGGAGGGGTATTGGCTGGGGTAGAATAGTCCTGCAATGAGTAGATACAAGGGAGACGAGAGATAGAAGGAGAAATATTCCGAGCGCTAAAAATCAGGAGAAGGGCAGATCACTGAGTGCAACTGAGGGATACAACAACAATTCAGAGGCAAGGGGACACAAGGATGGAGAGGACAATGCAGAGGAATATTTTTGTCTTGCTTCTCTTGACACCCTAAGGAGAGAGCCTCCTGTGCAGACTGGAGAGAGAGAGAGGAAGGAAACAGGAAATAATCACACTTCATTCGGCTTTGGCCTGTCAGTCTGTGCCGAGGCTAAATGTTTCTTTCCTAGGCACTACAATGTAAAAGATTTTCCTCAACTTTCTGCTCTTGTCATTTTTCTTCCTCAACGACGTAGCAGTCCGGGAGGATGTCAATTTGGTATCTCCACGTCTGCCGGCGCAGGAGGGACGCTGGGATGCTCTGATGGCTAATTGAGCCGAGCCCAATCGCCGCTGTCGTCGTTCCTCCGTAGGCCTGCGGGACCGCTGGAAAAGCCTAGCCCACACTTGTCTGGGGTACCTCGCCGCAGGACCGAGACGACGGGCCGGCGGCCTCCCCGACTGGGTGAGGGTGGTACTGATACTGACGAGGATGAAGAGTGCCGTTAGCATGCTTGCCCATGGGAAAGAACACTTACGACGCCTGTCTTCGTCTCTCTGAGCATATATATGTGAAGCTTCCATTTCTTCTACAACAGATGATGCTTGTAAGGCCTTCCTCTTGTTCCTAACAGGAAACTGGATTTCACATTTGGAGGCAAGGAAGTCAGGGGCCCGCCCGTTCCTCCGCCGCTACCTGATCCGAACAAAGCCTCCTCCTTACTTGCCACGCTGAGCGGAGCAGATCTTTGCATTTCTTTTTCTTGACATTCTAAGGATTTGTCAAACCTGTTTCATGCATGTCCACTGGAGGCAGGTTTGACTTTGATGATGGGGGGTCGTACTGTGGGGGCTGGGAACAGGGAAAAGCCCACGGCAGAGGGGTTTGCACGGGACCGCAGGGTCAAGGCGAGTACGCGGGGGCATGGAGTCATGGCTTTGAGGTCCTCGGTGTATACACGTGGCCCAGTGGAAACAGCTATCAGGGCACTTGGGCGCAGGGCAAGCGGCACGGCGTTGGAGTGGAGAGCAAAGGCCGCTGGGATTATCGAGGAGAATGGACGCAAGGGTTCAAAGGTCGATACGGACAGCTGGAGAGCACAGCCAGCGGCGCCCGTTATGAGGGAACGTGGAGCAACGGCCTCCAGGATGGATATGGAACTGAAACCTACTCTGATGGAGGTAAAGTTGATTTTCATCATGATATTACCACTTAGCAACTGCTCGTACAATAAATCTTTTTGGGTGCTGAAAGCTGAAAAGTCAGAATTCAGAAGAATTTAGAAGGATTCAGAAGGATTCAGAAGCACGGCACCCCAGTTCTGCCTGCTGGGATTTGGATGTACTCGTGCGTGGGTCATCTCCGGGACCCTCCCAATATTCAAAAACATTCACATTAACAAAAACAATGACTCAGTGGGCACTTTCACACGTTATCAGTAATAAAGGTTTATGGCGATTGAGCCATTTATAGATCCCGGTGTCAAATCTGCAACTTCTAAATATTATGTGGGACACATTCCAATCAAATAATTTACCTACTAGCTAAAATACAGTGGAAAAAGACTGATGTACACAGCCCATCTGCTCAGCATCACAGGCTGTGCTATAAAGTTGTCATGGTTACGCAAAGACATCAGGTCAGCATGTCACTAGAGACTACAGCACAGCTCTCATGTCATCTGATTGGCTACCCCCCTCTCTCACACACACACAGTCTTCCCCCTGCTTTAGTCTAATGTAGGCCACTTAATGTGTTGCAGTGCAAGCCAAGCATAGAACAATGTTAGGAGTTCAGGAAAAGATGGACAATTGAACACAGCCTTTTGCATTGTAAAGAGGGTGATTAATGTTAAGTTAGTGTTACAAGAAGCAACATGACTAGAAATATAAACTCAGTTTAAGGTGTGTGGTGGGGGGGGGGGGGGGGGGGTGGCTTTACACGTCCTGTCTGGTGTGGTCTTCCGTTCACGTGGAGGATCGCCGACAGACGAGTACAGCATGCACGAGCTGACACATTTTCTCCAAGCCAGTAAATCTAGGCACATAACGCACAGGAGTGCCAAAGCGGACATGAATTGGGGGCTGAGTGAACAGGCCCTCACAGCATAAGCTTGCTTGTTTTCAGCACCATTGACAGCTCCTGGTCACATCCAGGTCAGTTAAACAGGAACTCCAGATGGTGGTGGAAAAAATACATTAAAATAGCTTTATGCACAAATGTCTTCAAAGTTATTTAAAAAAACACCCCAGTTAAGTTTTTACAAAAACAAAAAATATTATCCAATAAAATAACAGCTTGTGTAATAACAAATGAAACTTAAATGTAGTTTTTTTTGCCTCAACGAAAATGAGTCATCTCTTTAAAACAAAAGTTTTATTTCGACTCCTGTCGATGTAACAGTGTTATAATAGCAACCATTAGGCTGATCTAATGGATTTTGCTACTAGGTTATGATCCTTCTAGACAGTTAATTGTGTCTTTATGACATAATAAAGTTAAGAAAATGGTTAATGCCTGGAAGTGAGGTGGTAATTTTCATCATAGGCAAATATAGGAATATGTAAAACATAGCATAGCCATTTCAGTGTATACTGTAAATTTGAATTTTTCTAGTTTGTGTAGAAGACCAAGGGTGTCCAGTTTGTATTTGCTGACCGCAAATGAGAAAAAAAACTTTAAATATGGCCCAATTAAAGAAGCTTGTGACCTGGTGGTGAAGCAGTGATCGGAGTGCCCCGCTGCTGTTATGGTGGCCCGGATTTGATTATGGTAGTGCTTTTTAAAAGATTTAGTTGGACATGCCATGAAAAGGTTTTCTTTCAATAATGTAAACATATTTAATACTAGCGGTCACCAACCCTAGTTTTCGAGAGCACCTATCCAGTCTGTTTTCCATGTCTCCGACTTCCATCCCACCGGAAATTAATAATCAGGATCACTAATAGGGGGCGGCCCGGTGGGGCAAGTGGTTAGCACGTCGGTCTCACAGTTCTGAGGTCCTGGGTTCAAATCTTCTGGGAATATAAGGACGGGTATGCGGGGTCCAACCAGCGTCAGAGTATATTCTGCGTAGCTGGTGGTTCGTCGGATCCGTTTCCAGTGGGGGTTGGGCTCTGTCAGGGCTGCCCTATGTCATTATTTCTGTTCAAAACCTTTATTGATAGAATATTGGACGAAGACGTGGCGTTGAGATAGTCCGGTTTGATGGCCTCAGTATTGCATCTCCTTGCTTTTTGCTGATGATGTGTTTCTGTTGGCTTAATCAGGCCGAGATCTCCAACTCATTGGAATGATTTGCGGGGTCTTGTTCACGAGTGAGGGAAAAACTAAATGGGAGATTGACAGGTTGATCGGTGCGGCCTTTGCAGTGATGCAGACTCTGCATCAGTCCATCCTGACGAATAAGGAGCTGAGGCAAGAGGCAAAGGTCTCTACGTAAGGGTCAATCTACTTTTCTACCCTCATCAATGGTCACTGTGGTTTATAGGCCACCGACCGAAAGAACAAGATTCCTGATTCTGGTTTACTCTGCTTAAATAAATCAAACTTAAACTCTCTCTTAGAGTTAAGGTGAGAAGCCCAGTCATCAAGAAGGGATTCGGAGTAGAGCCGCTGCTATTCCACATCAAGAGGAGGCAGATGAATTGGCTCAGACATCTGATTAGGTTGCCTCCACGATACCTGCCTGGTGAGGTGCAAACCCAGGACACACTGTCTCCCGGCTGGTCCGAAAATGCCTTGGTATCCTCCCGGAAGAGCTTTATGAAGTGGTTGGGGAGAGGAAAGTCTGGGCTTTCCTGCTTTAGCTTCTGGGCTCCAGCACCCTCCACGACCCATTGGAGTATAAGCGATATAGAAAATGAATGAAGTAATCTACAATAGTGTGTGACAGCAACCATTAAGGGGCAAGAACGATTAATCAAATACTATTTTTTTTATTATCTTATTCTGATGTTTTCATTCTTTAAGATGCTTTCAGGTTGATTTCCTGTTTGTGTGTTGTAATTGGAAATGATTATAATGTATTGTGTATTTGGGACACTTTCTGTGTCCCAATTATATTCTACATACTAATTATAAACAGATATAGCCGAATAGTATACCACCAGGGAAACAAGGCCACGTACCTTCCTTGTTCTTCTCTTTCTCTAATGCAATTAATTTAACATATTTCTTTTTAGTGCACCTTTACTGCTGTGCATACAGCATCTGCAAGCAGACATTGGGGCTTCGTAATGAGCTGTGTCTTGACATTCAAAATCAGAGCTTTTCCACGGTATAACATTTAAAAACATCAACATGGATGAACCTGAAAAAACAAACATTTTAAAAAGGGCTTAAAATAAAACAAATGATAACATGAAGACAAGTCGGAGTGGTAATAATATATGTAAATAAATGACTTTAAATAGAATTATGATCTAACGTATTGCCATAGCCAGATATAATCTGACATACATCACAGGATTTCATTTAGGGTTGATTTTACATGTTTGTTTCAAAATATTTGTCAGTCTTCAATCATAAACATGCATTATTAATCTGGATTTTGTTTTTTCAGTATACTACAATAAAAAGTAATTACACATCCACAACATTAAATGGCAATCTGTGAAGAGGGATCAATAGCAAAATGTTTATGCGTTTGTATGAACTGGCCATGCTCGAAAAGTTGGCGGGAGAAATAGAGTGCACTGGACAAATCCTCGAGAGACAACAGAGAAAAATGTTTTACTAGGATGAGGTTTTAAACTAATGACGAGCACACTTTGGTCCTCCTGAATCCAAGATTCGACTTCTTTGTTAGGATTAGTTGCGGTATTTGTTTTTTTTTTTGGCTATTCGCCTCTTACGTTCCACCAGCTTCCCTTGTACCAGCTGAGTGTGCTTTGTTATCAACCTGTATCTGTCTATTCAGCCTCCTGTGTTTGTTAGTCATCAACGCATCATCTGCTTCTTTGTACCATGGCATGTTTCCATGTCAAATTCCTCGTTACCCCATGTCTTTCACGTCAGTTTTGATTTTGTTATTTGATGTCTAAGTCCTTGTTATTTTCTGAAGAAACCTTCCTCAGTTATTACAGTTTTGTGAGAGCACTCCATTCCACTCTTCCCTGCATTTGGTCAAGCCACCTTCAAGGACCGAACTACTCATGAAATAAATGCTCTAAGAATTTCAGCCAACCTTTATTTGACAAATATGAAAAGAGCAGAGAGAATAAAAATATAGCACAATCTATTGCTAAGATAGCCACATACCAATATAATAAAGACCATATAGCCTGCGTCTTGTCTCTACCATGTCCAACTCTCAGTATATTCACCTGTCTAAGAAAACTACTGGTATATATGACCAAAAGCCAGGCTCAATCAGACACAGGAAGATGCATCAACAACAACTTCATCGTTTATAATGCTGAAAACAGATGATAGTGGTGGAGACGCAGAGGATGACAGCAATGAAGACTCATTTTAAGACCGCTGAATTAGTTCCACACAATCTCCTGGTACTCATTTGAGTAGCCCTTGCAAAACGTATTTGCACTGTTGTCTTTTGTCTTAAAATGCAAGGGGGCAGTATCAAGCCAAATAACTTAAGGTGTCAATTGGGGCTACTGCTAGCCTTTTGGTTGGCCTAAAATGAAAAGTCAGATGATGCCATTTAAAGGCATTTCCTGAATATTCAAGAAGGAGAAACTCATGTTTTTCTTGGGCCTGCATCATACATTTTAGGTCTGTTTGATATGGGGGAAAAATCCCTGAGAGATATTCTATGTCACAATATCCATCTGCCGCAGAATTCATTCATTTTCTGAACCGCTGATAGGTACGCACAAATAAAGAGAAAGGACAATCTAATAGTTTTATTTATTTGGTTAAAATATATTCAACAGTTAGGACAGTGTGTGAAAATATGTGCCACGTAGCATTTGTAATTTTTAATCAATTAATAAAGGAATTCAAAATAAAATAATGAATAAGGAAATTCATTTACTTTTTGGGTGATTTCCTAACTTGGATCTTTTTCGTATCTCAAGTCACTAAACTGCATATAAAAAAAATCATAACCTAAAACTTTCGTACCTAGAGGCATTCATACGTAAAGATATATCGTAATAAAAGTTATGCGGTGATAAAAATGAAATTCACTTGTTTAACTATTTATTCATATCTCTTTCTGGGCCAGGAACCTACCAAGGCCAGTGGCTGGGTGGAATGCGTCATGGCTACGGTGTGCGGCAAAGTGTGCCATACGGCATGGCGGCCGTCATCCTCTTCCCTCTGCGAACTTCCATAAATTCCCTCCGTTCTGAGCACAGTCACAGCCCACCGGCCACGCTTGAGGATGGTGTTGCCCATACACCCACGGACGGCGTGGTGGCTGGGCTGGCTGGCAGTCCTGTGGGTCGAGGAGGCTTTGCACTCACTGCTCCAAGTGAAGCTGAGCGCCAGAGAAAAAGGAAAGGTCGCTTCCGGCAATCCATCCTGAATGGCCTAAAACTACGGCGCTCAGAATCCAAAAGCTCTCTCGCAAGTCAGCTGAGCAAACAAAGTTCCTTCTGTAGCGAAGCCGGCATGAGTACGGTCAGCTCTGCTGCCTCCGACATCCACTCCAATGCTAGTGAGAATGAACACGGCACGCCTGTAGATGCGACTGTTACAGAAATGTATGCAGGTGAGTGGCGGAGCGACCACAGGGCTGGCTGGGGCGTAAGTCGACGCTCGGACGGCCTTCACTACACTGGTGAATGGGCAGGGAACAAAAGGCATGGGTATGGATGCACCACCTTTCCTGACGGTACCAAAGAGGAGGGGAAGTACAAGCAGAACGTGTTAGTGAGCGGGAAGCGGAAGAATCTGATTCCACTAAGAGCCAGTAAAATCAGAGAGAAGGTGGATCGAGCTGTGGAATCTGCAGAAAAGGCTGCGGAAATTGCCAAACAGAAAGCTGAGATTGCCATGTCAAGGTATTCTATCCTTCCGTACAGTAATCCCTCGAATATCGCGGCTTCAACTATCACAGATTTTTTTTCTGTTTGTTTTTTAATTACATTTTTTGAAAGTTCATAAAAATGTGAAAATCCACACGGAAGCTACCCCCGTCCTCTTCTCATAAAATTATTGTCAGGTTTAGAACCATATGTCAGGTTTAAGACCATGTACATTCAATAATATCGGAGCAGAGGAAACACACAGCCAGTCGTGATGAGAATTTAAACCACCTCATATGAAGGAGGACGCCAGAATAGCCAGAGCAGAAAGATAGTCTATCTTCCTGAATGACCGTTTGGAATTCCTGGCAACTCCCTACAAACAACCTGGTTTTATTAGCACAGGATCATGTGACAGAGACAAACTTAAGGCGGGGAAATACACAAAGGAATGGGGGTTTCGTGATAGATAGCACCCCCCTAACTAAAAGAGGTAGTGACGGGAGTCACCACTAGGTCGTGCAAAATTCTATTCCAGTGACTACACTATGCAAAATAAAAGACAATAATAATAAACATAAAATACATTCATACTTCACACCATATACATTCAATAACTTCGGATCAGAGGTAGCACACGCAGAGTCAGCTTGATGAGATTTTCAAAGACTTCAGCTGAGGGAGGGGTCGGGAGTAGCCAGCGCTGGGAGATGAGTCCATCCCCCAGCCTGACCAGTTCGAATCCCTGCCTACCTCCAACAGTTGAGCTAGTTTTATTAACAAAGGGTCATGTGACCTAGGTACAAACTATAGGCGGGAAGAAATAAACAAAGAAATGGGAGTGTCGTGATAGATGACACCCCCCTAACTAAAAGGTGTCATGATGGAAGTTTCCACTGGGTCATGCAAAACTCTATTCTAATGACTACACTATATAAACCAAAAGACATAATAATAAGCATAAAATACATTCATACTTCACAATTATTATTATTGTTTTTTAATTAGGGGTGATCCTACTAGCCGTTTTTCGTTTATCGCAGCCATGCCTGGTTTACATTAATCAAAATAATCAAGGGATTACTGTATACTGTATAACAGGGGTCGTCAACCTTTTTGACGGAGAGAGCCATAAACAATACATATTTTAAAATGTTATTCCTTGAGAGCCTCCAAACTTAAAATGAAAATACACTAAAATGTGTGCTATTCGTAGTAAAATCACCACTTTTAAAGTACAAATGTTCTCTGGGGTCTTTTGAAAACATTGCCGCACTGTTGCTAATCAATGATAATCAATGGGAGTATGCATGCAGAAGAATCTAATGAATTTTTTTTAAAGCTGCACTAGACGTAGTGTTGGCGCCACAATGTTCACGTAACGCTCCCACTGATGCATTCAGGACTTAGCTCTCCCCTTATTTTACATCCAGTTTATCAGAGAGCCGTATGCACCTATCAAAAGAGCCACATATGGCTCCCGAGCCATAGGTTCCCTTTCCCTGCTGTATGCAGTACGTTGGTGTAGGTGTTTATTTACACTGATGCCGGTATCATTGTGAGTGCGGATGATCGTCTCTATGACTGGCGACTAGTCTAGGGGATAGTCTCCCTTTCGCCCAAAGTTAGATGGGATAGGCTCCGGCAACTCCCATCACCTGTACAGGGATGCGCGGTACAGAAAATGAATGAATGAATATACAGTACGTATGAATGAATGGACATTTTTTGGAGTTGCCTATCCCCAAACAGAAATGAAGGACCTTACTAAGCACTAAATCGTCCAATAGTTCATGGGAATTTGTTTGTCCACCTGTCTGCCCGACTTTTTTCGGGGATGGGGTGCAATTCTGGCTTTTTAAGCGATTTTTCACATATTGGCTCCCTAAAATTGTTTAAAATATGGAACCAATCATACACAAATCAGGTGTTGCATTTGGCAATCCAATTTTGGCCTGCAACAGTGAGCTTGCATGGCAGAAACCCCTTCTATCTGTATGTTGGTCGTATTCATGAGATTTTCCAGAGGTTTTGGACGCTTGAAAAATGGCTGTCACACCACGTTTACGCCAAAACTAGAATAGCTTTTTCAACCTAATTTTCCTATTTGAAATGAATAAAGAGTCATATGCTTGTGCCACTATGGAAAATAAATGCACTTGTGCTTGGGACTTGTTCCTTTTGCCGCCATATTGGGATCCATGCAATTATTGCACTTCATTGGTTAGTACAGTAAAATAATAATTTGCAGTTTATCACAAAAAAAGTAGTCAGAATGCCTTTCCATATTCTCAGAGCTGCAAGCCATATGAGTGAATTGTTTCTAAATGTTGTAAGCAGAATGAGCCACGCACGTGGAAAGGCAGAGGCAGCTGAAAGAGTTGCACAGAAGGCCATGGAAGAATGTCAAATGTCCCGGATGGCAGCAAAAGAGCTCTCACCCTCCTTTGAGATCTACGACAATGGTGAGTTCTCTATACACAATCCATTATGATAGCCATGAAGGTAGTAAATGTATATACAGACGCTCCCCTACTTACAAACGAGTTACGTTCCGAGTGCTTGTTCATAAGTTGAATTTGTTCGTAAGTTGATTCAGTGCTATATTTTGTATTATAATTCATGTTTAAGGCTTATATAAGTATATTGAAGGTTTGTATAAGTGCATTTGTTTGTTTAAGGCTTGTATAAGTAACCAGCATTGGTTTGTACTGAAAAAAACATTTAATAAAATGGAGAAAATACATACAGTACTGTATACATACATCGGAGAGGAGAGAGAGATTTACTAGAAACTGGGCAAAAGAAGCTATCTAATGACAATTCCACTATTTTCTTCCTTTTTTCATCATAAATGCGGTAGCAGTGTATGGCATCATTCAACTGATTTGCAACCTTTGTGCAACGTTCAATATTTGAGTCCTGCTGCTGGATCTTTCTGTTTATAAATGGTACTCTTGTTCGTAACTTGAATGTTTGTAAGTAGGGGAGCGTCTGTAGAGTGGTACCTTGAGATACGAGCTTAATGCGTTCCAGGACTGAGCTCGCATGTCAATTTACTCGTATCTCAAATCAACGTTTCCCATAGAAATGAACTAAATACAGCTTTGTCCATCGAAAACGCTGAGTTTAATACGTTCGTCCAGGTGGACACAATCCATTCGCAAATAGTAGTTAGCTGGTAGCTAGCGTAACTTTCCAACGTTAATTACAGAGCTTCGTCAAGCTCTGTTGATGTCGATGTATACAGGCCACGATCCATTGGGTGTATTGACAAAAGAACTACATATCCCAGCAGTCACTATGCAGTACTTTTTCTATGGGAAAACAGTAGAGTCGACTGATTTTTTTTTATTTTATCGTGATAACAATTTTAGTATTGGTCCAAATATAAAGCGCACTGCATTGTAAGGCGCCCTGTCTATTTTGGAGAAAATATAAGACTTTTATCTGCGCCTTATAGCCGTGAAAATACGGTAATTTGTTCCAACCCTCTGAAAATAATAAAAATAAAACAGGATATTATAATGAAAAATACATTTTTATTGGTTGTAATTCACTATCTACTAACAGAGAAAGAAATAAGTAGTGGTTATGATGTTTAATAATAAAATGAGGCATTATTTTATACAACGTGGAGTACGTGGTTGGGGAGAGAAAGAGAGAGAAAGAGAGAGAGATAGTCACTTGACGGATGTGCTCGTAACGTAACATATTTAACATATATTCCTATACACACCCATTTTAATGTTAGATTACACTAAATTTAAACCTTCTTGTGCAATAACCAAGGCAAACAGGTTCATTTATTCCACCGCGACGTTTGGGGCACACTTCCAGCTTCTCTGTACGTATTGACAAGCCAACTCAGTCACGTGTATACTACTCATGTTTAGCGATTATTTTGTGCTTAATAGCGACTGTCATCATACGCCTTTTTTCTTCGCACTACCCTTCATTGCACCGGCTTGCTTTGGATCCATTGTGTTTCTCTTAATTCTGCACTGACTAATTTAAAAAAAAAAGAAAAAATGCAACAATCCGCCCAGTGCTCGTAGAGATCTTTGCACGAGCAAGATACGGCGAAGGAGACGACAGTGTGGTGAAATCATAAAGCAGCGTCTCGCGCCCTGGCCAACTGGCTGTCTCAAATGGCCGTATCTCAAAAGTTGTGTCGTATCTCAGGGTTAATATTTGTTCTGAATTTTACTCGTATGTCGGGGCACTCGAATGTCGAGGTATTACTGTACCTATAAAATATAGTAATTAAGGTATTCAATTTAATTATATACACTGGAGATAATTCAATAAATATTTATGAAACCAAAAAAACTAATGTATACAATTATTCATTCAGCATTTAATTTTCAACTGCATTAATCCTCATCAGGGTTTTGGGGCGCTGGAGCCTATCCCAGCTGATTTTGGATGATAGGTGGACTGAATCCTAAACTGGGTACCAGTCAGTCGTTGGGCACACACATCGACAGACATGCATTCACACTCACAATCACACCGCCAGTGAGTCCATCCCATGCTGCTCCCACCAATGTCAGGCGAATGTAGAACTACACAATCAATGACCTCTATACAAATATAGTGAATAGTAAAATCTAATATTAATTCATTCAAAGGTCGTGATAAAATCTAATAGCTTTTCAAATTTTGCTGTGCATAGTAACATCAATCTTTTATTTTCAATTTTTTCCACCTTTGTATATATACATGATTTATGTTTATGCATCTCCAAGAAGTCTGTAGGGGTCCGCTACGAAATGAAGCTACGGAGCAAATTCTAATCCTCCATTGTTTTGCATGTTGTGTAAAACTCCACGACCATGTGTCCACCTGGCAAATAGAAAGGTCGAGAAAGGTCTAAAGATAGAGACACCTTTTATTCCATACAATGTAATCCTATTTTAGGTTGAAGGACACGCTGCCTGTGCAATTTGTTTGCATCTTATGTAAAATTATACATGCTTTTGACGCTTGTCCTTATTCACACACAAACACACACTGTCCACATAATGAGATCAACGGGACTTCCTGCCAGTTCACTTCACTGGTGTAATTATCCAACTGTTTTTCTAGGGCTGGGATGTCAGAAGCCTCAGCACCAGGATGCCAAGGACAAAGACCACGAGGTCATCTCCACCGGAACAGACAGTCCGGAGCTATGTACTCCGGACACGACACCGCCTGTAACAACGCCTAATTTCAGTCCTGTGCTGAGTGTCCCCATTTGTCCAACTCGGAGCCCTACCAAACTTGTGCATCGTTCCAGAAATGCTTGCTTCATGAGACAGAGTGCCGTGGATGATCAAGGCGGGTCAGAGATTCAAGTGTTGGGGGAATCACGGGATCCGAACCCGCTGAAAGGAGGTTCTAACAATTGGACGGATGGTGTGTACCCGGATCGAGGGTGTAGCAGCCGTTCAACAACGCCCTCTTTACTAGAAGAGCAGGAGGGACAAGTTAATGGTCACGATCCCGTCCTTTTGGCCAACCACAAGGTACGTGATAAATCAACGTCCAATCATAAAGTCTGGGAGCACTCGTCTTCCCACAGAGCATGGGAGAACTCTGTGTCCAGCCAAAAATCCTCCAAGCATGCCTCTTCCAATCACAAGTCGAGGGAGTACACATCATCCAATCATAAAACATGGGATCCTTCATCTAGCAACCACAAGGCTTGTGAGCATGCCTCTTCCAATTATAGGCAGGTACACATTTCGTCCAATCACAAGGCTTTGGATCATATCATGTCCAATCACAAGACTTCTGAACATGCTTCCTCCAATCACAACTCCCAAGATCATATCTCTGCCAATCACAGCCCCAACGACTACGTGGCCTCCAGTTGCTTTCGGAAAAATGTCTCCAAGCACCTAAAGCAGCACAATCCTTCCAACCACAAGCATAATGAGCATGCTGTAATTGACCAAAGGCAAGACGGCCACGCCGAGGGTTGGACTGCAGTGAGCACCCTTAGGTGGAGCCCTGCCCACTCACGCCTCACGGAGCAAGATGAGGAGATGATGAATGAATACACGGTAGACATGAGGCTTCAGTGTCCGGAATCGCAGATACCGCAGGGGTTGGCTGAGGAATCGCCTGCACTCCTCAAAAACAATAGGCTGCGATCCCGAGCTCTGAGGCCAGTTAGAGAGCGATCTGTGGACTCAGTCCAGATGCTGGACAACTTGAGCGTGGGGGCGGAGTTGGAGGACTGGCCGTTGCATAGGGACCTCACCCTCTCCCCACCACTTCAGTCTCAGCCCATCACACTGGAGCAGGAAGGAGAGCATTTCCCACTCAAATCAAACTCAGTAAGTCTTTTTCTGTCTCGCTTTTTTGTCAAGTTGTAATGATTTTGTTTACAATACGAAAGGGAAGGTGCTTTTGTTACCATATTTACTCGCATATAAGCCACCTCGTTGTGGAAATAAATTAAGTAAAAATAATGAATGTATCTTACCTTATTCTGATCATACGCATAACAAGGGTTGGATGTACTACAGTGTGACATTTAATCAAGGTTTAGTATGTATAAAAACACTGCAAAAAGATTACAATTACTAGACAACAAAAAATACTGTTTTACCTAAGATTGGAAATTTGAAAAGTCGGATGTAAATTATCCTCGTAGTCTGAAACGACCCATTTGGTTAAAATCTAAAAAGCAAGGAGAGGAATGTATTCACTTGTTCTAGACGGTGCAAACATTATACCGGCATTACACTGGTGGACTAATTCTTCTTTTCATACTCTCGTCTTCTAGGGCTCCAGCTCCATTCTGGTGGTTATGGTCATCTTACTTAATATTGGAGTAGCCATTCTTTTCATTCATTTCTTTATTTAAGATGAAACAGTTCTGAGTACTGCATTAAATTATATTCTTACTTGTTGCAATGGACATTCTGCTTTTTCCACTGGAGCCCACAGCCTGGATGAAAGATACAGAGGGCCGATGAAGAGGCCCATTTAAGTTCCCGCATGGTCACCATTTATTTTCCTCTTTCATTTTATTTACAGTTCTGGGGATGGAGTAATGCATTACCATTAAGAGAGAATTGATTATGATTCATATTAAAGTTAAAAAGTGCAGCTTTATATGATTGTGGCATTTTCTGGACACATATGCATGGGTGTCTATTGCGTACTGTTATATGGACTGTCACAGGCAGATTTGCTCCATGTTCCATCCCTCCAGAGAAAAGCATTAATCTGGTTATCATATAACATGCTAACCAAGAACACAAAACACATTTTGACTGCATATTAAAACAAAATGTTGTCTTTCAACCTTTTGCCATCTTGGTCCCATTTTCCAATTTCATATAGTATTCACATAATGCGCTACATACAGAACTATGCTGCAAGAGTAGATCATTTAAAGGGCTCAGCCATTATTTATTTAATCCATTCTAAACCCACTTGAAGCTTTTGCATGAGGTTGTGTGGAGTGTTAAAATGCATCGTCAATCCCTTTAACATCACTATTTTGTCTTCTTCTGATTTTTTTCAATGTCATCCAAATCTTTCAAGACCTACACTTATTCTCATGAAACTTTGTTGTCATCACTCCTCGCACGCCAACCAATCTGATGACACTTTTAACTGCTAACATACGGAGAGGAATTCTGTCTTCTCCCATTGTACAGCCTCCAGACTGTTATGTTATGACCACTAATTATACTAAATATGTGTATGTGTCATTATTATTCAACTTTGACACATTTTTGCAAGCCAGAGTGAATGCAGAGTGCCTCATATTAATTCAGTTAGCATCTTCAATTAATTTTCATGTGAACTGCAATGAAACATACACTGATGCCAGGCTTAGAAGAGAGAAGAAATTGTCAACACAACTTACACTCCCCCACTTAACCAGGAATGGCATGCACTGTTTTGACTCTGTCTCTTAGTCACCCTCTGGACCACATAAATTGGGAAAGTGGGGTTTCTACAGTGTCATTTCCTGACACTTTTTGGGCCGGATAAGATTTTTCCGCATGTTTGTTCAGCCTGCTCAATCTGGTGTCACTTTGTAAAGTCTTTCCTTCTCGTCTCTCTTTTATTAAGTAACACAAGGCTAGATGAGACATGGAGAGCAGTGTGAAATAAATGCAAGCTTTTAACTCTCAGTGGATATTAAAATGTCCTGAATTTATGAATGATATAAAAACAAAGTCTCTACTATTAGTATATGTTTTATACTTCGCACCCAGTGGCATCATCATGTTGTGAGATCATTGCATGCCCAAGCATGCTCTTTCTTACGCTTTGGTTTATGAGGTTGTTAATGTCGAGAAATTAATAAAATGTTTGAAATATTAGCCCTGTTGTGATGTATTTATTGCCAGTTACGACACTGTTTATAAACATTTGGTTTTACAACAGTGGTACACAAAATTCACACCATTAAGTAATGTACAGCGGTACCTCAAGATACGATCTTAATTCGTTGCGGGACTGAGCTCGTATGCCGATTTACTCGTAACTCAAATGAACGTTTCCCATAGGAATGAACTAAATACAAATTAATTCGTTCCAACCATCTGAAAAAAAACACCAAAAAAAGGATAGTGGATTGGAAAAACATTTCGATTTGTTCTAATTCGCCATCGTTTAACAAAGTAACAAATAACTAGTGGCTTAATAGCACTGAAATGTGTTTAATAGTCCTAAAATTAGCAGGATTTTCTGCACGGCCACACGCTCGTAACATAAAAAAACAAATTTAAATCAACTGGCATTCAAATGCAGACACACTCAAAGATAAGCTGAATCTATAACACCAAACTAAATTCTAATTTAGTTCTAAATTTTGATACCTTTCTTCTCCCATGTTGGCTCTATTTGCCTCACCCTGACTTTCAGATGCAACCTATCGAGGGTTGTTTGCTTTTGTCTTCCCTTCAAAATATTTCCAAAATGATGCACATGAATGTCCTCACAATAGGATAACGCGTGACTACTTTATTACGTACTGTTTTATTACGCAAGATTTGCACTTCAATCATTCATTTATTGTCTCTAATATTTCAACAGACATTAAAGAAACATGAGAAACATTGGGGAAATATACTTCAAACACAGTTTTCAATGTTTAGGCAAAGATTTCCGTGTTTTAAAAGTCGATTTGCAACCTGCAAAGTTGTTATTGTTTTGATTCTTTGTTTATGAAAGATGTCATCCCTCCACCATCACCCAAATAATAGATCCGTTTTGTTTTTTTTATCTTTGTCCGGATTGCTTCATTTCTGTAGGCTGTGTCAGAATTAACGATGTTGTCTCCTATAAGCGATGTGTCTTGATCTCATACCTACAACGCCGTGTACGAATTTTTTGTTCTAGGGATTTGAAGATATAGTGTCCCCCCCACCCCCTCCTGGATTCTGTGTTTTTTGCATATTTATATTACACTGACAGGTTTCAGACCATCAAATCAATTTTAGTATAACACAAAGACAACCCAAGCCAAGAGAAAATGCAGTTTCTAAATGATAATTGTATTTACCAAGGCAGAAAAAATGACAAATTTTTGTGGCACTCTGTGAAAAAACGAATTAACCCCCTTTGTTAAATCACAAAATAACTGTGATTAATCCCGATTGTAGGAAAGCTGAGCTCAATTTCACAGGCCACAACTACACCTCATTAACACCATGTGTTGACTCAAGAATAGCTTAAATAGAATGTGTCAGACAAAGCGAAGTAGGCTACAAGATCAGAGCATCATGCCACGATCCAAAGAAATTCAAGAATAAATGTGAAAGAAAGAGATGAACATCTATCATTCTGGAAAAGGTTACCAAGCAATTTCCAATGCTTTGGCGGTCAGTATCCACAAATGGAGAGAACTTGGAAGAGTGGCAAACCTGCCCGGGACTAGTCGGCCAGCTAAAATTACTCCAAGAGTACGACGAGGACTCATCCACGATGTCACAAAAGAACCTAGAAAAACATCGAAAGAAGTGCATGTCTCGCTGGCCTCAGTTAAGGTCAATGTTCATGACTCTACTATAAGAAAAACACAGGACAAAACTGGCATCCATGGCAGAGTTCCAAGGCGAAAACCATTGCCGTCGGAAAAGAATATAATAATGGCTGGTCTTACGTTTTCCAAAAAACATCTTGATGATCCCTCACACTTTTGGAAGAACACTCTATGGACTGATTAGTCAAAAGTTGAACTTTCCGCCTTGTTATATTTGGCAAAAGAAATTCCTCAGCATGGCATCAAAACAGTGAAGCATGGTGGTGGCAGTGTGATGGTCTGGGGCTGCTTTTCTGCCTTCAGACCAGGACGACTTGCTGAAATTGATGGAAGATTGAATACTGCTGCTTGACCAGCAGTTGACCCTCAGTTCATGCACTCCAGCTAGGATTGGATCCAGCACCACCCGTGACCCTAGTGAGGATAAAGTGTTTCAGAAAACGAATGATTGAATGAATCCTTTGTGTGAGAGAAATATGCAAAAAAACACAGGTAAAAGAAAATACATTTTCACCTCACTGTAAACAGAGTCACAAGGTGTGTTGTGAAACAACAGCAAAAGGCTTTAACAAATGAAGCACACGATTTGAAATCTGACTTGTTATTGCCAGCAAGCAAGTGGGCATTATTTTGAATATTAGTGAGCATTTCTCAGTTTAGAAGGAACTTCCAAATATGGAGTTGTTTACCATGACTAGCTAGTCTTGGCAAATTTCTTATCATTCAGGTGCTTGAGAATAATGGTAGGATCCTTCTTATGGAATACATTAAAAATATTTTTGCCTCGGTTATCGCACAAGGTTTAAATTTAGTGTAATGTAAGATTAAAACTTACTTTTAAGTGTGTATAGTAATCTAAGTTCCTTTCAGTTAAATTTAAAGTTATGTTACGAGCGCGTTGCCGTCAAGTCTACCGTCTGTCTGTACTGAAAAATGTCACATTTTAGTATTAAAGATGATAACGTCTGGATAGGTATTTGTTACTTTGTGAGTAGGTAGTGAACTAGAACAAAGAAAAGTTGTTTCTTCAATGTAATATCCTGTTTTTGGTGTTTTTTGGAGTGTAGGAATGGATTAATTTGTATTTAGTTCATTCCTCTGGGAACAATTTATTTGAGATATGAGTAAATTGACATACAAGCTCGGTCTCGGTACACATTAAGCTCATGGTTCGAGGTATTACTGTAGTTCGCAAAGGCGCCCTATGCCAGTGTTCTAGCCAATAGGAAAATGGGATTAAAGCTGCTAAATTGTTTATTTTAAAAACAAAGAGACTTTAGTTTTTACTAATTCAACTCCTTGCGCACTACGATTGGCTGGCCACCAATTCAAGGTGTCCCCCTGTTGGGTTTATTCTGTTTTATTATTATAATAGTTATATTAATTCATTTCTTTATTAAATCAATCTCTTTCTTTTCTTTGTATTAATTCATTACTTTGTTAAATCATTCTCTTTCTGTTTTTCAAAAGTCTTAAGGTCACGCCAAGTCATCTTTAACCTAGACAGCCTGTTCCAGGATGGTTATACAAACAATCCACCCAATCTCGGTCCTTGAGATTTGGTGGGCCCTTGGTGACGAGGACAGGGCTATTCGGACAATAACAAGAATATTGTTATCGTTATGTAACCGTACACTTCGGGTTTTTCTGTATGTAACGATTATATGATTATGATTATATTATATGATTCTTAGGTCAAGGAGGTTGTATAATTACTCTAATCTAAATGTTGTTAGGTCTAGTCCCTGTTTTTGTTATTAGTAAAATACCTTGATTGTTATTGTAGTCCCAGATGTTGTTTTTACTCATACGTGATGGAATGATCAACAACTCTGTAACTTGTGACCATAAGAATAGGACGAAAATGTCTATTCGAGGAGACGTTCGGAAGTCGTACGGTGACGCTTGCTGTAACTCTCCCTTCCGGAAGCTGTTTATCTGTTGTATCCATTTCTATTTAATTAAATGTCAATAATTGAATAAGATGTCTTCCTGCAGTTATTGATAATTACGGACGAAGGTAATTATTAATGAACCTGACACCCCCGCTTGGTGTCCATAGTTATCTGGGTTAGGACAAACCTTTTTGAGATCAATAAACAATTGATATTTTCAAACATTATTCCTTGAGAGCCGTACTCAGAATTTAAAAGTAAAAATAAATGAAAAATGTTGCATTCATTAATAATTTCACCATTTTGAAAGTAAAAAAAACATCTCTTTTGAGAACATTTTTCTCTGTTGCTAATCAATGAGTATTAATGAGAGTATGCCTGCAGATGAGTATAATGAAGAAAAATTTGAGTCGGCGTCACAGTGCCGTCGTGGCGCTCCCGTTGGTGCGTTCGGGACTTAGGTCTCTCACCAGCAGTTCCCATATTTTACCACAGGTTATAGGTGACTCATATACAGCCACCAAAGGAGCCATGTATACCCATTAAAGGAGCCACATATGGCTCCCGAGCCATAGGTTCCCCACCCCTGTCCTCGGAAGTTAAGATGGAAAATTCCCTGCGGCCCAGCCTAATCCCCTCTCCGACAAAAGTTAGTCAATGACAGCCAATGAGTTATTTCTGCCGAGTGTTTTAATGAAGATATAAATGAGTGTATATTTTAAAGCAATGTAAATATGCAGCGAGTGTTGGACTACAAGCGCGAGTGAGATTGCAATGACTCTGTGTCGACATGACTGTCTAAAACAGCGGCCCCTGGTGGCGCTCTGTAGCCATTACATTTGTCGTTTCTTTCCATTTCCTCGTCGTCTTTGTTAGCTTGTGCTTGGGACCAACCCTACGAGTCGTTATCACCAATTCCAATTGTTTTTCGTCGACTCTGGTGGAAGTATTCGGTGGAGCGGCTGCAGCTTGTAGCCGAGATCGCTTTGTGGTTTCCGGTGTTTGTCCGTCTCTGGGAGGATGGCGTCTAGGTTCTACCGCATCCCCGCTACCGCCGGTCATCCGCCCTCCACTTACTCACAATGCCGTCGGCTTCGGTCCAAAGACAGGAGTGAAAATCATCACTAAGTGACCCGGGTAGGTTTTGGTGAACGAATGTTGACAAAACGTGACCTTTGCAGACGAGAGAACCTCGGTTTTCTGGAGACGAATTTTCTCCCTGCGGCTCGGCGGCGGAGGCCTAGTTTAGATTCGGGGTCAGTTCTCCATGGAGGCTATCTTAACGCTAGACTCGCCAATCGAATGGTGGCCTCCCGGAAAACGCGACATCGGGAAAAGTGGCGGCTGCTTATGTTCTGTCGTCACGGACAATTAATTAATTGCACGGGCAGGATTTTGAATTTAGTGAATGGAGTCTCGGAAGTGTTAGTTTGGCGCACATAGCCTGTCATAATAGTGAAGGAGGTCCCCTTGTTAAGTAACGTCAGGGGGGCATTAGCTGTTAGCTACCGCAGCTAGTAGCTCCAGTTTTGCCTTCAAAACGGCGTTCATTTATATTCCTATTTGAGACCATTAGCCTGCTGGAGCTGTCTCTTTAAAGTAAGCGCATTTAGCTTCGGCGAACCCGTCAATACATTGAGGTGCAGGAAGAAATGGTTCAGGAAATAGACCCAGGCAGGCTGTGAATGTCGTACGATATTATTACACAGTCGTATTATTTGATAGTTGCATTGTCACGACATCTGATCGATGCGCGCAAATGTTATCATCATCACACGATGCATTTAACAATACTATATAGTATATACTTATACTATAACAATATATAATACGGCACAACTGTCATTGCCATACGGGTATTTTGTCTGTAAGTCGTTTATATTATGTATAGAAAAGCTGAATGAAAGTCTCTGACACTATTTGTTTAAGTGGTTTATTTTGTCCCCCATCTCATCTCATTTTCTGAATCGCTTTATCCACATTAGGGTCGCGGGGGATGCTGGAGCCTATCCCAGCTGACTCCGGGCCAGAAGATGGGGACAGCCTGAATTGGTGGCCAGCCAATCACAGGGCACAAGGAGACAAAAAAACATGCATGCTCACACTCACAACTAGGGGCATTTTCATTAAGAGTGTCCAATCAGCCTACCGTGCTTGTTTTTGGAATGTGGGAGGAAACCGGAGTACCCGGAGGAAACCCACGCAGCCCCGGGAGAACATGCAAACTCCACACAGATCGACATGACTTGGATTTGAACCCAGGACCCCAGAGCTGTGAGGCTGACGCGCTAACCATTCGCTCCACCGGGGGCATGTGGTTTATTTTTTCTTCACTACAATGGTGCCAATCTTCGTGAATTCACAGCCTTTAAGATGTCTCATCTCATCTAATTTTCTGAACCGGTTCATCCTTTAGGGTCGTGGGGGGGGGGGGGGTGCTGGAGCCCATCCCAGCTGACCTCTGACGAGAGGCGAAGGACACCCTGAAATGGTGGCGAGCCAATCGCAGGCCACAAGGAGACAAACAACCATTCACGCTCACACACACACACACACACACCTAGGGGCAATTTAGAGTGTCCAATCAGCCTGCCGTGAATGTCTTTGGAACTCCACACAGGTGGACCGACCCAGCTTTGAACCCAGGTCCCCCACTGTGAGGCCGATACGGTAACCACTCATCCGCCGGGCCGCCCTGCCTTTAAGATGTGTACAATGAAACAGCAAGCAACTTACATCGTACAATCAGTCACGTAACCATGCCAGTCCCTTAATTCTCACATTATTTTGTGCCCCTCCAGGTGTCCATGTTTATTTCTTGGAAGGTGTCTATCCTACAGAAAGGTTACCTTTCCTTCAACTATAATCAATCAGCCGTGTGCCCTCCAAAAGCTCATCATCTTAGCTCCGAATCCTGAAGCGGAAGAATGACGGAGGCATGGCAGCAACAGCAACAGCAGCACACAGTGGCCCCCCCGTCTGTGGTGCACACACTTTCCCAGTCGACAGACACTCTGGCCTGCACTGTATACGGTGTTGTCCTGCAACCAGATTCCTCGCTACAGCAGCAGCAGCAACTGGGTCAACAGCATGTTGTGCAAGCTCAACAGGCCCCCATGCAGCTAGGGGCCGAAAGAGTGCACAAGTGTGGGGCGTGTGGCCACGACATATCCCACTTGGCCAACCCCCACGAACACCAGTGTATGGTGACTCAGGACAGGTCCTTCCAATGCACACAGTGCATGAAGATCTTCAGCCAAGCCACGGACCTCCTGGAGCATCAGTGCGTGCAGGTGGAGCAGAAGCCATTTGTTTGCGGCGTGTGTAAGATGGGTTTCTCCTTGCTCACATCTTTGGCCCAGCATCACAACTCTCACGGCAACGGAAACAACCCCATGAAATGTTCCATTTGCGAGAAAACCTACCGTCCCGGATCTGGAAACGTCACTCCCACCTCGTCGGCGGCCAATCCTCAGCAGCCTTCTGCCGGAGAGACGTCCGGCGGCGGAGCGGCGATCAGTGCCTCCTCCCCGCCCGCTTTCGAAGCCTCCGCACCGGATAGGCCGTACAAGTGCTCAGTTTGCCACAAGTCCTTCCGCCATTTGTCCGAGCTAACTCGTCACGAAAGGGTGCACACGGGTGAGAAGCCGTACAAATGCGACACGTGCGATAAAAGCTTCAGTCAGTCCTCGCACCTGGCCCATCACCAACGCACGCACAGCTCCGAGCGACCGTATAAATGCGCTGTGTGCGAGAAGAGCTTTAAGCACCGTTCCCACCTTGTGCGACACATGTACGCCCATTCGGGCGAGCACCTGTTCAAGTGCAACCTGTGTGAAATGCACTTTAAGGAGTCCTCCGAGCTCTTGCACCATCAATGCCAGCCCGAAGGAGAACGGCCTTTCCGATGCGGCTCGTGCGGCAAGAGCTTCAAGCGCCCGTCGGACCTGCGGCAGCACGAACGCACTCATTCCGAGGAGAGACCGTTCCAGTGCGAGGAGTGCCAGATGAGCTTCAAGCAGCAGTACGCCCTCGTACGCCACCGTCGCACTCATAAAAATCCGGCCGAGCGTCCCTTCAAGTGTAACCTCTGCGACAAAGGCTTTCTTCAGCCCTCCCACCTGCTCTACCATCAGCAGGTGCACGGCATGGAAAGCTTGTTCAAGTGCGCCTCGTGCCAAAAGTCTTTCAGCCAATCCGGGGAACTGCTAAGGCACAAATGCGGAGGGGAAGTAGAGAAGCCCTACAAGTGCGATGTGTGCGGCAAGGGTTACAAAAAGAACTCCACTCTTCAGCGCCACCAAAACACTCACTGCGCAGAGAAACCGTTGAAATGCTCTCTGTGTGACAAGCGCTTTGTGTCCTCCTCAGAGTTTGTCCAGCATCGCTGCGACCCCACCCGCGAGAAACCGCTGAAATGTCCCGACTGTGAGAAACGCTTCAGGTACTCGTCCGAGCTCCAACGCCACCGCCGCGTCCACACCGGGGAGAAACCTTTCAAGTGCGCCAGCTGCGACAAGAGCTTCAAGCAACGCGAGCACCTGGCTAAGCATCAGAGCGTTCACTCCCGGGAGACGCAGTTTAAATGCGTGTGGTGTGGTGAGCGCTTTGTCGACCTCGCCGCTCTACAGGAACACACGGTCCAGCATACTGCCGAAGGAGAGAGTTTCCCAGAAGCGCCCTGCATCCCGTGATCGATTCCTGGATGTGTTACAGACTTGGCGCTCACCTTTTCTATCTGTCTTGTTGTACAGTATCTACTGCTGGCGGATCCAATTGAGTATAAAAGGCGAAATTCAAGATCAGGATTCTTTGAGCGGTTTATAACGGGAAAAAAGGATTGTGTGATGTAAAAAGTAGAGACAGCTTCATTTGATGAGCACCATGTGTGGGACTACCCCTCCCCATCCTCCCAAATGTTGCATGTGACGTTATTGCATCTGTTCTTTTAACTGTATACTGTGTTGTGGGTGGCAAGACAGTTGTCACGTGTATGCTCTTGTATATGACGTCCATGTGCCTTTTGTTTTTCTACACGGATCTTGTTTTATTGAGTTGATGTTTTGTAATAGCCGACTACTTCCCATCCGTGCACAGTGTTAGCCCTGTGCAGCAGTATATTTTCGCATTTTAGACCATAGATAGTATTGTCTGTGCATGAGTATTTATCACACGTAATCTCACTATTGTATTATAGGTTTTTTTTTTTTATTTAGAAGAATACCATCAGAGGAAAACAAAAAACTAAAGTGGATTTGTGAAAAGTATAGCTTATGTCCTATTAAAAAAAAAGTGTTGTTGCATCTTTGTATTGAACAGATGACAGTTGGTAACTAACAAATACCTATCATGTCATAAGAACACTTGACATGTGCTATAGAAATGCACAACGTAATATTTATAACTACTGATTCATTGAATAGTCTACCCTGTTATCATAGATTGTGTGTACGCGCTCATGTAAACATTTAAAATGTAGTTTTGTTGCTTTATTTTTTATGAGTAAGCTTGCTGGTATTTTTGCAAGAGTTTTAAGTTTCTGTTTGAACTTTTATGCTGATAAACTATCAAACAATGTTCACTAGTAAGGAATTAGGAAAATACTATAGTAGGTTAAAACTAAGGCATGAGGCTTAGTAAATCCTTTCAAGATTCCTCATCTATACTTGTGGACTGGACTCCGAACAGCCTCGAGATGTAACGTACTTTTATTTGTACTGACGGAAATGTACAACTTTTTACAGTATATTTAACCAATGGTTTGATGAATTTAAATCATGGACAATGAATTAGGCTTGAAACCTAAAAAAAGAAGAAAAAAAATACAATTTAGACTCCTGTTCTTAACTGTGCGCACATGTAAAATAAACCACCTTCAGGAATATCAAAGTGTATATGGATTTTATGAATGCTGGTATTCATTTTTATTGTGTCAGGTTTTACATTGAATAGCTGTTTTAAATGTAGGGACACATGCAGAAGTTGACAGTAATTTTGTGTATTCCCGGTGAAAATATCTGTTCAAGACAAAGTTGAAATGATTTCTAATTGTCATGAAGTTGCAGATGATCGTGTCCGATGAAATATTTCAAATTAATTGTTAAGATTTTCAAGATTAAAGTCAAAAGATGAAGTGGTACAGCAAAAGATTGTGCACATTAAAAAGATGTTGGACCTAGATCATTTCTTTACTGGAAAAACATCTACATTTTAAACAGTGCATACCTGTCAACTTGTACGTTTTATAGTTTTTTTTACCATTTCAAATCATGTACGCCGTACACCGACTTTTGTACGGGGAAAAAATAAATTTAAAAAAATCGCCAATATTTATGAAAAGCGATCTCAACAAGACCGTTTTGGCTAAAATCCAGATAGTCTCGTAGGCTGGTAGCCAACGACGCTACTGTCATCGATCGTTACTATTGTCACGGTATACCAGCAAAAATTATCCTCCATTTTTTTAGCCGTGCGTTCGGCAATATTGATAAAGGATGACATGCGCATGCGTAGATATACATAGAGTAAATATCATGGAAGCAAGCATGGAGGAGGCACCTAGTAAGAAACGAGTTACCGCGAGTAAACATGTGTTGTACGGTGTTTGTACGTATTTTGTGGGGTTTGTACTGGGAATCATAATCATTTATAAGGGCAGTTATCTGCAGAGGTTGACAGGTATGACAGTGGCTGCCGATGACAGCACAAGATGTTCAAAGTATTTGTGGATCTAAATCACAATGGTTTGGGCGTGTATTGCCGTCATTGGCAAACGATGATTGTCCAGTAAGGCTGAAACAAAAAAAAAGCAATAATATGTGCATATAAGGAAAGTGAAAAGCAATGCCACAGAGTTTGGGAATGGTAGTCACAAACAGCCTGACTGTCTTAGAATGACAATAAAACAGTTAAAGTCACTGTTTAAAAAAAACCTAAAAGGATGTGAAATCCAAACCAAGCCTCCCTGTAACAAATGAATAATTATTCCAAGATGTGCTCATTGGAACATATTGATAAAATGAAGTGATACATGTGACAGCAAACCCCACTCTCCCCTACAGTGGCAGGCACAGTGTTTGCTTGGTTTCCATGTTATGTCAGTGTTTATCAGCTAAAAAAACATGTTTACGTACATCCTCACAAATAAAATATGAAATTTTGGGTTGGCCTCGGACTGGGTACTGCAAATCAAGTTAATTCACCGAATCTGGTCAGGCTCGATATTTTTCGACCCGATTTCACCTCTAGCCAGCAGCAAATCCCAGGTATACACTGATGCCAACACATGAAAAAAACTGAGATTATTAGGATTATGGTGCACATGTAACTACACATTTTTAGCAACAATGCTGCCAGCGGGCCACAAAGCTTCAACCAAATTTTATCTAACTGCAAGAAGAAATATTCGACACAAAACACAGTGATTGCTTTCTGAGGCTAGCTGTTTGGCTCTCTTACACAATGCCCCGCTGAAGAGAGATGCTTTGCCGTCATGGTTAGTCAGCTGTTTTTGTTTTTTTTAAATGTGGTCTGTTTTTTATTTTTAGAAGTAGAGGTAGGCACTTAGAATTAGCTGCCCTTTATATATAATTGATTAATTGACCTTTACAATGTCTTAAAACAACTAGTGGAATTAATGATATAGTAACACACATATGGAATAACCAAGTTAATATTAATAACATAAGATTTAAACATTGTCAGTCGTCTTTGTTTTTGTCACAGTGCATTTATATACAGTGGTACCTCTACATACAAGCCGACATTTACTGGTGAAAAAGTATAGCAACGATGTAAGTATTGTTTGGTTATAAGCAGTACCCTTGATTCAGTCCTCATTTTTGTTTTATTTTTCTACAAATGCGGCTTATAAGCGAGAATGTGCGGTAATGCTTTTTTTCCATTACACATTCTCCACTTCCTAAATCATCAGTATGCTGTGGCTTTCTAAGCAGCTTGGTTCCCGAAAAGGGGTCAGTCCATAGTCTGGTTAAAAGTTCATTTATTTTCCCGTAGTGTTATCTCCTAGCCAAAGATTTTACCACATTCAACTCTATTTCATGAAGAGTGTTACTAATCAATGTGTGAATTTTCTGGCTCTCTGACAGCCGGGTGGTAGGATGCAACTGTGGCCACGCAAAATGCTGCATACTGTATGAATCTATGCATTTTTCTGGTTTACTCCAATTAATTAATTCTGTGTGGAATTGTAAATGAAATCACAAAAGCTTGCAGTGTGTAACTCATGCATGAGAGCACGAGGGAGACATCGATAATTGTGATAATTGTATTTTTTTTTTTTAAATTCAAAGGGCATTGAATTTATTTTTCAAATTAGAATAGATTAGATAACTTTATTTATCTCACATTCAGGAAATTTCACTGTCACAGTAATAAGAAGGTGAGAATACAGACACGAAAAGACATTTTAGACATAAATAAATAGGTAATAAATAAGTTAATAAATAAGCGTGTTGCTGAAAAAAAAAATATATATACATACACAGATGCACATGTATACATACGATTGGTCTTAACATTCAGCCATTTCTTTTGTTAAAGATAATAAAAATATATAAATTATAAAAATAAAATAAAAAATATATCTAAAAAATAATAATTAAAGCTTTACTTGGCATTCGTCTCAAATTTAATTTCCAATTGACTTCAAAATTTGAACGTATGAGTAAAATGAGTTATTCTATCAAACAGACGTTAAAAATTAATCCTACTTTTAAGACTCGTCAAAGTTTTGGGAGCGATATGGTGCCAATTTCAGGATATTTTATGAGGTAACTAAATAATGCACTCAACATTATAATTTTTTCACCAGCATGCCCAATTGGATTGATGAGTTCAAGTTTAAATATTCAATTATGTTCAAGTTATCCTTTTTGCAGAGGCAAGCAAAAATTAAAAATAGCTTGGAAAAGGACATTTGCAACACCATTTCTCTTCCAAATCCAATAAAATGACATTAATAGGTTAAAAAAATAATAATAATGGAAGAAAAAATGTATTTCTTGAATCAATTTGCAGCAGTGTCTTGTATAGGTATTAGTTTTAAAGAGTACATCAATTCTAGATTTACACAACGTATGGTGTATATTGAGGTGATACCATAGCACGATTGAAAGTGAGATTGTGTGTAAATCCTTAAAAACATGCATTAGACAAAAGAGTAAATTTAGCTGGAAGTGTACAGTACAAGTCCATTTTTTTTGGATATCATTTAAGGTTTTTTTTTCCTTTCTAAATGCTCAAATCATTGCTAATACTGAATCATTTAAGTGCCAACCAGGCCAGCGCGTGACGTCAAAGTCCATCGAGGCTTCCAGCAGTTCTTCCAAGGCTCCTCCAGCTTCAGCTGGGATGAGGAAGTCATGGAAGCAACTGCTCCAACGTAGAATCATCAACTTCGTTCACAGCCACTATGTTATCTAGTTGTTGAAGATACCGCTCCGGGTCTCGCATGAAATGTGGGATTCTGGCATTCTGCATCACTGCTAAATGTCGCAACTTTTCCACATCTTCATAGGACACCTAAAATAGTGAAAAGTGTTGAGACAGAATTACCCCAAAAGAAGCACACGTAAAGCAAGTATTACGATACTAATCCAAAAGCACGACCATGTGAACGAGCCACTTGAATGAAGGGTGGTTCAATAGCGGGTTGGCCTCACAGATCTGAGGGTTGAACTCTAAGCTCTGACAATCTTATGTAGAGTTGAGTTTGTTTGTTTTTCGCTTGCGTGGGTTTTTTGTAGGTACTCTAATTTCTTCCCACATCTCAAAGACATGCATACAAGGCTAATTGGACACCTAATTATTCATAGGTGTAAGATTGAAGGGTTGTCTGTCTTATTGTGCCCTGCGATTGGCCCTTCTGCCAAAAGTTGGTTGAAATGAGCTCCAGCACCGCCATGACCCTTGTGGCTTATCGCATTCATTTTCTCTACCGCAAAAAGATTTAAATGAATAGATAAAGCAGCAAAAGCACAGAAAAGGTGAATTATAAAACTCTAAACCAGGTATTTGACTAGCATCTGCAAAATTGTACAAAAAGGGATGCTCGCTACATAACAAGTTCAAGTGTAATGATATCACAGAGCTGTCAAATGTAGAGGGATTTTGTGACCCTTTTTCCTAGTGCCATTTACCAGCAACGCATACAAAAATAGAGATCAATAATATGTAACAACATTATGTAATTTTCAAATGCTTTTCAGAAAGTTTCCTATTTTCTTTAGTTAATTCTTGAAAAATAAAATTTTAAAAAACAACAACAAAAAACAAAGCATATCACCCGAGCAGCTCGAGATACGAGGAAAATTTCGAGAAAATAATTATCTCTATATACGAGAAAGATTTTGAGATGCGAGAAAGCCAGGTGGCCAAGACATGAGAGGCTGTTTATCATTGTAGCGCAATGTCTTTTTTGCCGCATCTCTTTCGTTTATAACAGATATCTATGAGCACTGGGCGGAGCGTTGCATTTTTTCAGTGTTTTTTTCCGTCACTCAGCGCAAATGCCAGAGCAATCGCTAATACGAGCAGTATAGTACATTACTTCTCGTTGGGTGCTCATAAGAACATCAATGGCACTGGCGCTATCTCGCGCAACTCCTCGTGTAATATCTCTGGTCACAACTATATACCTCTTTGTAACGTCTCTGCGAGCACTGATCAGAGCGTTGCAATCTTTCAGCCTTTAGCCTGCTAGCTCCCATTAACGGAGCGATCGCTAAATCAAGACTACTTCTCGTTGGCCAGTGGACGTGCGTTATCCTATTGTGAGGACATTTGTGCGCATCATTTTAGGAATTTTTTGGCAGGAGGCCAATCGCAGGCAATTTTTTGATAGCGAACGTGAAGGTGAATGCGTGACAAACAGCTAACCCGGAGAACAAAGGTAAAAATAAAATTAAAAAAATTAGAATTCAGTTGTGTAAAGTTACAATAAGCGTATGTTTGAGTGTGTCTATATATTAATCCAAGTTCATTTAAATTTGTTTGTTCTGTTACGAGTGAGTTGCCATTGTCTGTGCTTGCTACTGATACAAACTGAATTTCCCTAATACGGGATGAATAAAGGTTAATCAAATCAAATCTAGCCAAAGCAAACCTAACCAAACCTAACCAAACCTAAGCAAACCTAACAAAACCTAAGCAAACCTAAACTAGGCGAACCTAACAGAACCTAACCTAAGCAAACCTGACCAAAACCTGACCTAAACCATACCTGAATCTAATCAAAATCTAATCTAATGTCATACAAAAAATGTATACTTTTATCATTTTTAGAGGGGTAGTATAGGAGATCTTAGAATAGGTTGGAAAAAAATAAAGCTCGTTCAAAGAAACATAATAAAGCATGCTTTTAAATGAGGAATTATAATTAAAGGAGTATTTGGTTATGGTTTATGATGCACAAAGTACATAGTAGACAGTTCCTTGTTTTATCAAGAAATGATTATTGGAAGACCAATTGTAATTGAGTCATGATGCTCAAAAGTACCTTTCCTAAGGAAGTCAACATCTGGAAGTCAATGTCCCTTCGATGCCGAAGTATCCGGAGTGTCCCATCTAAGTAAACTTGATCTTTACTGAAGCAACCTGCAAAAAGTAACCCAATAATCAGATTGCATAATCAAAAGATTTCGAATTCAAAAATGTTAAGATATTTTATTAACTACAAAGGAGAGGGAAACACTTAAGTAGATTTTCCTATATTCTCTGTTTGAGGCTTTTTTTAACTTCCTACAGATAAAGTAGATGCTTTTTTCTATACTTTCTAGTTTGTCCTCCCTAGGTAAGATGGCGGCGCACTGAGTGACCAATGGCAGGTCCAAGTGAGTTTTTTTCCACATTTTATGCAAGATACGTTTTTTTTTTCTTTCTTAAATTTCATTCATAGATGTTAAAATAAATTAGTCTTGCGTTATGGTGTTTAATCCTTGTCACCTTACAGTTCGTGCATGTCAAGTATAACTTGTGCACATATAAGCTGCACCCTCAATTTCGGTCATAATTTTTTCGTGCGACAAATACGGCGTATGTGCGTGAGAATACGATAAGTGCATTTCTGCATCAGTTCTTTAAAAACTTTTGCTCAAGTAGTGGAAATAGGCTCTGGTAAAAATGGTACAGTTTTCAAAAGGAAATTAAAAGCACTTCTAACTGCAATGTGTGCATGCACGTGCAATCACCAGGTTGTGAAGTGTCCGTCTGTCCCCTCTTGGCACGCAGGCAGTATTCCCAGCGGACGTCCGGATGCTGAACAAAGCGTTCAACACTATGGAAGAGCTGGCTGAAACTCATGCTGCCGGCCTGGAAAACCGTATAATAAAGGAGAGCAGCTCGCCACAGGTATGGCTGCTTCCGTAGCAACACGCTGTTCAAGCTGGCCAGCCCTTCCTCAGTGGGATTAGCTGGTTTGAGGTCAAATTGCTTCCTGCCCTCTGCTGTGGCCCATGGTTGGAGATTGTTGTTGAACCCTCGCAGATAATGTGTGCCTTAGGACGGAAAAACATTCATGATTGAATTTGAACTCTAATTAGTTGGTCTGGTTATTTGCAGAAACTACCAAGAGGATAGTTGTCATGATCTAGTTTTATTCTTGTTCTAGTTTTTGTCACAAATCCAGTAGTGGTTGCAGGTGTATGATCTGCTTGTTGCATACCTGTCAACTTATAAGTTTTTCCTATATTTTATACGTTTTTTTTGATCATTTCGAATTGTGTACGGCATATGACAACTATTTTTATAAGTATGTTTTTTGAAAACCAATCTCATTTTACCTATTGCAGCTCTAATTCGGATCGTCTCGGTCACTGGTAGCAGACGAAATTGTCATTGTCGGCTGCTTATAGTCATGCTTTAAGCATGATATGTGCACGTGCATTCCCCTTTTACACATCTGCCTTTTCACTGTCAGCAATCAATGTACCCAGAGAGGCAAGCTGTCCGTATCATAGAGCATTTTGAATTTAGTGCATACTGATTAGGTACCCCGTCTACTTTGGAGAACATTTTAGACTTTCAAGTGCGCCCTATGTGAGTAAATATGTTCTGCGTTGCATTTGTACGTATTATTTTTTATCGCTTAATAAGGGGAATTACAATCATTAATAAAGGTAGAAATTGGCAGAGGTTGGCAGGTATGTTGTTGTGCATATAGAAAGAACGTTCAGAGGGACTATGGCTAAATTTTCTTAAATGAAATGTCCCAGTCATTCATTTAAATTTTAGAAATATCAGTTTTGCCAGTAGCCACTACTAAATCTAATGATCTTTTTGACTGAAAGAACCAAATATCCCAAATACTAATACTTTTAGCTTGTCCCATGAGGGGTCGCCACACCAAATCATTGTTTTCTACAGTATGGAAGATAAATGAATATTTACGCTACTGAAAAAAAAATGGAGTTTTCTACCGTTGGTTCAAAATGTTGACAGGTTTTGATCACTAATGTAGTGGTGTCGTTTATCTGAGTGTTAAAGCTGAGAAGTGCAACGTAAACTGGATCATGTGAGCCATATTCAATATTTTCATAATTTTCTGCGGTCCAATTAAAACTGGGCCTCGGGCTAGAGTTAGCCTGTGGGCCCTAGCTTAAACAGTGTAGCATCTCACCTATTTCGTGTCTCAGCATCCCCTCCAACCAGTGCTGACGGGCTCCGGTCAGGTTGATGGTCAAAGTGGGGCGGCAGCTCTCCACCATCATGATTGCCTGAGATAGTAACTCGTCAGAGAGACGCACCACAACCTAAACATAAAACACACATGTTACAATCATCATTTTTATCTCGTACTGCAGAGTTCAGGAATCTTTTTGAATGAAAGCGCCAAATATCCCAAATTCAATTACTGGTTGTACAGTGTCTGAAAAAGCAGCTATTTACTGCCAAGTTGTTTTGAATTTATAATTTGAAGTTGGGTTGATGTGTCTTTATCTGCATGTGTTTGTGTTCTGTTGCCTAACATTAGCTCCCACCTGCAAGAAGACTTTTTTCATTTTAATACAATAATAATAATTTTCTTCTCATTTTCTCTACATTTATGTTTGTTTCTCACATTTTTCATAGATATATGGGACTCTTTGATATTTTATAAAGGGTTTAGTTGGTGTTTTTTTGAGGAACGTAAATAAATCAGAGAATGTACAAATAAAATACTGCTCTATTTACAAAAAAAATCCAAGTTACAATACAAGTTCTGGAACCAATTAATTTGTTAGTAGATGTACCACTCCACCTGGGACGATAAGAGACTGTGAATAAAGTGAAACATCTAAACTGGAATTCTGGTGTGCCTCACATAACAGGTTTGCAAAACTTCTGATTCATGTACCATAACATTACAATACATTGAAGACAACATAAAAATGTTCTTTTTTAACTTTATTCTTTTTATTTTGGCCTTAAGGTATCAAAGACGGATTGCCCGGCAGCCAAGCGGTTAGAGTGTCGGCCGCACAGGTCCTGGGTTAAAATCCAGGTCAGTCCACCTGTGTGGAGTTTGAATGTTTTACCCGAGCCTCCGTGGGTTTTCACCGGAGACTCCGCTTTCCTCCCACATTCCAAAAACATGGATGATAGGCTTATTGAACACTCTAAAATTGTCCCTAGATATGAGTGAGAGCGTGAATGGTTCTCCATCTCCTCATGCCCTGCTTGCCAATTAGGGTGTCATTGCGAAGAAAAGGCGTATGATGACAATCGATAAAAAGCACAAAATAATCGAAAAACATTAGTGATGTCGGGGTGAAGGGGCTGGCTCGCTAATACGAGAAGAGCACCCTGACAAGTTGGCAAGTGGTCATATATTATCCTATCGTGAGGACATTTGTGTGCGTAATATTTTGAAGGGGAGACAAAAGCAAAAAAAAATCCTAGATAGTTTCCTTTTAAAAACTCAGGCTGAAAGTGAAGGTGGGAGCAACGATTAAAAAAAAAATCTGTATATTCGGGAGATCTTCAATATGGCGCGCAGTTTCCGACAACGGGTCCAGGTGATTGATGACAACATGGTCAGAGCCATTGAATTTGGTAATCTTCTTAAGAGTGTCATGTACTTGTACAACAGCATATTTGTACAAGAAAAGAAACACCCGAGACTGGTCGCCAGTCAGCCATAGGGCACACAGAGACAAACAACATTACGTACTCACAATCATACAGCCACCATTGGGAATCGAGCCTGTCCCTGCCCGCAATCAATTCAGGCGAGTGAACGTCTACAACACGAGGTGGCTAGTACTTAAAGTAGTTACTGTATTTGTCTGGTCTACATTATCCGCTATATTCGAATGATAAGTGTATACATTTTACGGGCAGGCAATCCTGGTTAAAAAAAAATGGTGGTAAACCACCTTGAGACAACTTGTACACTTACCTCGCCAACACAGTCTTCCTTTTGTAAATATTTCCGCACGGTGGCCCACACCTGACTCTTAGGAAGTACAGTCCCACCTGTGAGCTCCTCGAAAGTCTCATATGAGCCAAACTTATTTAGGACACACTCCATAATTCCAACAGCCTGCGGAAACCAAAACAAGCAGCGTTAAATGCTAAATTAGCTTTGATCCATCCATCGATTGTGATATACCTGTTCGAGGAAGAGGCCGGACCCCTCCCCGTACTTCTCTAGCACGGACTCTAATTCTGGCAGGTCATACTCAAATTGGGGTTCATATTTGTAGTCTGACTGGAAGAACTTTTGCTTCTCCTGCTCAAGGTTCAGAGGCCTGAGTGCAACAAGGTAACACGTTTTTGATGAGAGTGGCAGATTGCTGAAACCAATGCTCCTTGCTATGTGCGGTAAGGAGGTAGCAGGTCGCATTAGTCCCTTTTTAGCACGCAGACTCAGAGATTGGTTGACCGAGCATGTGCTCTCACTGCGCCGCATCCAACCTCCGGGACCCAAGCTGAGATTCGTCAAGCTACGAACAGGGGGAGGTGGGGCGGGTGAACCGGTGCGCCATGGTGGTTGTAAAAGCCGCTTCTCTCCCGTGTTTTCCTGAGACTTTCGCAGGGTCTGGGCTGTCATGTCTAAGCTCACGGGGCGACGGAGAGGAGGTTTGGACTTGGCAGGCGCTTTTGGTACCACCCTACTTTCCACCACCTTAGCAGTGTCTTGCGACGGCAATCCATTCGGGGGTGCTGCTTTCTCACGTTTGGAAACTTTGCTCCTTTTGGCTTGACGACCGCGTCTTGTTTTATGGCCATTTCCTCGTTTGACTTTGGGGGTTTCAACGTCCAACGAGTCCTCGGCGCATTCAGATTGGTTAACCTCAACATGATCCATGAAGACCTCGACCCAGGCCAACACCATCACCACAGTCACCGCCTCTGCCTTACTCAGGCTAGGGGAAGACACAACAAAGATTATCATTGGAGGGGATTTGTCATAGGGGTAAATATTGGGCATCAAGGCATTGTCAAGAAAGGGACCTTGTTTTAACATGCCCCATATGTCCCCTTAAACTTTAATTCAATGTTAAATATAGTCAAAAAACTAAATCGCATATCATTTTATGAACCACTTTATCCTCACTAGGGTCGCGGGGGGTGCTGGAGCCAATCCCAGCTGTCTCTGGGCCAGAGGCAGGGGACACCCTGAATTGGTGGCCAGCCAATCGCAAGGCACATGCAGACAAACAACGATTCATGCTCACACTCATACCTAGGGGCAATTTAGTGTCCAATCAGCCTACCATGCATGTTTTTGGAATGTGGGAGGAAACCGGAGTACCTGGAGAAAACCCACGGAGGCCTCCGATAACATGCAAACTTCACACAGGTGGACTGACCTGGATTGGAATGCAGCTCTCCCAATGTGAGGCTCATGCGCTAATGACTCAGCCGCCGGGCCGCCCACTGTACAACCTGTGACATGTAATGTAATAGTAAACAGAATATATATAATATATGGCTCCTTTAATAGGAGCTTATGTTTTGAATTTTTATACTCTCGCGGCGCCAGAAATCTATGACATTTGGGCTCAGTTTAAAACGCATTATGGATTCTCACACAGGAGACATTTTGGGGAATATCGTGCTTATCGGAAATCTGTCATCTTGTCATTACATTGTTGTAGTATTTCAAATATGCTTTTAATTAAGCAAAACTAAAAAGTTGCTTGTTAAAAAAAAATATATATATATATATATATATATATATATATATATATATATATATATATATATATATATATATATATATATATATATATATATATATATATATATATATATATATATATATATATATATATATATATATATATATATATATATATATATATATATATATATATATATATATATATATATATATATATATATATATATATATATATATATATATATATATATATATATATATATATATATATATATATATATATATATATATATATATATATATATATATATATATATATATATATATATATATATATATATACACACATATATATACACACATATATATATATATATATATATATATATATATATATATATATATATATATATATATATATATATATATATATATATATATATATATATATATATATATATATATATATATACACATACATACAAATACACGCACATACATATATATATAGATATATATACACACACATACATACAATTACACGTATATAGTTGTAACTAAGTATGTGTAATTAGTAGTTTACTTGCTATCACTTCTGCTGAGTAAATTATTGACTGGAGGAAAAATGTAATATACTGGAACAAATATATACACTATATTTTACATTTACAATAGAAGCGCATGAAAAAAAAATGTTCACATTGATTGTTGAGATATTACAGCAAATATCTCACCATGCACAATACCTACTGTCAAGCAAGGAGGAGACTAGCGCTGCGATGGGTTTTCCGCTTCCACATGCTGCAGCTTTTGTCCGAGCGGGCAATGCTTCTGCAGGAAGAGGAGCGAAGCACAACAAAAAGGCGAACAACGATACGGTGAAAGCGGGCCTGCGGCGCTTGCTTGCCTGACCGGCCAGGAAGCTGGAGTAGTGTTGGAAGATATGACGTCACACGTCTCTGCGTCATGACGTCACTCCGAAAAAGTAAAACGACGTTTCTTTGACTTTTTTTGAACATGGAATGGACATTCACTGAAGACAAACAGATACGTACAATTAATCAGAGTCAAAACCAAATCAGTCCAGTTTTATCAGCATTTCAAATTCATTCTTTAAAAATGGTATGTATGAACCCACTCTTGTTATTTAAATAGTTCCCGTCATTTGATTTTAAATAAGGCAAGCATGTAGTTTCACCCAATAGTAGGGAATGTGTCTCTATATTCAAATTGATTTCACTTGCCATTTGTAGCCATTTTGATTAGATTCGATTGATTCGATTTAATTGAATATTTTTTTTGTGTAATTTACCTTGTTCATTTTTGAAACAGGCGGCCCAGCGGGTGAGTGGTTAGCACGTCGGCCTCACAGCTCTCGGAACCTGGGTTCTAATCCAGGTCAGTCCAGCTTTGTGGAGTTTGCATGTTCTCCCCGGCCTGCGTGGGTTTCCTCCGGGTATTTTGGTTTCTTCTCACATTCCAAAAACATGCACGGTAGGCTGATTGGACACCCTCAATTGACCCAGGATCTGAGTGTGGGCGTGAATGGTTGATTGTCTCCTTGCGCCCTGCGATTGGCTGGCCACCAATTCAGGGTGTCCCCTGCCTCTGTCCCGGAGTCAGCTGGGAGAGGCTCCAGCACCCCCATGACCCTAATGTGGATAAAGCGGTTCAGAAAATGAATGAATATGTTAAAACTACATGATTACTATCAAGAAATATAGAAGGAAGAAGGGACGATGGTTATTGTGTACAGTTAAAAATGATTTTTGGGCAGTAAAATATAGCTCTATTTCTAAATAATATTTCATTGTGGGCCAAGTTTTGATACTTGAAAAGCTCCAGTGTTTGCATTAGATCACTAAATGCTGCTAGGAAGTGGATTTTACCCCATTTTAGTGCAATTTTTGCCGTTCCGCCATTGGCATTCATTGCTGTCTTTTCCCGAGGAAATCATCCCCCTGGACCGGTTGTAATGTCTGAAAAGCTCAAGTATTTGTATTGAATCAATAAATGCTGCTAAGAAGTGAATTTTACCCCATTTTAGTGCATTTTTTGTGATTTTCTACTCAAACATGCCACATCCGTAGCTTAAAATGTGTAAACTTTGAAATTCTTCTAGCACATTTAAAATGATCCATTAAAAATGTCAAATTAAGTAACTGGTTCCGTTCAAAATACAGCGATCATCCAATGCTTTAAGATATAATCTCTTAAAGAGACACTGGAATGGGGTGTGGTTAACACTCATAACCGATTTTGGTGAAATCGTCCCATGCATCACCAACAAAGGCCGCCGATCTTCAGCACGTTTGAAGTGTTTAAGATCACTTAACGAGCAGGTGTCACAGCTTGTTTCTGTTAGGCGAGGCTGTTGGCTCCACACATTGGTTGCCGTTGGCAGAGACGCTGATGTGTTCTTTAAAAGGCCCAAATATGCCTGCTCAAAAAGATAAATAAATCAAATTAAATAAGGCAGCCCGTCTCACAATTATGACATCAAGTGTTCATTCTTTGGTGATTTTTGACCTTTGTGGAATATGGATTTTCTGCTCAGGCCTGTGTTGTGTGGGTGTTCATCATTTCAGGCCTACCTTGCACTTTGTCTGAGGGTGGAATGCTATAGGTGTCAAAATCTTTTTCAGTGCAGGCAAGGTGGCCATTTATTTTATCTACTTGGGAGAACATTCCCCCGACCTCCATCACCCTCGGCTTGGTGGGGAGTTTTTACCTCGGGATTTTGCATATCTCTGCTCCTCCGTTGCTTACTTAAACCACTGTTTAAGCTCTTGCCGAAGATGGTTCTGTTTGGCTTCCATCAATATGGCTGGCCATCGGTCCGTTATGTTGTTAGGTACTCACATTTATACTTTCACTTGTATATTTTTATTCAACCGGAGGTCATTGATAGGCAGGATTCTGTAAGTGTCTGCACCCCGTCTGCGCGTCGTAAAATTCATGATTGGCTGGTGACTAGATGACGGCACTAGATGACGAATGTCGCGAGATTGTCCGCACCCCCTGCTGCGTCACTACGGTATCGCATCGACGATCAACAGAACTCTTACACTGCTAGGATTCTGTAAGTGTCTGCGCTCCGTCTTAAAATTCATGAATGGTTCTTTCAATTGGTTCATTTTTAGTGGTTTGTGGTTCTTTTTAGGAATTTGGAATCTTACTCAATCACGGGAGCACAAAAATATATTTTTAGTATTGCAGATTTACAAAAAATAGTTACAAAAATATTTGTGTACGTAATTATACGCAATTTTTCCACAAAAAAAGCATATGATGAAAATAGTCACAGAAATAAAATAAAAAACCTGATTGACTGCCTCCGGTCAATTATACTTACTATGTTACCTTTATACTTTTAAATTCCAACCCATGTAGTCACTGCTCAGCAAATGAATAATAGGCCTCATAAATTTATCCAGAGCAGCCACCTGATGGTGCAGCGGTTTGTCTGACTGACTTCAGTGCGTGAAGTATGGGTTTGATTCCCGCCAAGTCTTCCTGCATCTCACCTTGTCTTAGACATGTACGTTGGAGCACGTGTCCCTGTCAAAGATTTAATTTTCATCTGGTGGATCATTAAACCAAAGGGGTTCTTATGACTTTGTTTGTCTGTGTGAATTTATGAAAGCTGTTAAGATTGGATTTTTATTGTTATTCCAATGCTTTTTCTGTGTTTTATGTTCATTTCCTTACCCTTGTTTTTCCCTCCTGTCTAGCCATTGCTCTCGCGCAGCTGCGCGTCATTTAGAATTAGTTCCTGTTTAGTCTATTTAAACCCCACTGATAATTATGTCTTTAGTCAGATCGTCTGCTTTTGTTTCTCCATGCCATGATTCCACGTTACCTCGATCCATGTTCCATGTGCCGTGTTCCTCGCTTTCCCATGTCTCCCCTTGTCTGGTTTGGTTATGTGATTTGATTTCTAAGTCTTTGTTATTTTCTAAGATCCTGTTTAAGTTATTGAAGGATTAGCACCACCTCCCTTGTCCTCGCCTGCTTCCCTGCGATTAGGTCCTAATTCCTTGTTACATCGCCTCGACGTGTTGCCAAAAACGTAACAGAAAGCAATTATTCTTTAACTACAAACTATGCATGAGATATTGCCATGCAGAGATTGCCAATGTTTCAGTGTGCCATTCATTTATTTCTGTTTGAGTTCATCCGGAGTATTATGCAAATTCACATACGCACTTAAAAATGTAGTTGTCAATAGAGTACAGTTAAAAAAAAAAGGTTAATAGATTAAGGGTGTGAGATCCAGTAATGTCACAGGATCAACCTGCTGTGTATTTGAGAATAGGTCTGTCTTAATCCATTTCATGCTTGATGTCAGGTATTTGCTCTTTCAAGTAGGAAAAGATTGACTTATAACATTTTTGTAGCATTTTTGTCTTAGAAGCATTGTGGAAAAACTGTGGTTTGAACGATCGCCACACAAGGTTCCAACATAAAGAGTTCAATTCTGAGCTCTATGGTTCCTCCGATATATCAAAATCATGCATGCTAAGGCGTATTGAACACTCCAAATCGTCCCTAGGTATCAGTGTGCGGGTGAATGGTTCTTTGTTTCATTGGTCCATGTGATTGGCTCACAACCAATTTAAGGTGTACCATATCAACTGCAACACTGAAAGCATGCTTCTTTTCAGTCAATAGTGGGGCATGCAGTGATCTTCATCCATTTTTTATAGTGCTACTCCTCACAAGAGTCATCGAGGTGCTGGAGTATATCAGCCTAAACAAAACAAATATTCCCAGTAATCATTGGTGATCATAAAGAAAGTAACACTCGGAAAATAATTGCATTATAGCAGAAAATATTAATAGATTTTGATAGGTTCATTAATAATTACCCTTTGATATAAACATTAAACACTGCAGGCAGACATCTGATTTAATTATTGACATTTAATTAAATAGGCATCAATGATCAGCAACCTTATAAGGGAAGATACATCAAGACTTCCTCCCGATCTCCAAAGTATCTCCTCGAACAGTAATTTGTCGTACGGCTTTAAAGCCATGAATCAAAACAATTACAAGGTTATTGATTAATCCAACATGCGTAAGCAAAAACAACATCTGTAACTATAATAACAATTAAGGTATTTAACAATGATAGAAGAGGAAACTAAAAACAAACTCCATTTGATTTAAAACAATCACGCCTTCGTTTGGCATAACAATTACATAAAGAAGCACGAAGTGTGTCACGATGTAGGAACACTATGCGAGTGTTCTTGGAAGTGATTGATATACATCTGCTGGTAGCAAGAGTCCTTGCTACACGTTTTCAAAAACAACTGGGTAACTAGTCCAAGTTTAATGTATGATGTTTTCCAAAAAGGGTGTATTTAGTGGTTAAGTTGACTCTTCTTGTTACAATGATTAGTCAAACAATGACCTCTGCTTAAATCAATACAATTTTAGATTTAGGTTTTATCCTTAAGTCGTAAAATTATACTGATTAAAGGTGCTATGAAATGGTGACTGTGTCAAAAAATTAAAATGACTGCAGTAGGACAATGGTCTCATAGAAAACAATTCTGGCACAAAAATTTGGCCTTTTTTTTTACTATTTCTTAGATACTCCACCAAAAACAATGCATCTGGGAATGCCCACTTTGTTGTGATTGTGAGTGTGACATGATCTTTTTTTGGAAACTTTTTGTGACAAGGTAGCTGATGAAAACACGAAACAGGATTTAATTTAATTATTAAACCATTTCTGTCACTTGTATGGATTGTGTGGAAAATATATCTGTTATTATTTTAAAATCATTTGCTGCAGTATTTCAAAGCAACCCAAAAGGAAAGAAAACAAAAAGATAAGAGAAAATTGTGAAGATGAGAGAAAATCACTCTGTCATTGCTGCTGATGGGATATAATTTCAATACATATTAAATATTTCTCATCTCGATTTCTGAACTGCTTTATCCTCACTAGGGTCGTGGGGGTGCTGGAGCCTATCCCAGCTGACTTCGAGTCAGAGGTAAGCCTACCATGCATGTTTTTGGAATGTGGGAGGAAACCGGAGAAAACCCATGCAGGCTCAGGGAGAACACGTAAACTCCATACCAGTGGACCGACCTGGATTTGAACCCAGGTCCTTCACTGTGAGGCCAACACGGTAACCACTCAACCACCTGGCTGCACAATAGTGGATATTTCTATTTTTTAATTTCAATGTTTGACTTGCCATTGTGGGGAAATTTGTGGACATTGATTATTTTGACAACGCAATCTACAATCAGGGCAGCCCGGTGACGAGAGTGGTTAGCGCGTCGGCCTCACTGCTCTGGGGTCCTTGGTTCAAATCCAGGTCACGTCCACCTGTCTGGAGTTTGCATGTTGTATCCAGGCCTGCGAGGGTTTCCTCCCACATTCCAAAAACATGCATGGTAAGCTGATTGGACACTTTAAATTGCCCGTAGGTATAGGAGTGAGCGTGGATGGTTGTCCGTCTCCTTGTGCCCTGCAATCGGCTGGCCATCGTTTCAGGGTGTTCCTTGCCTCTGACCCAGAGTCAGCTGGGATAGGCTCCAGCACCCCCCACAAACCTAATGAGGATACACCAGTTGAGAAACTGAGATGAGAGAATCTATAATCACTTTTACAACTAGAATTCACTCTGGACATCTCCACGGGGACTGGCTTCGGCATCTTTAAGTAGTCAGGAAGCAAGATTTCTTTAGATCTCTTTATACATATTATCCTTATTTCTACTGAAATAATACGCCAAGACATTCACATAGTGCGTCAAGAATGTAGATCGTTGTCGTTTTCAGACATCTAAAAGCAATGTACAGGATAGAGAGGGGGATAAAAGTCGAGCAAGAAGCAAATGATGAGTCTTTTACGAGTGAGCAAGTGGGCAGAATGCAGCGGCAGGTGGTGGTCTTAACAACTGAAGTGACTTTTCTTCTGATATATTATGCGCTAAAGGCACAAGTACTCGGTATTTCATACCATGATTCTATATTATTTTACCTTACATTACGTAACGTTAACAATCAAATCTTTTTCTTCTTACCACAGTACTCTTTGGGAATCAATCAATCAAATATTTAAAAATCTAAACAAAACTTTCCTCTTTAGGCGTTTCTGACTTTATTTTGCAGGTTGAGCCTCGCAGTTGATGGAAGATGTGGCCAAGTAACATTCTTGGTACATTCCAGTCTGTCAAGTGAAACGCAACACTTGGATTAACATACCATATCGCAGTACAATTTGATTTCAAACGATCATATGAAATGACATATTATAACAGCCTGAATAGTAGCATTAATAATGATCGATTATTGTCATTATGTTATTACATATATCACCCACAAAGCCAAAGTTAACTAATTTTTATATGTACGCACAAAAAAATCTAATTTTAAAACATTCAAATTAACTAAACTTACTTTGTTTAAATATATCTACATTTTTGGATTTTATCACAACAGTTTATATGAGTTTTATAGTATGAAAGTTTAGGTATTAATACAGTAAAGTGTCTGAATATATATTTGTGTCAATATTTATAGTTTTAGTTAATGACATGCTTTATTTGCTTAATTCCTCATAAAGGCTGCAGGGGCTGGCTCGAGTCTTCTCCCAGCTGACTCCAGACAGACTATATTGTAAACCAGGGGTAGGGAACCTATGGCTCGGGAGCCATATGTGGCTCTTTTGATGGGTGCTTATGGCTCTCCGCTAAACTGTGATCTTAAATCTGGACACTATGTCTAGAGTTGCTTTAATCTTCCAGTTTTTAATTAAACCTTTCTGCATGCATGCATGCATCCCATTGATTAGCATCAGGGTAACAATTTTTGTCAACATAATTCTGAGACTTTTTCTATTTTAAAGGTAGTGAAATGACTAAAAATGCACAAGTTTTCATGTTTTTTTACTTCTAGTAAATTCTGAGTATAGCTCTCAATGAATAACAATTGAAAATATGAATTGTTTATGGCTTTCTCACAAAGGTTCCCGATCCCTGCTCGAGACTGGTCGCCAGTGGGGCACATGGAAAGAGAGACAACCATTCACACTCACAATCATACAGCCAACTGCGGGAATCGAGCCCGTGCCTGCACGCACCAGAGTCAGGTGAGTCGACCCTGAGGTGGCTTTATTTGCTTGATTGCTCAACAAAATGTTACTATAAAAGGAGATTGATCTATTTTAAGGAATAGATATTGTTTTGAAAGTTTAAATTTTAACATCAATTGAAATACATATTAATCTTTTTATTCAGTTCAATTGAATTGTTACAGAACATACGGAATCCCAAAAATGAAATACTACAGATCTTCCCTAAAATTTTTTTTTTTTAAATTAAAAGAAAGAAAGTTAATCACCTGTTCTCACAGGAACTTGATTTAATTACTTCAGCTTATAGGAAAAGGACGCCTTCCTTCACTTTAACTTCTAACAAAATGAAATTAAGTCGGATTAAAGTGTTTTCGCCCACATGATGCCCATCGGATAATCCCTTGAAAGTGTCCCATTCATTCTCTTCCAGGCCAAGTGAAATTATAATCTTATTCTCCTGCCCCAGTGCCTTCACAGTCTGACTAAATTGCTCACACACACACACACACACACACACACACACACACACACACACACTTAAGACACCTCCCTTAAAAAAAAAAAAAAACTAAACTGGTTTTGCTGCTTTTTTTCCATTTGCTTGTGTGAAGTTGTTCATCTCATGTGTAATCTAGACATGTTTCTCACGCAAAGATAGCTACACGGTGTATAAAAGCAACGAGAAGCTCACTATCAGTACAGACTGATCCAGCACACACAACATGGGTAAGTGTTTAATCTTTTTTTTTGCTCAAAAGACTGCTTAAAACACTGATGTTTAAAATGTTAAACTGTTCTGTTAATATTGATATTACAGTAATGACTACTTTTACAGTTTTGTTTAAGCACTCACAATTCTAAACAAAGAATTACCTGGCATGTTTCTGTGGGTTGTTGTTACTGTGGTAATAATGGGACAACAAGACAACAAAAGAAGTTCATTCAGTTAAAATATCCCTCTAGGGGCAATTTTTATGAGACATTGCGAAAGGTTTGATTCATACAATGAAGTATTTTAAACATGTGGTCTTGGCGCCAGGCCTAAAAGGCAACAGAACTTTAGATGGCATCTTGATATTCAGCTGCAAATCATGGGGTGGCATCACAAAGCAGTGTGTTTACATTCTAACTGGGAGATAAATTGGGCCAAAGGTGGGACTTCCTTGTAAAAGTGGAGACATTGTGTTTCTTGCAAACCAATTTCCCACAAATGTAAGTAAAGATCTCAAATTTAGAGAATGGATAGATATTAAGTACAATGGAGTCGCACAGTCTGCAATTTAAAAGAAGAAGCCCAGACCTTGCACCCAGCCACGTACATTATTCATTAATTATTACCCAATTCATTCCCAGGCCAGACATATGTTCACATTCCAACTCATGCCAATGTTCTTCTATAATATTCAAAAGTAGTCAATGCAAATGACAGGCAGCATTATATTTAATCAGCCATGTAGGCTTCAAAGATTGTTTCTAATTTATTAAATCATATAATGTAATATAGGACAGCCCGGTCGAACAAGTGGTTACCGTGTCGGCCTCACAGCTCTTGGGTTCTGGGTTCAAATCCAGGTCATGTCCATCTGTGTGGAGTTTGCATGTTCTCCCTGGTTTCCTCCCACATTCCAAAGATATTGTAGGCTGATTGGACACTCTAAAATCTAAATTCCCCCTAGGTATGGGTGTGAGCGTGCACGGTTGTCAGTCTCCTTGTGCCCTGCGATCGGTGGGCCACCAACCGATTGAGGGTGTCCCCTGCCTCTGGCCCGAAGTCAGCTGGGATAGGCTCAGCCACCCCCCGCGACTCCATGAGGCTAAAGCAGTTCAGAAAATTAGATGAGATAAAATATATATAAATGCAGCACAGTAATTAAATTAGTTATGTGGTTAGCATCTCCTCACACATACATACTACATATACAGTGGTACCTCGACATACGAATGCCCCGACATACAAGCAATTTCAGATACGAGTAAAATTTTATATACGAGCAGACAGCTGACCCAAGAGGCTGCTCATAAGAACGTCATGGGCACTGTCTTTCTGGTCGCAACTCCCTCGTGCAATGTCTCTGCAAGAACTGGGCAGAGCGTTGCATTTTTTCAGTGTTTTTTTTTTTATTCCGTTGCTAATACAAGAGGAGTTCTACTTCCCGGGCAAATTGGCAAGTGGTCGTCCATTATCCTATTCTGAGGACATTTGTGCGTGTTGTACCCTGTATTTATGCTTGAAACACAGGGAGAAATAATCACAATAGTGATTTGTTGTTGCTTCCTCAATCCAACTTTACTGATATGAAGAAAATCTCCTGTGTTGGTCAAGGTATGCGCATCAAGGCATCAAATAATCGAATATCGATATACATCCAGTCAAATCTAGTTGCACATCCCCAACATGCGATCGTTAATGGGGTATAAATTGACCACTTTTTGAGTGTGTCTGCATGGTATTGTTTATGTTATGTTACGAGTGTGTTGCCATGCAAAAATACCCCCCATGTCAACTAATTTACCTTGTTTGTGTGTGTTACAGCGACAGTACTGATTGTGTACGCGCATCAAAGCACGGGTTCGTTTAACGCAGCAGTGCGGGACGTGGCCATTAAGGAGCTATCAGAACAAGGCTACCGAGTTGTCGTGTCGGACCTTTATGCTATGAACTTCAAGGCCAATGCCACACAAGATGACATTACTGGTAAATTGTCTTATTTTATAATACTACAGTAATCCCTTGATTATAGCGGCTTCACTAATTCGCAGTTTTCTGGAGGCATTTTTTTTGGTTAATTTTTTTTGGGAAGTTCAATGTGAAAATCCACGCTGAAATTCGCAAGCGGAAGTCACTCCCCTGTTCTCCACTTGCTACTAGGACTCAACACTGAAGTAAGAAAAAAAAAAAAAAAATATATATATATATATATATATACTATATTTTATTTATTTATTTATTTATTTTTTTATTTTTTTATAAGGGTGACCCTACTTTGCGATTTTTCGTTTGTCGCAGCCATGTCTGGTCTACATTAACCAGGATAATCAAGGGATTACTGTAACTGGTAATTAGTACAGACAAAATGCCATCCTTCAAGCCTTATTAATTGCATATTAATATTTGAGTTTAGGCTTTGCAGCCAATGTTATTTAAAACCCCTTGTTTATCACGTTGTCCAGGTGATTTGAAGAACCCAGTCCTTTTCCAGTATGGAGAGGAGACAATGCACGCTTGGATTGAAGGTCGCCTAAGTGACGATATTGTAGCAGAACAGCGCAAAGTAAAAGAGGCTGACCTCATTATTTTCCAGGTCAGGGATCACTTGTGACTATGTGCTAGCACAGGGGGTAAAATATTTATTTGAAAAACTAAGTGGAAATCAAAAACTATCTAGAAAGAATTGTGACTGATTCAACTTTCAAATCACACTCAAGAGAAAACTTAGGCCTAATTTAGACAAAAACCCTTTTGACATTCGCACCCCTCCTAATAGGGATAAAGTAGCGCTAATCATGCATGCGCAGGGACAGCTTTAATCATGAAAAAAATACTTTGTGCTAAATTGGGGGCAATGATTAAGTCATCCATTTTCTATACTGCCTAAACTCACTAGGATCGCAACCCATCATTGACCTTTGGCAAACTGCGTTCTCTTAAACAACCATCAACCAATCAAACGTCCTGAAGACTGTTGTTAAGAGTGATTTGACAAGCTTTCAGATTCCCCATTGTCTAATCGATTTGATGATTAGAGATTGCCAAATGCCATAAACCTTAAAGAAGACTATAGATCAGGGGTGGCCAAGTCCGGTCCTCGAGAGCCCCTATCCAGTCGGTTTTCCATATTTCCCTCCTATACCACACTTGAATCAAACGATCAACTCATCAGCAAGCAGAAGCTTTATACCAATCCCAATTATTTGATTCAGGTATGTTGGTGGAGGGGGACATGGAAAATACACTGGCTAGGGGCTCTCGAAGACCGGACTGGGCCACCACTTCTATAGATCAACTGGCCGGATTTCCAAAATGGTGAAGGGATGTGCTATTGGAAACTGTCAATGGGACATGAGGTACCCCAATGCATCAGTATTGATGAGATTATTTTCCTTCTCAAAGCCAAAACACTGAATTCCAATGGATTATACCAGTGCTGTCAAAAGTGCGGGCCATAGGCCGGAAATGGAACACTAAGGGGTCTTATCCGGCCTGCGGCATTGTTCTGCCTGACGGGCCCTTTGTAGTTCATTCATGCAGTATGTATATAATTAAATCTTTTCATTTTTTTCGACGGGAGCACCATGCAATTCTGCTCTTATCTTAATTTCCCATCCGCAATCCCGCCTCTGGAAGGTCAATTGTCTTGGAGCATACTATATCACCAAACTTTAGGCAAGTGACAAGAGTCACAAATGAAGTCTTAAGGACATTTTCAGTAAATTATCATTAAAAAAAACACCGCATGATTCTCCACATGTGTGAGCTGTGTAGCTAAAACGATAAATGAAGCCATTGCGGGCAAAAAGGGAGGACTTGGGGGGGGGCGGTGTGGTGGGTGGGGGGTAAAGAGGGTATCTCACAGGAAGATCTAGATGGACACAAAAACAATTTGCGCCCACCTCGATGTCGCACCTTGAGCTGGTTAGCAGCCAATCAATGGAAAAACGAACACATGGGTACCCGGACGTTTCGTCGACTTACACTTGGACCCCGGACGTTTTATCGAACGGACGTTAGGTCGATGGACAGTTCTCTCTCTCTCCTATGATTATATTTTTGAGAGTGGGAGATTACCTGGTTGATCGCTTTCAACAGTAAACTCTCTCTCCCTCATGATTATAATTATGAGAGTCAGAGATTCCGGCGACCAAATGTCTGTTCTACGAAACGTCCGGGCACCAAGTGTCCGTCGACCAAACGTTCGTGAACCAAACGTCCGGTCACGGAACACATGTAGACAATAGATTCGAATTCACATTCACATCTCAGGATCTATTAGTTATTTGTTTAGAAACTTGTGCATATTTTGGGGAGGAGAACAGGCAAACTAGATGTACTAACCCAACCGCCATTTTTCAAAATAAAATATTGTATTTTGATGTCTTTCTGCAGTTTCCGTTGTACTGGTTCAGTGTACCGGCGATCATGAAAGGATGGATGGACAGAGTGCTGACTCAAGGCTTTGCTTTTTCTATGAAAAATATGTATGATAACGGAGTTTTTAAGGTCTGTATGGGACATTTTCATTATTCCATAATGAATTCATTGTTGTAGAAACCCTAATCCATTGAATTTGGAAAATTGTGGTCTATAATCCTTATAAAGCGTGATTTATGGGTGTGTGTGTGTCTGACCTCGTACTTTGAAACATGCTTGTTGTCATACAAGATCCACTTGAATTAGCTGTTACCGCACATGTGGTTTCATCAATTCAATGTGTTGGACAATTTGTTTCGTTTTTATATCCTATACATATTTAGCACAATATCCAAACTTCACTGGAATCGATACACATCGCCATGAGATAACCCAATTGACAAACACAATGAAAAGTAAACCTCATCAGATTCAACGTTGCAAAGACCATCAACTAAAGCAGAGGTGGCAAAAACACGCTTGGGACTTGGGTTTTTTTTTTGCCATTGTGGGTCTTGTTCCTGCACTGAGCCCACCCCCAGACCATTTTGTCTTAAGTTGTCCCCCTCCTCATTAGTCGGTCCGCGAGAAAATAAAAAAGTCCACGTGAGAAAAAGGTTGGGAACTGCTGCCTTTCAGTATATTATCTCTATTTTAATCATCATTATTATCATTCTGTTAAAGTATTTTGAGAAGTAAAACTGTTGTAGCACCTGCAATCAACTTTGTTAGCAATCAAAAGTAATCCTTTACAGCACTTTATAAACTTGTAAATTAATATATCAGCAGATTAAGACAACTGATTCTGTCCATTTTTAAAATCAATTGATAATCATATATACCTGAGTGATCCAATCATTGCCATTATATGATTTTCTAATATCTGATTTCATGTTTCCCAAGAACAAGAAAGCAATACTGTCTTTTACAACTGCAGCTACAAAGTCAATGTTTCAGCCCAATGGCATCAACGGCGACATTAATGTTGCATTATGGCCTCTACAGGTAAGGTGATTTGTGGGTCAATTAATGATCTCTTATCTCAACGATTAAAAAATTGGGGGGTTGGTGGGGTGTTGTTTTTTTTTTTCAGAATGGAACGCTGCACTTCTGTGGATTTCAGGTTCTTGCGCCTCAGATTTTCTGGAGTCCAGCTCACTGCCCTATTGGAGATCGGACTGCAATGCTAGAACAGTGGTGTGCACGACTCCAAGGACTGATGACTGAAAAGTCTTTGACTTTTGCCAAGTGTGAATGGTTTGGCCTCAGCTTTGAACAGGGATTTTTGCTCCGGCCAGAGTTGAAGGAGGAACAGGAGTCCAACGCCTACGGGATCACCACAGGACATCATCTCGGAAAACTACTTCCCCCTGACAACCAGACCAAAGTTCAAGCTACATAAAAATAAAGCTTCTCAGTACCTGTCTGCATCTGATCCATAACCTAAAAACATTGTATATACGAAAGAGAGAAGCAGAATTGCTAAAATCATGATAGTAAACTATAGAGAAAAATCTGAGTTGTAAAAATTACTGGAAACTCAAGAGAGCCATGACATTATGTTCTTCACAAGTGTATGTACATTTTTGACCACAACTGTACGTATCATATTCCATTGTGATCCATCCATGATAACGGAGGAGTAGCACATTTTATTTTGCAATTGGAGTACAGTAATAAATGATTTTCAAATGTTTAATGCGTTCTGGGACTGAGCTCCTATGCAATTTAATCTTATCTCAAATCATTTTTTTTTTCATTTAAAATAATTAAATATAAATTAATTAGTTCCCACCTTCCAAAAAAAACATAACATAAGCATTCTTGTTGTGCTATAACCGAGGCATAGGTGTTAATGTATTACGCCGGAGCTTTCGAGTCAAAACAAGCTTCCCTGTGCCTCACAAACAAGTGTATCAACCAGTTTTTTTTTAAAGTTAGCGAAACAATTTATAGTGTCCAATCAGCCTACCATGCATGTTTTTGGAATGTGGGAGGAAACCGGAGTACCCAGAGAAGACCCACACAGGCCCGGGGAGAACATGCAAACTGCACACATGTGAACATGGATTTGAACCCAGGACCCTAGAGCTGTGAGGCCGACGCGCTAACCCCTTGCGTCACCGGACTGCCCGGGGAGGAATATACCTACTTAATTTAATCCTGAATTCTTTGACAGAAATATTGTATTGCATTCTAAAAGGCAGCCTTGTGACCAACTGGTTAGTGCATTGGCCTCAATGTTCTGGAATCAAAGGTTCGATCCCAGGTGGGGTCCTTACTGTGTGCATGATCTCCTCGGGTTTGTGTGGGTTTCGTACCATGTCCCAAAAACATGCGTGCCAGGCTGGTTGAACACTTAAATTGCCCATATGTGTGAGAGTGAATGATTGTGTCTCATTGTGACCTGTGATAGTTGGGTGGGATAGGCTCTAGTACCCCCTGCCACCTTTGGGAAGATGGTATATAAAATGAATGTATTTTAAAATCCATTTGTGCCATGATATCACATCGCTGGTATTTGTTCATGAACTTTGTCTTGGCGACAGTTTTAAGGGGTGCCTCTTCCCCATTAAGGACTTAAGGCAGAGCCTGGAAAATATAAGTGTTTGTGTCCGAAATATATTTGTCTCGCAAAATACATATATTTTATAAATTTATTTATATTTAACGTATTCATTCACACTGCGACAACGGGGTTCTGGGCACACTGAAAACTGCTTTGGTTGGTTATGATCTACGATTTAAATTATCCATATTTTAGCAATAGCAACAACAAACTATGTTAAAATAAGTTAATAAAACTCATTAAAGTATACACAATATAATGATGACGTCGTTGCTTTAGACCAGAGATGCGGGGGATTGATGACATAATTCACGCCAAACGTATTTGTTGCAGGCAAAGTATCAAGATTAGAGTATAAAATGGAAATAAATAAATAAAATTGTTAGAGTAGATTATTTATCAAGTGGTAAATCTTTCACGCAATTTTGCCTCCCCCACCTGAATTTTGGGCCAAATGAAACAAACCGTCATGACGTCAAATATAAATCGGCCTCTGGTTGGCTGAGAGCGAGGAGGCGGTGCTTGTTGTTGTTTTGCTGAAGTGTTGACTTTAAAGACCCGAGGAGCTGCCTAACGTCCATTTTCCCTTACAATTTCAGCAATACTGACCGACAAAAGATCACTTTTTGTTCGATCTAACATCGGGTGACCTTTACCATCATCTGTAGCAAGCCAAGAGAGCCCGAAAACGGCAACCATGAAATGGATGTTCAAAGAGGATCATTCTCTGGGTAAGGGAAAGAGGGAGGTGTCCGTATTATGACAAAAGACAAGTGGCACCCATAATGTCATTTCTGGTGGATTAGCAAATCATAAATTAGATAACGTGAACAATTGGGACAGATATTTGGATCACGGGTTTCATGAACCATTTATAAGGACGCAGGCTGAACAAATGGCCTGTTCTCAAACGAATTACCTATCTTGGGGGCCTTAGTAATTTTAGCTTCCCTCATCCTTCGTTACGTTTTTAATCCATAAGATAATATCTAATGACCACCATGTATTTCCATCATCGGGTGACGTTTTGAGTTTGTACGTGTGAGGAAAGCGTCGTGTTTCTTTGCCAAACGCACAAGACAATTTTAAGTAAGTCCTGCTGCACTTGTTTGGCTAATGCCGGACGGCAGCCTGCCAAAAGCATTTGCTTTTCCATTATTAACAAAGGTGTATCGAATTTTTGCTTTTCGAATGAGCACTCAAAATAGCCGGCCTTGTGCATCCCCCATTACGTGAAAACGCGTTGTTATCGGGAAAGAGATGGTTGTTTTGAGAGAACCTTAAGAGGCCTACAGGGGGTGGCCTTTAGAATTTTGCATAATTTGCTCTTATTTGTCACTCAAAAAAATGATGACTGAATCAAGTGTAGGTCTTATATGCGCTATAAGACTCATTATACTCTCTTTCACTAGTAGATGTCAGCAAATTAATATTTACTGTTTGTGGTTATTTTCTGTTTTGAAGGAAGAAAACAACCATTACCATTACAACCATTGGAGAATTACTAACTTCCTTATGATATTGGCCACAATAATGTGCTTTTGATTCATACGGTATCTCAGAAATACCATGTGCGATAATTTTCCCTTCAAAGTAACACATTTGTACTCCCAATTAAAACCATGAATATGGAGGTGAAAATTGTATATCAGGGGGCGGCTTAAATGCGAGAAATTCTAAAATTCAATGATTTTAAGGCAATTTTAAGAGTACGGTGTATATGCCTGTAAATACAGTAGTATGTTTTTGCCAGTGATGTAATGGTTTGGCTGTCACTGTAAAGTGAGCATTAAAAATCCCTCTGATCATTAGTTGATTATTGGTGTAACCGCAAAGTCTATTGACTTCTATTACAAATATTTCTGATTAAATTATGGTATCGAGGCCCGGCGGCTGAGTGGTTAGCGTGTCGACCTCACAGCTCTGGGCTCTTGGGTTCAAATCTAGGTCGGTCCACCTGTGGACTTTGCATGTTCTACCTGGGCCTGCATGGGTTTCCTCCCACATTCCAAAGACATGTATGGTAGGCTAATTGGACACTCTAAATTGTCCGTAGGTATGAGTGTGAGCGTAAATGTTTGTTTGTCTCCTTGTGCCCTGCGATTGGCTGGCCACCAATTCAGGGTGTCCCCTGCCTCTGGCCCAGAGACAGCTGGGATTGGCTCCAGCACCCCCGCGACCCTAGTGAGGATAAAGCGGTTCATAAAATTAAAAGAGATGAGAGACATTTCTAAACAATACCAGAGCTGCCAACTAATCCAAAATTTCAGGAGTTTACCCAGAAATGCAACACAAATTCCGGGACTCCATGCAACCTCTCTAAACTCTGGAAATCCCCAAAAATTCTCACTTAGATTTTTTAAGCAACCATTTCAGAAAAGTACCAAATTTCCAATTTAAATACCTCAAAATTCACACCATCTTGATTCAACTGCACTGTAAAGCGGAAGAATTCGGTAACAAGAGAGTATTCTGAATCATCCGAGTCACAAGTTCTGACGAATGATTCGTTTTGTGCGATTTCAGCGCAAATAGATTTTGCGTCAAACACATTCACTCCGGATAAACTCCGGTAATGGGACAAGGGTACTCCTGAAATGGGGTCGACGGAGGTCGGCAGTTCTGCAATACTATGCTGTGTGTTTTTATACATTTACACAGTGGTTACTGCCACAAGTGACACTATAGAGTTTGTTTTTCATTGTATTTATTTTATTGCATGCCATTGTTGTCAATAGATGTCCAATTCCGTTAAACCAGGAAGCTTGGCTCTAAATCGGCAAATTTCAGCGCCAGTTATGGTACAAGACATACAAGCTCATATCGTTTCATTTTCTGAACCATTTTATCCTCATCAGGGTCGTGGGGGGTGCTGGAGCCTATCCCAGCTGATTCCAGGCCAGAGGTAGGTGCCCAGCCAATCGCAGGGCACAACGATACGGACAACGGTGCACACTCACACCCATACCTAGGGGCAATTTAGAGTGTCCAATCAGCCTACCATGCATGTTTTTGGAATGTGGGATGAAACCCTCGCAGGCCCGGGTAGAACATGCAAACTCCAGACAGGTGGACTTGACCTGGATTTGAACCGTGGACCCCAGAGCTGTGAGGCCGGCGCGATAACCACTCGCTCCACCGGACTGTCCTGACATACAATATCTTTTCAAAATAAAAAGTAAATATGTCAGATCTCCAAGACTGTTGATGGCGTCCAATAAGCTAAGTAAGTGCTCTTTTAGGGTTATTTTATTTATAAGTCACAGTATCAAGACTACGTTGCCTACAATCCCTTTCTTGTAGCAGAGAAAGTCTTGTCTTATATAATAGTAAATGACTTTGTCGTTAGTTTCCAAACGATTGAAGAAGATAAATATCTAGCAAACATGTACTCCATATTAGTACCAAGCACAAAGCAAGTGGACAATTTTCTCGTAACAACCTACCATTGTCATTTGCCATTTTTTTCTAATAGTGTTTTTCACTACAATGCAATCCACTAAAAACACGTTTATTTTTTAAATTAATAAATAACCAATGGCGGTCCATGCATTTTCTAGTAGTGCCTTCAGCTATCGGAATTAATCCAACCCTCAAAAACTTTTTATGGCTATAAAGCCTACTGCAGCTACAGCTGCGACAAAAAATCATCAATCATACAATCATACCTCATACAATTGAAATATTTAGGAATATAGCCACATTTTACTCATCAAAAATCCTTTTTAACTACACAATATCCATCCTTTCTTTCCTCCTTTTCTATCGCCATCGAAGCCAATGCTGAAAGTCGTGCCTCTCCTGTCGTATTTCTGGCATATGTTTTTATTCAATTTAGTGCTGAAAACGTTCGTTCCCGGTAGTGAGAGGCTTGTTTGCTTTGGAGGTGTCTGACCTTTCTTAATGATGTCCAGCTTTTTTTTTTTATTGAAAAGTCCGTGTTGAAAATGGCTTTGACAGTAAATCTGCAAACAAATCCATTTCTTCACCATCAGCTATTGTGGGTTGACAAAACCGCAATTAAATCAACACAACAATATATTTGCTTGTGCAGCTTGCTCTAGATACAGTTTGGTAGCTCTGGCTTGTCCACTCTATCACTAGCCAATCATAGTTGGTGAAAGCAATGACTTATCCCTATGCCTGCGAGAAGGCCTTGGTGTCACCAAATCGAAATCTGATTGGTTGAAGCAACATATCATGGCTGAAATGTGATTAGTTAAATGCTTCAATGTGAAAATACACATCTGGAAGCAGTGCAACCAGCGGCAAAGAAATGAAAGGAAGCTGACAGACAATTTGGAATTATTTTATAACTATTCATGGACAAAATATAATTAACATTAGTCTTTGACTCAGATATTTCTTACGCCAGCAGAGAAGGCCTTGAAGGCCCCGACGGCACACCACTGTAAATAACACGGATGTTTTTTTTATCTTCTGTAGAACATCGATGCATAGAATCAGCCAAAATCCGCAACAAGTACCCTGACAGGGTCCCGGTGAGTGAAGCTTTTCTTTACTGTGCCAAGTTTTTTTTTTTTTTTTAATGAACTTTGCTTTTTTTTTTTTTGTAAACTTAGGTGATTGTGGAGAAAGTTTCTGGTTCCCAGATAGTTGACATTGACAAAAGGAAGTACCTGGTGCCCTCCGACATCACAGTGGCTCAGTTCATGTGGATCATCAGGAAACGCATACAACTGCCCTCTGAGAAGGCCATTTTCTTGTTTGTAGACAAGACGGTGCCCCAGTCAAGGTCAGATTTATGATACTCAACAGATCTGGCAGTTTTGTTTCTGTATTACTAAGGTAAAAATAGTATGTTGCGCGAGTTATATTCTTAATGTAAAAAAAAAAGTGAATGTAGAAAGGGGCTCTAAGATGAAACCTTCATTAACAAGTACTGCCAATTTATATTCGAAAACATTTTTTCATTTTCATCTTTCTCCCATTTTTAATGCAATTACTGTATTTGATTATAACACGCACCCGCGTATAATGCACACCCAATAATTTGTGACTAAAAATTGGTATAAATTTTTTTTTCAGTTTTTCTCAGCTCACCCCAAGGATTACCCTGGTACTGATAACTAGCATATTTAAACACGTCGCCATGATAAAAAATGCATTCACAAAATATGGTACAGAAACCTGTTAAAACAAACTAGTGGTACCTCCACGTAGGAGCACCTCTACATTCGAGCATTTCGAAATACGAAAAACATTTTGAGCAAATAATTATCTCTAGATACAGGAAAAATTTCGAGATGCGAGTAAGCCAGGTGGCCAAGACAATAGAGGCTGTTTATCATTGTACCGCACTGTCTTTTTTGCTGCATCTCTTTCGCGTATAACATCTACGAGCACTGGGCGGAGCGTTGAATTTTTTTTTGAGTGTTTTTTTCCGTCACTCAGCGCGATCGCTTATACGAGCAGTATAATAATTACTTCTCGTTGGCTTCTCATATGAACATCAGGGGCTCTGGCTCTCCCCCGCAATTCCTCGAGTAATATCTTTGGTCAAAACTATCTCTCTTAATGACTAATGTCTCTCCAAGCACTGAGCGGAGTGTTTCATTTTTTCAGTGCACCCCCCCCTAGCCTGTTAGCATGTTTGATTGTATACATTGTCATTAATTTAACAATCATTTCTTACTTCATCAGCTTGTAGAGTTGCTGTCTTTAACCTCATCAAACTGGTCTGTTTTGATTCTGGCTTCTCCCTCATGTTTCAGCATCACAATGGGACAGCTGTATGAAAAGGAGAAAGACGAAGATGGCTTTTTATATGTGGCATACAGTGGCGAAAACACCTTTGGCTTATAAGAGAAGACAGGATTTGAAGCCAACCTTACCTGCTGACATCTAATCATAGCCCTCACCTGGCCCCTGGAGTAAGCCTTGAGAAACCCCAGTGAAAACACCACAGAAAGATGGACTGACTACCTGCTCACTAGCCTGGATGAAACAAATAGGTTTGCCAGTGGCTTATTTTTGGCCCGTGTTTCATCAGTTCATCAAAGTTTCATATATTTAGTCGTGTATCGTCTGGTAGCTTTTGCTTGTTTTCACTCATGTGATTTGAAGTTTATGCCCAACTTGTATGTGTAAATGACTCACATTTGGTTTTGCTTTTGTCTTTGAAGACTATTTATGAAATTGGAGTATTTTAATTTAATTATTTGGAGGTAAGGTAGCTGGATGACCTAACCAATAAAAATGATATATATATACTGCTCCCTTTTGTTTTTCCTTCGCATAAATATGATCCAGTTATAGCATGCAAAGCCATGTACAAAACAGCATCTATGTGTAAATCACATCTCCAAATGCAGAACTAGATCAATCTCTTAAAAACTATTCGTGAAAAGAAAATAGAACAAGCAGTCATTACGAGTCCTGCTATTTGCTGTTGAGACGTAATCATCTGCATTGGGGCATTTGGTTTTTTTTCGTCAATATGGCGCTTTCAACATTTTGGGTTGGCTGACCTTTGCTCTAGATGATAATGCATCTTACTATTGAGTAAAAATTAAAAACACACTGAAGTGGGCATAGCTAGGGTGGATTTTGGGGGTGCAGCTATTGGTTTGGGGGCGCAAAGCAGGACGAGAAAGGAGAGGGAGGGGGATAGAATGCATTTGTAATAATGTGCTAATCCTTTTTAGATGGTTCTATCGGGTGAATACCAAATAGCAAATATCACAACAACCATAAATCTCAAGAGTCAAATGCAATCATAGGAAGTTGGAGTTGTTGTTTTTAAATGGTTTTCATGTACAGCTTAATAAAACTGATATTGGGTTCACTTCATGAAACTGTCACAGTAATTTCCTCTTCTCTATTTCAATTCCTTTATCTGCCCTGCAACCTTTTCATTATCATTCTCAATACTTGGTAATTGACAGTATTTCCCCATTTTTAGCTTCTCTGAAAGACGGAGGAACATGTTATATTCAAATCTCGTCACAATTTTCTTCCTTTTTTGTTGGTCGTCTTATTTTCTCATATTTCATTTTGTGAACCACTTTATCCTCTTTATGGTCGCAGGGGGTGCTGGACCCTATTTTAGCTGATTTCGGGCCAGATTTTGAATCGGTTGCCAGCCAAGGCACAAGGAGACGAACATCCATGCGTACTCAACTCCATATCTAGGGGCAATTTAGAGTGTCCAATCAGCCTCCCATGCATGATTTTTGGAATGTGGGAGGAAACTGGGGCATCCGGAAGAAAACCACTCAAACTCCACACAGATGAACATGACCTGGATTTGAACCCAGGACCCCACAGATGCGAGGCCGACGCACTAACCCAGACATGGGCAAACTACGACCCAGTCCGTTAGGCTTTTTAATCTGCCCTGCCGACGTCCAAATAATGTATTTTTTTCCCCCAAGGTGGCGCTGTCACGCGGAAGCCAGTGGCGGTAGCTCTGTCCACTTTTATTTGTTTTTCGTGATTTACAGCCCCTCTATCTTTCTTTTAAATTACATTTTAACATTTCATAATACATTCCTTTTTACTTTATACTTTTTACTTTAATGATGAGTGATGAGTATGTTAATACTTTAGTCCTGCTCTCTGTTTATGTTTCATATGTACTGTTAACAGAGGCAGTTTTTTATATGTATCGTTTCTTGTGCTGGGCCGGCCCATCTGTTAAATTTTTAAAGTCAATGTGGCCCCCGGCCCAAAAAGTTTGCCCACCCCTGCACTAACCACTCGCTTCACCGGGCCGGCCAGTCTTAACTTCATATAGCAATAATGATAGACTTATTTTATTTGACCTAGTATTTCATCATCTTCCATACCGCACATCTTCGAAAGGGTTGTGGGGGTATGTGGAGCCTAACCCAGCTGTCATGAGGCGAAAGGCAAACTACACCCAAGAAGACTGGACGCCAGTCAGTCGTAGGGCACACAGAGAGACAAATAACCATCCGGACTCCCAATTGTACCGCTACCAGTGGGAATCGAGCTCGCGCCTGCCTGCACCAAGGTCAGGCAAGTGAACCTCAACACCACTAGGTGGCACTTTGTATTTGGACAGTAAGTAATTGAGATTTACATGCTTGAAAATAAAATACAAGTTTGAAGTAGAAGATGAAAGAGTTGTGAGGCCCCAAACTTGTAAAATTCAATTCAATAAAGAAGTAAGGAGAGAAAAAAAAAAATCTAAATGTTCATTCATAGCAACATACACCCTCCCCTGTATATATGATTCAAACAGAACAGTTCTTCATTTTCTCATGTGGTCAAGTTCACACATTGGTTTAACATTGCATTGTCGCGTCATACAGAATGGAAAACAGATGAATGAATACACATATTATTTAAATAGATGAATAATATCCTTCCTAGCCACCTAATGGTGTAGAGGTACACTCCCCTAACTTCGGTGCGCGGAAGCGTGGGCTCGATTCCCGCTGGCGATGGTATGATTGTGAGTGCGAATGGTCTTCTGTCTCTCTGTGTTCCCTATGGCTGACTGGCGACCAGTCTAAGCTGTAGTCTGCCTTTCGCCTGAAGTCAGCTGGGATAGGCTGTTTGTTACTTGTGCACTCCGTGGTGAATCTTTGGACCTCATAATACTTTTACAACAACAATAAACTGATTCATTTCAATTCAACCCTTACGAGGATGCGCAGTGTTGAAGATGAATGAATGAATATTTCCTGCCTATGGCAAGTACAAGCCTAAATTATTGAAAAAGTCAAGTACTACCAGGCAGCACAGGCAACACAGATGGCTACTGCGTCCGCCTCACTGCTCTGGAGCCCTGGGTTCAAAACCAAATCACGTCCATCTGTGTGGAGTTTCCATGTTCTCCCCGGCCTTTGTGGGTTTCCACCTGGTACTTTAGTTTGCTCCCACATTTCAAAAACAAGCACAGTAGGCTGATTGGACACTCTAAAATACCACCAAGTATGAGTGTGAGTGTGCATGGTTGTCCGTCTCCTGGCAACCAATTCATGGTGTCCCCCGGCTCTGGCCCGAAGTCCACTGGGATAGGCTTCAGCACTCCCGCAATTCTAGTGAGGATAAAGTGGTTCTGAAAATGAGATGAGAGAAGTACTACCGACTGTATTAGTATTAGCTCCTGAGAAGACTGTAGGTGGACCTTTAGTTTGTTTATGCTGTTTTAGCTTTTACAAATTAATTTAAGGTAAAATTGTTGCTTGAATGTGCTTTTAAATGATGCTAGATCAGTGATTCTTAACCTTGTTTGAGCTACCGAATCCCAGCAGTTTCATATGCGTATTCACCAAACTCAAGATATAGAAATTTCTTGCAGCACTGATTGGCCAAACAATGTCACGTGATCATCTGCAGCCAGTAATGGTCAAGCCGGGCATGTTATTGTGAATAGACATGATGAGTCGATGTGTCTTGACTTCCGTGGCAGAGGCTCCACCGAACCCCTGAGACGGACTCATCGAACCCAGGGTTCGATCGAACCCAGGTTAAGAACCACTGTACCAGATATAAGCCTGAAGATCACGCATTACAACCACTTTAAATTCACAAGTATAATATAATTAAAAGCATAGTGGAAAGGGTAATGTCAGTCAGTCACAGAAAAGTCACATTCCCGTTCATTATGTTATCAAAAGCAATTATTCATTATTATGGCAACTTTTCTCATTTCAAGTAGGAGGGTGAAATTGAAAACGTTAATATTAATTTCTTTGAAGGACAGGCACCAGGTGGCTCGCAGACCGGTCCAAGACCCCGGCCAAGCGGTTGGGGTCCCCTATTGTAGAGGTTCACTCGCCTGACCTTGGTGCAGACAGGCATGGGATCGATTCTCGCTGATGTCAGTATCATTGCGAGTGAGGATGGTCGTTTGTCTCTTTGTGTACCCTACGGCTGGCTGGCGACCAGTCTTGGGTGTTTGCCAGTGGTGGACTGTCAGCGCCTGCCAGGCCTTCTCTGCTGAATCACAGACAGATGTTAATTATGTTTTGTCCATGAATACTTATTAAATAATTACAAATTGTCCATCAGCTTCCTTTCATTGCTTTTCCCCTGGTTGCACTGCTTCCTCATGTGTGTTTTCACATTTAAGCATCTAACCAATCAGAAATCTGCCTTGAGGCCTTCACAATCAGTTCTGAAGGCTCCACTGCATGAAACAAGCGTCGATAAAACTGTTGCTTTAAACGATCAGATTTTGAGTTGTGGAGACCAATGCCTTCGTCATTGCCTTCTCGCAGGCGTAGAGACACGTCATTGCTCTCACCATCTATCGTTGGCTAGTGATAGAGTGGACCAGCCAGAGCTACCAAACTGTATCTGAAACAAGCTGCACAAGCAAATATATTGCTGTGTTGATTTAACAGCAGTTTTGTCAACCCGTAATGGCTGAAGATGGAGTAGAAATGGATTTGCTTGCAGATTTACTGTCAAAGCCACTTTCAAGATGGACTTTTAAAGAAAAAAAAGCTGGACATCATTAAGAAAGGTCGGACAACTCCGAAGCAAGCAAGCCTGTCACAACCAGGAACGAACATTTTCAGCACTAAATCGAATAAAAACGCATGCCAAAAATACGACGAAAGAAAAAACGATGGATTTTGTGGACAGATAAAAAGGATTTTTGGGGAGTAAAATAAGGCTATATTCCTAAATAATATTTCAATTGTATAAGGTTATTATTGAGGCTTTTTTATCTGTGTCGCAGCTGTAGCTGCAGTAAAAGTTTTACAGCCATAAAATTGTTTTTGAGGGTTGGATTGATTCAGATATAGCACTGAAGGCATCGGTTTGACATTCGCGGCCCACCACTGGTGTTTACTACCTTTCGCCCGACCGAAGTCAGCTGAGTTAGATTCCAGCAAACCCGGTAACCCTTTCGAAGATGCGCGGTATGAAAGATGAATGAATGAATAGTACCAGAGTGGATAAAAGGCCTGCTCAGATACTTTAGACCGCCGATTAAAATATCTTGATTATATAAAATTGCATTAATTTCTAAAGAGTCGCTTGTGCAAAAAATTATAGGCTGCCATTTTGGTTACGAGGACTGTACAATGATATACCACATTGAATATACTTCTCAGAAAAATTAAATCTTCGTTATAGTTCCCTTGTTCAATAATGTACAGCCCCCACCCACTTGTTAGGCTCCGAGTATTTCTATACTTTTCTTAGTATCATAAAGCAGAAGGAAAGGGGTCACAGACCGGAAGACAAACCTGCTTTCTTTAAAGGCCACTGCAAAAAGAGAAGCAACATCATACGATTCAGAAGATCAGAGGCACAACTACCACTATGAAGACACTTGTTTTCCCCACACTCATCACTCTGATGTGCTTTGTTGCTTTGTCTGCAGGTGAGTTGTAATGTTCTTTCTCATCAAAACCAATTTTGCGGCAGGTGACTTTATTCCAAGTGTGTATGTGTTTACAGGTTTTTCAGGCCAGGATGAAATATTTAATGACGGATGCTGTAGTAACAGCTCAAGAGCGGCAATCCCTAAAAACAAGATAACACACGTGGCGGTGACACCAGATCGCTGCAGACACAAAGCAATCGAGTAAGTATCAGTGGCATTTTTAAAAATGCATTACTAACTACTTTTCTTAATTATTTGCAAAATATTATTGCAGTCACCAACAAGATGAGACACAAATCTGATAATCGGTGGACAGTGATGACATAAAACATATTTTGATGATATAAATCTTTATATGTTTATATAAACTAAGCAAGTGTTTTACCTAATACTGAGATTTGATAGGAATACTTTGTTTACATAGGACAGAAAAAAATCAAATTAGAAAAATAAAACAAACAAAAGCAATTGAAAAATTAGACAAAATCAATGACACATTTCAGATAACAAGAACAATATTGAAGAGAATACTAACTATAATAACAGACACCAATTCAGGGTTTCCGCCGCCTGTTGCCCGTTGTTGGCTGTGATAGGCTTCAGCACCCCCGTGGCCCTTGTGCGGATAGCGAGGTACGGAAAACAATTGAATGAATAATAACACAATTAGGACATAATCTTATTTGAACCGCCCCATTCTGTCTGTCATATTACGGTATTTTTCAGACTATAAATTACACTAGAGCAGGGGTACGGAACCTATGGCCTGGGAGCCACATATGGCTCTTTTGATGGTTGCATATGGCTCTCCGCTAACCAATGAGAATAATTCTGTAAACTGCTGGTGAGAAAGCGCAAGAATATGAGCGTTACGTTGGTATTAAGGCATTGGCACTACCTCGGGCGCCTTATAATCATAACTTTTTTTACCATTACACTCTTCTGCAAGGATATTCTCACAGATTTTCATTAATTAGCAACGACCTAACAAGGTTGTCGAAAGAATTCGGAGACCTTTTGTACTTTAAAAGTGGTGAAGTGACTAAAAAAGGCACACATTTTCATGTTGACTTTTAAATTTGGAGCATAGCTCTCAAGGATTAACATTTTAAAAATATGAATTGTTTATGGCTCTTTCGATCAAAAAGGTTCCCAATCCCTGCACTAGAGTATAAATCCCATTTTTGGGAAAGCAATTTTTAATTTTAGCAAACACATTAATCTAACTTTCGTGGTTTCACTACATCGCAGATTTTTTTCGGAGAAATGTGAAAATCCACGCTGAAACATGCGAGCGGAAACCACTCTCCTATTCTCCACGTTCTACTAGAACTCAGCACTGAAGTTTTAAAAAAATCTAAATTTAAATAGGGGTGCCCCTACCACGCGGTTTTTCGTTTATCACGGCCATGTTTGGTCTACATTAACCGCGATAATCGAGGGATTACCGTAATAACACACACGTCAAAGTAATGATAGTAAAATTGAACAGGCTGAATAACCAACTGTTAACATCACAGTTTTTTTCAAACAGCTTTAGCCTAAAACACAAAAAAAACATAACAAGCTGCCAGTGGTCGTAGAAAATAAATATACATATATATAAAAGTCGGACTTGAATATTTATTAGTTGCAGGCCCAAAGTATGAAAAAAAAGTGACTTGTAGTCCGAAAAAATACAGAATTTACGAAAAAAATAAAGTAACAAACCATATCCTTAAGTAAGGCAAAAAAAAAAATTAAAACAAACTAAAAGGAACTCACCAAGATACCGATAAATATTGAATTGGGTTGGGAAAGAGTACTCAATTAAATACAATTCAAGGCCTATAACTTCAATTGTAGCACCCTTTCAAATGAAACGAAGTGTATGTGCCTGCACTAAATAATTGACATCTTTGTTGTTTCAGAGTCTCAACGGTGTGCAAGAAAGTTATTTGCCTCGATTTCAGTTGGCAATGGGCAAAAAGCCTCTTGAAACATTTTACGAAGGTTTCTAGTAAAAGAACACCTGTACCTGCTCCTTTCAATCAGTCCAGATGCCAAAACGATGTTGAATTACTTGTGGAATTTCGTTAAGGTTGAAGCATATTCTGTTCTTTCCTATTTAAAAAAAAATGTTTTCTGATTTTATTTATCATAATAGTGTTTCCTTTTATTTTTTGAACATTAAAGTACGTTTTCTTTTAAGTCATGTGTATGGTATGTATTTATTTTGTAATAATATTTACTTATTACCTACCTATTCATGTCTAAAATGCATTTCCTGTATCTGCATCATCACCCTCTTGCTACTGTGACAATGAAATTAAAAAAAATATGGGATGAATAAAGTTATCCTAATTCAAAGGTTGTACTTTGTAATATGTTTGCAGTTCTGCTTAAACTATTGTTCAACAAACGACGGACGACCAGTTAGCGCATTAGCCTTGAGGGAGTCCTCATTGTATGGAGTTTGTATGTTTTCCCTGGGCTTGCGTGGGTTTTCCTCGGGTGCTCCGGTTTCCTCCTGCATTCCAAAAAGATGCGTGGTGGGCTAAAGTCCTTCTAAGAAAGAGTGTGAGCATGCAGGATGTTGTCAGTGTCCTTATGCCCTGCTATTGACTGGCCATCAATTCAGGCTCCAGCACCTCTTGCAACCCTTGTGAGGATAAGCGGTTCACAAAATTAATGAATTAATATTTTGCGGTACAGTACGGTTGCTTCTGTAACCATTCCAAAAACCTCTTTGTTTGCCTTCTTGGTACGGGAAGGGCTGAACTGAACTTACGTGTCACACAAAGTCTAAAGGTTTGTTTTTTGTTTTTTCCCCTGCATTTGATTGGTGACAAGTTCAGGTCTCTATCAAAGTCAAACGGAATATTCGTTATTTTTTCAATATTGCGCCTTCAGGTGGCAGCCGGTGGCAGTAGCTCTGTCCTCTCTTATTTGTTTTTTTGTGTTTTACAGCCTTTCTATCTTTTTTATTTATTACATTTTAATATTTCTTAATACATTCCTTTTTAATTTACTTTGTACTTTATACTTTTTACTTGAATGTTTTATACAACTTTCCTGGACAAAAGTGCCGGGAGAAGAAGCAACGCTTCAGATCATTCATTCCATTCCTCTTCCAAGATGGAAGAGCTGCCAGTGCTTACCAAGCCGGAAACATAGTATCAGGAGTATGCTGTTGATTCTTCAGCTCCAGACTACCAAGGGACTATGCGGATAAGCTTGGAAGAGTGATTGTGCATATTTTCAACCTCGGGGTAAGTCTGGAGAAGTTCCCCACCAAAATGTCTTTTTCTTGTGTTTGTATCCGTTCTTGCTACTGAAACCAAGATGGCGCCGCTCAACTGGTAGCAGTAGCTCCTTCCGCTCTGGCTTGTTTTGCGTTTTTGCTGCTTTTCTATCTTTCTTAATTGCATTTTAATATTTCACAAATGCTTTCCCCTATACTTTGCCATGCTTTGTACAGGGTGACCCAAAAAGATGCGTACCAATGGAAACGTTTTTGAAACTAATGGGTACGCATCTTTTTGGGTCACCCTGTACTTAGTGCTTTTTGCTTTGTTGTTATGCGACCTTTGCGACTTGACCCCACCTGTCGCGTGCTAAGTTTTGGTTTATTTGGAGCCGTTCAGCCGTGCCTCCGCTGTGAGATCTCTCCCCGGTCAGATGTAGAAGCTGCTGGGCTGCTTGTGTGCTTTGAAGCCCCACTAAAGGCCTCTCCTCTGCAGGTTTCCCCCCTGCTTGTTTAGAACCAAAAGACAGGGTTAGATGAGAAGGGAAAATTTCAGTCACACACAAACGTGTATAGGATAATTTACAGGTATGATTCAGAAGAAATTCAGCACTTCAAATGAATCAAGCAAAATGTACAGATATGATATGACAACCAATATAGCGGTTCAATTCAAAAGCCAAACCGGCAAAATAAATCAAATTTGATATGGGACTTGAGCCGGGAAACAGCGTCATCGGGTGTCCAAGCATGATTACTACCTGCATACACTACTTTGGGTTTTTACTGGCATCAGCAGAGATAGTAACTGGTGAGTTTTGTCATTGGTCCGGAAAAAAGGGTAGATCATGTAAAGTGGGCTCCTTGAAAAGTAGATTTTGAGCAAAAAAGTTTGAGCACCACTGATTTTGAGAAATATGTTGGAATGGAGGGCAGCCCGGTGAGGCGAGTGGTTAGCGCGTAGGCCTCACAACTCTGGAGTCCTGGATTCAAATCCAAGTCACGTCCACCTGTCTGGAGTTTGCATGTTCTCCCCGGGTCTGCGTGGGTTTCCTCTGGGCACTCAGGTTTCCTCTGGGCACTCAGGTTTCCTCCCACATTCCAAAAACATACATGGTAGGCTGATTGAACACTCTAAATTGCCCCTGGGTATGGGTGTGCATGGTTGTCCGTCTCTTTGTGCCCTGCGATTGGCTGGCCAATGATTTAGGGTGGCCACCACCTCTGGCCCGTAGTCAGCTGGGACAAGCTCCAGCACCCTCTGGACTCAAATGAGGATAAAGCAGTTCAGAAAATGAGATGAGATTAGTTTTGTTATTTTTTTTAAACTTGTTTCAATCTACTCTTTCTTGGTTTTGACACAACAGCAGAAAGGGCAGGATGTTTGTGAGCAAGAAGTGGGAGAGAAAGCAAGAACAAAATGTTGATAAGACTTTTTTTTTTGGTGTAAGAAGTCCTGCCAATATCACAGTTTGAAAAAAATTCAAACAGTCCATCTGCCACAAGTTTAGTTGAAACTAACAAATGAATTGATGACAATTCAATAGAGAAACATTCATTCATTCAACTTCCATACCGCACATCCTCATAAGGGTTGCGGGGGTTTGCCGAAACCTCTCCCAACTCACTTCAGGGGAAAGGCAGAGAGCGTAGTACACCCTAGATTGGTCGCCAGTCAGTTAAGAGTGTTCAAACAGCCTACCATGCATGTTTTTGAGACGTGGCAGTAAAAGAGAAACCCGCCCAATCCCCCAGAGAACATGTATTATACATTGATACTAATAGATAAATAAATAAATTTTAAAAAACACAAAGAGACAAACAATCATCCATCCTCACAATCCTATCAGCGGAAATCGAACCCGCACAAGTCAAGTAAGTGAACCTCTACACTACAAGGCGGCCTAATAAAGCAACAAAATGCAGCCAGTCTTCCCGCTTGAATGAATTGGATGTTTATTTCTGTCAATGGCACACAATCATTTAAAAATAATGAGAAAAATCTACTTTAAACATGTGTCATACTTAATGACAATTTTGAGTGCACAATCTTCATATCATTCAAGGTTTTGGGACGTGGGAGGAAACTTAAGTACCTGGAGAAAAACCCACACAGGCACAGGGAGGACATACAAACTCTACACAGAAAGGTCGAAATCCACTAGGAATTAAACCCTTGATCTAAGAACTGTGAGGCGTATGTGCTAACAACCGTTCTGCCTACTTTTATTTATTATTATTTTATAAAGGGATTCATTTTCTGGATTTCCTCCCTCACAAGGGTGGCAGGGAGTGCTGGAGCCTATCCCAGCCAACTACAGGCACCAGGCAGGGAATACCCAGAAATTTGTGGCCGGCCAATCGCAGGAGTAAGGGAGTAACCCACGCAAACCCCCCAGAGAACATGTATTATACATTTAAAATTATATTAGATAAATTAATAAATTTAAAAAATCTAAAAGGAATTTCAAAAAATACAGTACATAATCTGTGGCTACTGTTTACTAAACTCTGGGTAAATTTTTGATTCAAATAAGTGTAGTGCACATTTTAACCGATAGATGTCAATAAATTTCTATTGTAGTAACTTTAAAAAAGTGAAAAAGGGTGCAAGATTAAAGATAACAATATAATTCATATTTCACATATACCTTTTGGTATGTTATAGAGATAGACTACACATGATGTATGTTCATATGATAAATGCAAACGTTCATGTATGGTTTTAACCAAAAGGTGTCAATAAATTTCTATTGTAGTAACGTTAAAGTTTTAGTGAAAAAGGGTGCAAGATTAAAGATAAGAATACAATTCATATTTCACATATACCTTTTGGTATGTTATAGAGATAGACTACACATGATGTATGTTCATTTGATGAATGCAAATGTATAGTTTGTAAAACTGTCTGCTTGTGATAACACAACATGATTCTCCAAATCTAAATGCTTATCTGTGTTTGGGGACGGAGGACCCCAAAGCTGGCAAGCAGGCAAGGACGAGGGAGGTGGTGCTCAAACCAAAACTTTAATAACTTAAGCAGGATCTTAGAAAATAACAAAAACTTAGAAATCAAATCACATTACCAACCCTGACAAGGGGAGACACTGGAAAGCGAGGAACGAGGCACATGGATCGAGGCAACGTGGAAACATGGCCCAGACCAGGGGTGGGCAAACTTTTCACCCCGGGGACCACATTGACTTTAAAAATTTGACAGACGGGCCGGGTCAGCACAAGATATGATACATATAAAAAACAGCATCCGTTAACAGAACATATGAAGCATAAACAGAACAAAAGGACTAAAGTATTAACATACTCATCACTCATCATTAAAGTAAAAAGTATAAAGTACTAAGTAAAGTAAAAAGGAAAGTATTAAGAAATATTAAAATGTAATTTAAAAAATGATAGAGTGGCTGTAAAACACAAAAATAACAAATAAGAGTGGACAGAGCTAATGCCACTGGCTTCTGCGTGACGGCGCCATCGTGGGAGAAAAAAAAAAAAAAACATTATTTGGACAACATCGGCAGGCCGGATTAAAACGCCTCACGGGCCGGAGGTGGCCCGCGGGCCGTAGTTTGCCCATGTTTGTCTTAGGCAAACAAAAGCAGGCAATCTGACGAATGACGTAACAATCAGTGGGGTTTGAATAGACTGACATGGGTTGATAAGTCAATTAGGAAGACCTGGGAAACACACGGGGGAGGAAGCAGGGAATATACCGAGGGCAGAAAAACGACAGTTGACCACAATGGGCAATCACTCAGACAGGACAACAGGGGGAAAAACTAGAATTTTGTAATCTGTGGGTACAAAATACTACAGTGTGTACGGATTTGCTATGAAAAAAAGCGTTCTGACACTTTTATTTTGCAAGTACTTGACTTATAAATATGTTCTGCAGTGATTTTAACGAAACGTTTTGCCATCTTATATAAAAACTAATCATTCAACATCAGGTAAGTAAGGCTCTCAAAAAATGAATGGAAGTGAATCTAAATGAATGTTAGTGAATGTAAATTAAGAAAGGCAGGATTGCCTGAGGTCAAAAGTCTCTACAATTCAAGCACTGTTTGACAGCAAATTACTTTTATTTACGTTTAATTGTCGTTCTTTAATTTGATTTATTGAATAAGGACCAGCACATAATCATGAACATAGTTATAAATTCATGTTAATGAACATATATGTGAATATATGCATGGTTGTAGCCAAGGGCTAATTTCCATCTTTAGTCCCTTGTGTCGGTACAAGATAAACAATGACACACACACTCACACACACACACACACACACACACACACACACACACACACACACACACACACACACACACACACACACACACTCACACACACACTCACACACACACTCACAAACACACACTCACACACACACACACGCACACACTCACACACACTCACACACACACACACTCGCACACACGCACTCACGCACTCACGCACTCACGCACTCACACACACACACACACACACACACACGTAGTACAATTTTAGACAGCGTTGTGATCGTAATTTTCTTCGTCTAACAGCCAGGAATTAAAATGATTGGCAAAGACGCTAAAAGCTCACAAGCAAAAAGTATTTTTGATTGGCTAAAGTTTTAGCAAAAAGTTTGGAGGATTTTCTGAGTTGTGGCATTAATAAATGTACAGCAAGGGTTTTATTGATGTTTCCTTGATTTTGCCAAGCAGTGATGACTACAGCGATGAGCATTCAATGCCCATTCGTAATGGAGATGCAGGCTCATTTGATGTCAATCGGACCCTGGAGCACCTCTTCTCTGACACCGCTACTATTTTCTCACCTCTCTCTTCTTTCCAAAGCCTCTCGTACTCCTGCTTCAGCTCCTGATAGGAGCGGGAGAAGGTATGGAAGATGGAAGTGGCGGGGAACGCCATGATGAGGATTCCACTCAAGATACTAGTCATTGCCACTATCTGTCCAGGGAGACTGTGGGGTACCATATCTCCGTAGCCCACGGTTGTCATAGAGATGATTGCCCACCAGTAAGTGGCTGGAATGCTGTTGAAGCTGTGCTGCGAGTGTGTCGTGGCGTACGGTGCCAGCTCACTCTCCGCAAGGTGGACCAAGGGTGAGAAGAGCGTGACGGCCACGCAGACAAAAAGCAGCAGTAGACCAAACTCCCTCATGCTGCGCTGCATGGTCAGTCCCAGCGTTTGCAAGCCAAGGGAGTGGCGAGCAAGGCGCATAACGTACAGGATACGCAGCGCACGCAACAAGCGGAGAATGAGACTCAATTTGTCCAGGTAGCCTCTGCCCGCTACAACTTCCTCCTGGGACTCATCCCTGACGTCCACAACCAGCGTCACGTAGTAAGGCAGGATGGCGATGACGTCAATGATGTTGAGGGGCCCGCGAGCAAAGGCCAGCTTGCTCTGGGCGTTTAGGAATCGTAGCACAAATTCGAATGTAAACCAGGCTACGCAAATGGACTCCACCACAAACATGCTGTGACACTTCTGGGAACACTCGCCCTGCAACACAGTTTGGAAATCCCACTTAAATACTGTACATTGGCAAAGTGATTTTCTGTGCATTTTTAAATCTATGTACAAATGAAATAAGGCTTACTTTTAGTGTAGTACACAAGCTTCCTCTTGGTATACACAAATATGTCTTACTGCTCAAGTTGAAAGGTAGATAACGTGTTATATTTACTTGTATAACTTTTGGAGAAAAATTGACTTCTAAGAGTAGTTTTACCATGCCATACTTTTTAACTTTTCCTTGAGTAGATTTATACTAGAGAGAAAAACTGTAATGACGCTAGTTTAACTCAAAGAAGTAAGGAGTAGCGTTTCTTCTTCGCAAATCTATATTTTTCTTGCTTGAGATGCCCAGAGTGTCCCTACACGTTTCAGCAATGAGATGTTACAACAATAATCACAATCCTCCATTTTACAACATATTACATGTGTCATGACCATGAACAAGCTTGCAATCGGAAGTCCTAAATGATGACATGAAGCCTGTTCATACACGTGGCAGCTTTAATGAATGTTTTCGCATAGAGCGCTGCCGTCAAAATTAGTCAAAGCGCAAATTTCACCCTGCCAGTTTTTATTTGAAATCGATAAAGCACTGAAAACAGGATGTATACTGTATTTATTTGAGTATAACGCGCAATTTTTTTTACCAAAAAACTGAAGCAAAATCGCTTTTATGACCAAATCCTGGTGAAAAACTTCCCCCCTGCCAGTAAAAAACTCCCCTCCATAGTCGTTATGATGGGAGACGTAAAACCTCTCTTTGTCTGCCAGATGGCGATATTTTACCTTGTTTTACAAACGCCAGCCTTCTCCAAATAACCTCCGCCAAGTATAAAGGGTAAAAAGGGTGAAAATATAAAACAGTTGCTCCAGGGAAACATTAGCGGGGCACCTGCACACATGAATTCGCCCAGTGAGCTCTATCCTCACTCAAGAAGAATCAAATCAGTTGTTTGGTGAATGTGATGATGATGAATCACACTTTGAAACACTTTATATATTATGATGATGAATTAGACTCTAAGGATTTGTTAGGAGTAGCCTCCTATTGATTTTTCCTTTGCCTTTTCCCTACTCTGGTTTGTCCCTCCTGCCTTGCTGTTGTGTTCGGCAAGCTGCGCTTGATTCAAATTCAGTCCCTATAATGTAATTGTCGGATTGTCTGCCTGAATTACCTTGTTCTTTGATTCCACGTGTTTTCCCTAATCTGGTTTTGTTTCCAAAGTCCCAAGCAATGTTCCCTCTAATTTTTCGTTGGTCTGGGCAGAAAGACAACCTCCCTGAGCGCAAACAGTACCTATGTGAGTCATCATTGCTTGCTATGGGCACACCAGTATCACACCTGCAATAAGCAGGTGCATGTCAATGTTCCCTCTAATTTTTCATGTAAAACATGCTGTAAAACACGAAAAACATGATAGTGGACAGAGTTACTGCCACTGGCTGCCGCGTAAACGGCGCCACCATGGGGAAAGGGGTAAAAAAAAAACCTTTGGATTTTATTTACTGCGCGCCATATGATTTCTGCTGCGCAGAGAAGACGAGAGTAGTGCGCAGCTTAGAGGGAACATTGCTCCTAAGTTATTAAAGTTTTGGTTATGAGCACTATTTGCTTTGTCCTCACCTGCTTGCCCACAACTGGGTCCTAATTCCTCGTACCTCGCCACGACGTGTCCCATGGACGAAACAGGATTTAAAATTGTAAATTCCATTTGAGAATTGTGTCCATACGAGTAGGCATGTTTTACCAGGTTTCCGTACCATTTGCTGTGAATAAATGTTTTTTCATGGCGACGTGTTTAGCATTTGCCAGTTACCAGTACTGGTACAATCCGTTGTGTGAGCTGAGAAAAAAAATGGAATAAAAAAGTTTTAACCATTTTTTTGTCAAAAATTATGGGTGCACGTTATACACGGGTGCACGTTATACTCGAAAAAATACAATAATACTTTTACGTAAGGGCACTCATGCTATTTGGACAGGTGACTTTTCAGTTCCATAAGTTTTTCTCATTAGAATTCGATGATTTTTGTGAAATTGTTTGGTGTAATGTGGTCAGTTAATATGTTATAAAACAGTACAATAATAACAGTTCATGTAGATGACATTGTGCTGAAAAAATTAAAGCGTTATTTGAAAAATGTTGACATTTTAAGCAGTTATTTCTTAGAGATTGGTTTTAGTGTATTTTTTCCTCTGTTGTGTGATTGCCCAATGAGTTCACCTGTAGTTTCCTCGCACCTGGTGTATCTTGCTGCCGCTCGTGTGATCAAGGTGTTTCTGATTCTCTCATCAACCCATGTCTGTCTATTAAACACTGTGTGTTTGTCAGTCCTTGTTGTATTGTCTTTGTTTGTTATGCTCATGTCCTTGTCCTTGGTCCTCGTTTCCCTACGTCTTCCCCATGAGGTTTAATTTTGTTATTTGATTTCCAAGTCTTTGTTATATTTTGAGAATGTTGCCTGGTTTTATAAAGTTTTTGGTTGTGCACTTTACACCCTGTCTTTACCTGCTTCTCTGCATTTGGGGTCCAACCACGCTCCATGCTCCCGCAAAACTTGACATTATTCATTTATTATGTATTCTTTTCACAACTTTTTATAGTGGTACTTAAGTAAAAAAAAATTGATGACTACCTTTACGTGAATTATTTTGAAGGCATGCAACTCTATCTTGAGTAAAATTCAAACAACACTAAATATATTTGATTTCTGAAAACTGTCATTTTCTCTTCTTTTTAAACTTAAAGTATTTTTGCAGAAAATTCTTAATTGTTGCAGCCTAACATTTTAACTTTATTCCAGGAAAATTGTTTTTTGTCCTCTTTTTTATATTTTGACTTTTTATGAATGTTTAAATTTTAATATACCAACTAGCTGGTTTTTATGTTTGCACCCACCTAGTTTATAGTAAATTCTGATATTTTCTATAATATTTGGTTATATATTTTTTGCTTTGTGCTTTCAATTTCACTCCAGTAAATCTTGTAAATGTGAATGAGTGAATGAGTGAGTGAGTATTGTATCCATAAAATCATTAAGTTATGACCACTGTATCGTTCTTGATACATATTTAGGCCTTCTACGCTCATGTGCTGTGTTTATTCATGTTTGTTTTTCTTTCATCAGTTGCAATATAAACAGTATATATTACCCTACCAGAATCTTCCATCATGAAGAGATGCAGTACGTGTTCAAGTTTTTTTTCATCAAATTTAGTCTTACCAATTATGTGTTCTCACTGCCACACCACATGAATACAGTCATACCTCTACTTACAAAATAAATAGCTTCCAGAACTTTTTTCGTAACTTTAAAAATTCGTAAATAGAGGTGTACTTTATAGGTAAATTCTCTCATTCGTTCCGCGGTCCTAATTTTGTATGAAAGACGTGAGGGAAAACACAAAAATGAGATAAAATTATAAGGAAATGATTTATAAATGTCTTAAAATAAATAAAGCATATAAAAATGTGCCCTGCGCCGCTGAAATAGTTCCCTCCGCGGCTGTTATACTGGGAGACAAAATAACCGTGTTTGTCTGCCAGATGGCGGCAAGAGCCCATTCTACCAGGGCCGAAAGGCATCGACTTTCTTGTACATTTTAGAGTTAGACTGTGCCCTATGTGTGTTTGTGTGGGCGTGTGACAATATGTGCCGCGTTGCATTTGCCGAGGTGGACCGGCATTTAAGTGAGAATCTTGAAACATGGATAGTGGTTGTTGGGACACAGCCAATTGAATTGAATTGAATTAAATGCTTATGTTGTATTATATGAGATAAAATGAGCGATGAAATGAGACCCCAGTGGAGGGTGGCAATGTTCTAAATTGAGAATAAATGCATCTGCGACAATATTTTCAAATTATAATAACGGATAAGGAAATGTGTTTACTTTTGGGGGGATTTTGTAATTTGGATCTTTTTTGTATCTCGAGTCGTTCATTTGCATATTTAAAAAAATCTTAACTGGAAAATGTTACACCTATGGGCATTTGTAAGCAGAGGTATGACTGTACTTTGATAAAATGATCTAAAAGTTATGTCAGTGTCAAGATACATACACACCCTAGTTTCTTCATCTCTGAGGTCAGGCATGGTGCTGATACACAGGCTGACTACTGTTACCAGCACCATGGTAACAGAGAGGCAGGCAAATATCTTCCCTGCCCAACCCGAGTGAGGGTTTTCCATCACTTCTGGCAACATCCAGATCAACTTGCCGTGTCCTCTTCCCACTTCTGCTGTGTTCTTTTTCAACGTCAGCCTTTTCTGTCTCCATTCCTCTTCTTTGCGTTCTCGCTCAGCCACCTCTTCCACACGGGTGATCATGCGACGACGACAGCACCGCTCCATATGACCCGAGTCCACGCCCCAGTAGTTCAGCTCGTCATGCAGAGACACGGCGCACAATTCCTGAAGCAGACGCAATTTGCCAGCTGCGAGGAAGTTGAGGACCACGCGAAAAGCTGTAGGGTTACGGTCAAAGAAATATTCCTTGCACGTCTCGTCATAGTCATCGCAGAGGCGTGCAATCTCCTCCGGGGTGGTGCAGAAACGCAAGCGACCTAGACGACTCTGGGGGAATTGCTCCAAAGTGCTCCAGGGGAATGTGTAGCGATTACCCCCAACATTAATTAGGACTTGAAGAGTGTGATCGACAAGGTGCGAGGCCTTCGGGTCACGCAATTGCTGGGCCCGCTGGAAGTACACCCCCTTGATGGTCTCGGTCTCTGGGATCTCGGTGAAGAATCGATCAAGACTGCTGTCATCACTGCTAATCGAGTAGGTATTGAAGTCGTGGTTGGTATTGCTGATGATAGGCATTGTTTCTTCACTGTATGTAGACGGATTGAAGTGGTATTTGAAAAAGCGCCCAAATGGACACTACGGTCGGCAACTAGGAAGAAGCTGACAGCCGCAATGAAAAAACAAAATTGGTGAAATTAGAAGAGAAATGCATTCAGTGCCAATTCAGTGTTGATGCATTTTAATGTGTTCATTCATTCATTTTCTGAAACGCTTTATCCTCACTAGAGTGATGGTGGGTGCTGGGGGCCTACCCTGAATGGCACAAGGAGACGGACAACCATGCACACTGACACCCACACCTCGGGGCAATTTAGAGTTTCCAATCAGCCTACCATGCATGTCTTTGGAATGTGGGAGGACACAGGAGAACCCGGAGAAAACATCGTATGATGACAATCGATATTAAGCACTACTCAACGAAAAACATGAGTTGTGTACGCGTGACTGAGCTGGCTCATCATTACGTATGGAGAAGCAGGAAGTTCGCCCCGAAAGCCGTGGTGGAATACATGAACCTCTTTGCCTTGGTTATTGCTGTAGTAAAAGGGTGTCAGACTCGGGTTGGTTCGTGGGCCGCGTTAACGTCAATTCGATTTCATGTGGGCCGGACCATTTTAGATATAATATTAAGATTTTTTTTTTAATAAATGGATTAAAAGAACTGGATTAAAAGCCCTGAATATTCCGTTTTTTTTTTATAGATCTAAAACAAGGTTGATTTTAGCTTTTTTAAAATATATTTTTAGATTTTACAAAATGATTTTTGAACTAAAAACAGAGAAAAAAATGATTGAAAATTACAATTATTGATTTAAATGGGGGGAAATCTGGAAAATTGATATACATCTAAACTCTTAATTATAATTTGATCCTAAAACAGAAAGTCAGCACTCATCATTTATTTTCCCGGGCCACACAAAATGATGCGGTGGGCCAGATTTGGCCCCCGGGTCGCCACTTTGACACGGGTGCACTAGAAGGTTTAAATTTAGTGTAACGTAAGACTAAAACTCTTTTAAGTGTGTGTATGGGAAGTTCAATTTGAAGTTTATGTTACGTTACAAGCGCATCCGTCAAGTCTCTCTCTCTCTCTCTCTCTCTCTCTCTCTCTCATTCGCGAACTCCCCGTTGTATTGAATGATGCCTCATTTTATTATTAAACATTATAACCACAAATTATTTGTGACTCCTGTTTTTGGTGGGGGGGGGGGGTTCAGAGGGTGCGAACAAATTAATTTGTATTTAATTCAGTTTGATTTGAGATACAAGTACAACGACATACGAGCTGAGTCCCGGAACGCATTAAACTCGTATCTCAAGGTATGACTGTATTTAATTATGAAATGCAACCTCATTTTTAAAAATGATGTAAAGTATATGCATGTTTTTAAAAAGTACTGCAGAAATGGGTTACTAATACCTAATAAAAATCCTGAAGTGTGGTTCAAAGTTGAATGGAAGACTAGTGGTATTGTGCTCACCTTAGAAGTCGCGTCTGTGCTGTTTCAGCTCAGTAGTATTTCTGTTTCGTGTCCAACACATTCCCTCAAGCAGTTGTCCACACAGACACGCCAAGACTAAATTGTTGTCGTAGATATCCACGCACTCACAATCTCTTCAAAATCCAGCCGTTATTCTAAAACATCCCCACTCTTACTAAATTGGCTGTGAAGTTTCCATTGTGACCGTTTGTACATTATTGGCTAAACGCTGTCAGAGAAAGCAAATATAATCATCTGGTTATGCCCTCTTTGTGTTCCTGTCGGCAGTAAGCGGCTCCTAGGAGTGACCAAATCCGGTTATGCGCGCCCCCAAACCTGCTGCTTCATTTTCATCTGTGTTTGACAGCAGCACCGTCCATCCGTCGTCCGCCTCCGCTCCCTCCCTCTCCTCCGCTTTGAGCCAATTACAATGAGTGGGTGACAGGCAAAGGGGGGATTGAATTTTTGGTTTGTTTATATATATTATATATATTATATATATTATATATATATATATATATATATATATATATATATATATATATATATATATATATATATATATATATATATATATATATATATATATATATATATATATATATATATATATATATATATATATATATATATATATATATATATATATATATATATATCTATATATATCTATATATATATATATATATATCTATATATATCTATATATATATATATATCTATATATATATCTATATATATATATATATATATATATATATATATATATATATATATATATATATATATATATATATATATATATATATATATATATATATATATATATATATATATATATATATATATATTATTTTTTTTTTTTATTTTTTTATTTTTTTTCTATACACAACAGCCTACCATGCATGTTTTTGGAATGTGGGAGGAACAGCGACAGTCTGTGCATTTTCTTGCGACGCCTTCAATCCAACGCTCAAACTATTTTATGGCTATAAAAACTCTTCTGCATCTACAGCTGCGACACAGTAAAAATAATCAATGATAACCTCATACATTTAATATATTATTTAGGAATATAACCATGTTTTACTCACCAAAAATCATTTTTTACTGATCACAATATCCATCCTCCTTTCTTTCTTCCTGCTTTTCTATCGCCATCGAAGCTAATGCTGAAAGTCGAGCCGGTCCTGTTGTATTTCTGGCATAGTCCGTCTTGAAAATGGCTTTTAATCAACACAACAATATATTTGCTTGTGCACCTCGCTCCAAATACAGCTTGGTAGGTCTCGTATTTAGCGCACTGAAAGTGGCGGACACACCCTTTTCCCAGCTGTAACAGGCATGCTAGCTCTGCTAGGAGTTGATCGCCCTTTCTTGATCTTTCTGGAAAATAGCTTTGTGAGCATATCTGCAACCAAATCCATTTGTTTTCCTCCGTCGGTCATTGTGGGTGGAGTTGTGATCTCTAGCTGGCTCACTTTGGCTTTGGTCCGCCTACTCTACTCACTAGCCAATCATAGTTGGTGAAAGCGATGACAATTCCCTATGCCTGCGAAATGGCCTTGGTGTCACCAAATCGAATTCTGATTGGTTAAAGCAACAGTCTTATCGACGCTTGTTTAATGCAGCAGAGCCCGCAGAACTGATTGTGAAGGCGTTGAGGCAGATTTTTGACATAAAATACTTATTGAGGGCTGTATTGATTCACACGTAGCACTGCTGAAGGCCCAGATGTGAAATGCATGGCCTGGCACTGACTTCTACAATACCAGATTGGTGGAAAGGTTTTCTCTTACAGGTTGGAACGAAAACCTGCACCCACTACTGCCCTTTCTGGACTAGTTTGGGGACCTCTGGTCTAAATGGACGCAATATGTTAAATTGTAGGAAATTATTAAATGGAAAAGCGACAGATGAATGTATTTTTTCTATTGAACGCAAGACAGAGCAATGTGTCCAGCCAGCATAGCTTGTTTCGACCCATTCCATTTGGAAACCTTAAGCCTCTTGTGCAACTTAATTTCCTGATGGAACAGGTTAGCATGGTTCAGTGGGATCAGTCTGTCAGAAGAAATTAAACTAAACTCCTGGGGAATTGCTTCGCTCTCTCAATTTGAGCCCAATCACCTAGGGATTTGTGTAGCGAGGCAACTGATAATTTACGCTTGATTCACCACAATCAGTCTCCTCAAACATTGGGTAATTAACTCCTACCTGCTTCAAATCCCAGCCTTATCAACTGACAGAAAGTGTGCTTCCACGGGTCATCCTTGCTCTAGCATATTGTGCAGCTGTATTGCATTAATATGTAGAGGGGCGTTACTTAAGCATACAGGCTTTGTTTTAAGTTGCTTTTCTTGGTCTCCTCTTTCTCGTAGAGTAATTAGGAGACGCTGCTTGTGCGGGCGAAGAAAACCCTCAGGAAGGAATACGATAATATGGGCCAGGCATCATTTTACAGTTCCTGACAAGTAGCTCTTGGAGCCACTGACTCGCCTTACAAACTGTTAAACTGACATCTGGAAGAACACTTCTTGGAGTGCTTTTCACTGTAAACAATGCTAGAAAATCTAGATGAGGTTTGTCAAAGTCAACATTTTTCTCCGAAGATCACTTTCAGAAAAATCAAAGGATTTGAGAGCCATTTTGAAATCCTTTGGGTACAAAAAATTTTGGTTTAATCATGTAGTTTCAAGTAAGTACTACAAGTAAGTCCAATCTATCACTAACCAATCATGGTTAGTGAAAGCGATGTCGTATCCCTACGCCTGTGAGAAGGTATTGGTGTCGCCAACTGAAAATCTAACTTGTTAAAGCAACAGATTTATCAATGCTTGTTTTATGCAGCTGAGCCTGCAGAACTGATTGTGATATATATATATATATATATATATATATATATATATATATATATATATATATATATATATATATATATATATATATATCATGGCTTTCAGGGCCTTCTCTGCTGGCCTAAGAAATATCTGAATCACGTATTAGATTTTGTTCGTCAATACTTATTTAATTATTCCTAATTGTCTGTTAGCTTCCTTTCATTGCTTTTCCCCCTGGTTGCACTGCTTCCAGATGTGTGTTTTCATATTTAAGAATTTAACCAATCACATTTCAGCAATTATTTGTTGCCAGGGTCAGAAATCTGCCTCAAGGCGTTCACAATCAGTTCTGCATTAAACAAGCGTCAATAAGACTGTTGCTTTAAGCAATCAGATTTCGAGTTAGCAACGCCACAATGCATTGTTGCACGCATAGGGATACGTCTTTGCCTTGTTGCAGGCGTAGAGATACGTCATCACTTTCACCAACTATGATTGGCTATCTACCAAACTGTATTTGGAGCGAGCTGCACAAGCAAATATATTGTTGTGTTCATTTAAAGCCATTTTCAAGACAGACTATGCCAGACAGCTTCGATGGCGATATAAAAGAAGGAAGAAAGAAAGGAGGATGGTTATTGTGTACAGTTAAAAATTATTTTTGGTGAGTAAAATATGGCTATATTCCTAAATAATATTTCAATTGTGGGCCAAGTTCTGATATCTGAAAAGCTCCAGTGTTTGTATTTAAGCTCCAGTGATTTTATTTAATCAATAAATGCCGCTGGGAAGTGGATTTTTCCCCATTTTAGTGCAATTTTGGCCATTGCGCCATTGACATCCATCGCTGTATCAGATGGGGACATCACCGCTGTGGACTGCATGTCTTTCTGCTGTAGACTGCATGTCTTTTTTCACGTTTTATGCAAGATGGTTTATTTTTTTTCTTGAAATTCATTCAGAGACATCAAAATAAATTTTGATAAGCATTTTATCTGTTTATCTTTTCTCTATTTTGAAATAAATTACCGTATCGCCCTGCGTTTTGGCCTTTTGTCCTTGTCCCCTTGCAGTTTAGTGCACGTCAAGTCTAATTTGTGCGCATATAAGCCGTACCCTTGATTCAGTCTTTATCTTTTTGTGCGGTTTTGCGAGAAAATACGGTAAGTTCCTCGATAAATGTCCAAGAAAATGACATTCCTTAGAGATTTCTTGGTCACGGAGGGATTGCACAGAAATGGAACATTGACTTCTTTCCTGTGATCCAATCAGGGTAAAATGAGTCTGACTCATTCGATCAATTTAATTTGTGAATGCTGGGAAAGAAAGGCCTGGCAATGAAGAGGTTAGTGTGTGGGTTTCACAGTTCTGCGGTCAATGATTCGATCCCAGGACAGTCCTCACCGTGTGCAGTTTGCATGTTTTCTCCGGGTATTCCGGTTTCCTCCCACATCCCAAAAACATGCTGACTAGGCTGGTTGACAACTCTAAATTGCCCCTTGGTATGAGTATGAGCATGAATGGTTGTCTGTCTCCTTAGCTCTGCGATTGGCTGGCCACTGGTTCACGGTGTCCCTCACCTGGTGCCCGTATTTAGCTGGGATAGACTCCAGCAACTCCTGCGACGCCTGTGAGGATCAGAGCTTCAGAGAATTAATGGATTAGATTGGATAGCTTAATTCATCCAGTATTCAGGAAATGTCATTGGCAAGAGGGGGAGAATGCAGATACAGGAAAGGCATAGTTACGCATAATTACAAGTTAGACAATACAGTCGCAAAACCCGCACAACAAAGCAAAAAGCACAAAGTACAAAGCAAAGCAAAGTATTATTATGACAGAAAAGCAGCAAAAACACAAAACGAGCAACAGCAGACAGAGCTACCGCCACCGGCTGCCACTGGAGCGGCGCCATCTTGGTTGCAGTACCAAAAACGGATACAGACTCAAGAAAAAGACGTTGTAGATTTGAATAAAACTAGAACCACAGGAATGAACATGCTGGATAAATTATTTATGTGAAAGAGTTTGTAGACTTTTTAATCAAGACTTCCCTTAACATGTTTTCTAAGACAAGACAGATGAATTAGCCGTTAAATTGCAGAATATGAATATTGACTCACTGCCTTTGCTTCACACTCACAGTTTATGCTAAGAGAAAAGCTCACACCTCCCCTCTATGGTGTCAAACATAGCAAAGAGGAAATAAATTTAATTGAACCACACGATGCCATTTCCTCTGCTTTGCTGGCCTGAAATACACAATATAGATTTACAGTATATCTCACTCATATGGTTTATTGACATAAATGTAGTAGTGGTGGTAGTAGTAGTTTTCATTTTTCATTCTAATGCAGATTCATTAACATTCACAAAAGCAATGAAATCATCCGCCTCCACAATGAAAGACAACACCCCAAGCCAAACATGCCAAACTACTGCATATACTTAAAATAAAACAATAAATGTACTGGAGCCTGAAGCATAACAACATATCCAACTTGCATCTGTTATGTGGGTGAGAATTACAGTACAGACTGTGCGAGCCAATATTTTGCTGAGAAATATTAAATTTGAGGTGCACAATAATAATGTGCATGTTCTTAGATTGTGCAATATTTCAGAACTTACCTTGGCCGGATGTGACTTTTTATATTTTTATATTACTTATTTATGTTTTTGCTGGGAAAACATATTTTGTGCAGTAGCACCAACAATTTCGCCGTAACACAGCTGTGTATGATGACAATCAAGGCTTTTGATTTGATTTTAAATTAGATTTTTCACAATGAAGATCTTCCTTTAAAGGTCAACCTGAAAAAAAGCAATCAAAAAAGGTCTATCAAGCCTGTATATAACAATGACGATAATTTGTGTGTGGGTGTGTGTTTTATTGTTCACATGGCAATAAGAGAGCAATTACTAATCAGATGAAATATTGTATAATACCAGGCTTATGTAAATGTGACATTTACAATCAAAGTCTTTCACCTTAGACATCTAATATTGCTTCATAGCACCGGAAAAGAATTTATGACTAGTGATGATTTCATGTTGCATACCGAACACCTAATCACTGATCTTAGATTCTCATTCTCTGACTCTCCCACTCCAGAGGAGAAGCACTTTGGCAACCATTGGGGTACTTCCAATAATGAAAATATGTAAACACCTTTTTCTGTGTCAATCAGAGATATTGAAGTATGGCAACAAAAACCAAATGCAATCCCAATCCTGTTTTTCATTTCCACAGGGACACTCGAAGAGCAAGAAATCCATTATCCAGCTACGCAGGATGTTTAGCCACTCAGCACCCACGTGCACCACTCCATCTCACACACGATAACACAGAAAAAAAACATGTAACCCCCCCCCCCCCCACACACACACACACGCATGAACGCACCCGTTACGCAACCTGTAAAAATTCACAAGCTATTATCAATCTTTTCACTGAATAACACTAAATATTGAATCAAATGATAACAAAGAAAAAATGTCTGTTTGATGTCAAGCCATGTTTATTTATAGAGCCTTAAATCATCATAAATCCTTAAAGAGTTGAACATGCCTGAAGCCTGTAGTAGGTTGGGATGGGCTCTAGCACCCCCTGCAAGCCTTTTGAGAATCCATGTGGAGAATTAATGAATATTTTGAGTCTGTAACCTACCGAAATGAAACGCAGGTGATGGCGTGTCCCAGTTTATTTTACTTCAAAATCTCATCTCATTTTCTGAACCGCTTTATCCTCACTAGGATTGCGAGGGGTGCTGGAGCCTATTTCAGCTGACTACAGACCAGAGGCAGGGGACACCCTGAATCGGTGCCCAGCCGATGGCAGGGCACAAGGAGACGGACAACCATGCACTATCACACCCATACCTAGGGGCAATTTAGAATGCCCAATCAGCCTACCATACATGTTTTTGGAATGTAGGAGGAAACCAGAGTACCCAGAGGAAACCCACATAGGCAAGGGGAGAACATGCAAACTCCACACAAGTGGGACCTGACCTGGATTTGAACCCAGGACCCCAGAGCTGCGAGGCCCACACGCTAACCACTCACCCCACCGGGCTGCCCCTGTCAGGCTTTTGACCAGACTGGTGGCTGGGTGTGCCTGTCACCTAATCACAGGCCCAGCCCCTAACGAGCGGAGTAACGCCATGTGCAAGCCATCAGCCATTAAGCAGTACTATATAAGGCCACCAGGAACCTGGCAATGCTGCTGGATCGTCCTATCAGTTTACTGTAAAGTACCTGCATTTCCTATTGCTTATGTGTAGACCCACAACCTCTGTTTGTACTCAGGAATTCGACCACGCCAAGCCCCACAGACCAAGGAACTGAATTAGGATCAACGAGACCAAGATTACGGAAAAGGACAATGGACCAAGATTATGGAAAGGACTACAGACCAAGATTACTGGATGAAGAATACACAACCGACCTGGAACCCGCCAGTGCTTGCCGGCCACGTGGCTAGCCAAATAAAGGTTTTTGGAACGGTACTACGTTGAACCCTCGTCTGCTTTGGGGTCCGCACCAAGATCGTAACAGCCCCCAACTTCAACATGTCTTTTTTAATCATTTTTAAAATTCCGCTGGAGAAAATGGTGGAGTCATTGTTGCACACAGTGCACCTCGCCACGGTGACATCATTCTTTATCTTAACTAGAAAGAAATAGTTTAGTATATTCTGCTATGTAGGGTTTATTATTTTCATTTATTACTGGTGGATCCTTCCCCTTCCATCACAAATTTCCCTGACTGTTTGAGACTAGTGTTTAGCTGACTAAGTCAATCAATGTGTTCTCAAAAGAAATAAATACTAATTTATTCATTTTCTGAACAACTTTATCCTCACTAGGGTCGTGGAAGGTGTAAGAGCTGATCCCGGCTGATTTTGGGTCAAAGGCGGGGGACACTGAATTGGTGGTCCGCCGATCGCAAAGCATGAGAAGATGGACAAGCATTTACACTCGAACTCATACCAAGGGGCAATTTAGAGTGTCTAATCAGTCTACCATGCATGTCTTTGGAATGTGGGAAGAAATCAGAGTACCCGGAGGTCAGGTGGCCTGACCTGGATTTGAACCCAGGACCCCAGGGCTGTGTGGCCGATACTCTAAGCCAGACATGGGCAAACTACGGCCCGCGGGCCGTATACGGCCCGTTAGACAATTTAATCCGGCCCGCCGAGCTTGTCCAATAAATAAAATAATAATGCTTCATAAATCATTCATTACATCTTGTCCATGCAATACCGTGTTTCACCTATAAATGGCGCGCTGACATTTAGGCCTTTGTTGAGTCGCGCCTTTCTCTTTATTTATCCCTCTTTAATTTTCTCATTGTCATTTGAGCCCTTCTGTAAAAATGAGCGGACCAAAGAAAAGGAAAGTGGACAGTGAGTGTCGTGTATTTAATAAAGAGTGGACAACTAAATATTTCTTCACTGAAGTCCGATCAACCGCTGTATGTCTGATATGCCAAGAAACTATTGCTGTTTTCAAAGAGTACAATATCAGCCGTCACTTTGCCACGAAGCACATACCTGTCAACTGGTACGTTCTCGCCGTAATTGGTACAACTGAAAGCCCATTTTTATATTGGTACGCTGTACACATGAAAATGGTACGCTAAACGGTGATTTTGAGAAAAAAAAAAAAATTAAGGCACTTTCTAGCCATTTTTCACCATCCGCCATTGTTTCTTCCCGGAAACGCATGTCTGCCAAGTGATATATGTACCGGCGCCTCTGATTGGCTAAAAAAAAAAGATCATGATAAACATTTCGTTTTGTAACACTTTCACCATGTGATTTCCGTTTCCTGTTCCCTTGTTTATGTTTACTTTCATTTGATCAGCTGTTTCTGGTCTGTTTACAAGTCAAGAATGTTCGTGATTTTTTACAAAAAAGTAAAGTGGTAAGATTTTCCATGTATTTATACATATATGTAAGGGCGAAAACAAAATTTGGTAAGATCACAAATGGTTCGAGGTTGACAGGTATGGAAGCATGCAAACTACGCTAGCAAGCAGTCAACACAACAACGAGCGGCTACTGCTCAGAGATTGGTGGCTAATTTGCAGAGTCAGCAGAATTTTTTTCACCGGCAAACTGCAATTCAAGAGGCAAGCACAAAGACAAGCTTTTTGCTGGCCTTCAAACTGGCAAAGGCTAGCAAGCCTTTCTCCGAAGGCGAGATTTTGAAAGAATGCATGATAGAGACAGCTGGTGTTTTGTGTCCGGAGAGCAAAGGCAAGTTCGAAAAAATCAGCTTATCACGCAGGACAATAACTCGCCGTGTGGAACTCATTGATGAAGATATAGTGAGCGAGTTAAACAAAAAAGCGGCAACCTTTGAGTTATTTTCATTAGCGTAATGAAGCCATGTTTCCAAACCTGCGGAGGATGGCACAGAAGATGCTGGTGTTGTTTGGCTCGACCTACGTTTGTGAGCAGACGTTCAGCATCATGAACATCAACAAAGCCCGTCACAGATCAAAGTTAACTGACCAACACCTCCGATCTATCCTGAGACTTTCCACAACAAAACTAACACCAAACTTTGATGCACTGGCAAAAAAGGGAGACCAACAACACTGTTCCCACTGAAAGTTCGAGTTTTTCTACTATGATAAAAAAATTGAAAGTTTGAAAGGGCGCATCTTTTAATTACGCACTGCAGCGGGACAGAAAGGATTGAGGTTAGTCGCCTATGTTGTTGGGTAGTAATGTTTTGAATGTTGAAAGTTATATTCATCAAGATTTCAATAAATTTTGATATTTGTTTTACTTGGTGCCTTCAATTGAATTGTATTAAAAACAGATGCAATCTCCAGGGTTGATAGATCACAGTTTTCTATTCTAATCTATTTCGCCTACTATTTCTCTTGTACATTTGGAAAATGCAGTCCTCAATGTTAGTGAAACGTGTTGAACATTTATTTGCATGTGCTTGCTGTACTATGAGGTTTGGATACTACAAGCAACGCTTTATTATATTTGGCCCAGCAGTCAATGTACTGCTGTGGCCCCTTGTTCAAATTTTATAACCCATAGTGGCCCGCAAGTCAAAAAGTTTGCCCATCCCTGCTCTAAGCACTCAATCTGCTGGTCCGGCATTGACACACGTACACAAATTATTTTGTCTGCTCGCTCTACCTCGCATTGTAAAAACAAAACAAAGCAAAACACTCCCTTGCAGAAACACAAAATCACTGATATTGCAGGAATTACAATCAATATCAGGGTGACTAAGGATGTCTACTCCGTTTAGTATTTTTGTTAAGGACAGGTATAACTTAGTAGGATTGCAAGGAATTCAATACGATTGGCAGTAGCCGTTTTTGTATCCTAGCAACCAGCAAAAGGCGGAGTCTAAGCTATTTTATGTGAGTCCAAGTTCGTATTTTATTTATTGAATTCCCAATTAATTCTAACGTGCTGCATGTTTTTCTGTATGCAGATTAGAAAGAAAAAAAAAACATTTAGAAAGATTTCTGCGCCTGTCCTGACCACTCAAATCCCACAACGTCACTTCTCGCGATATTTGGAGTAGGTATATAATGCTATTGCGCATACGGAAGGTCTTTCTTTCTCTCTTTGAGTAAGGGTTTAGGTGCAACAATAATCGGTCGTCCCGTACTGGGTTCATCCGACACCGTCACCGATCAAGTTCATCTGACCACAACCTCGACACCAACATGCCTCCCAAATTCGACCCCGGCGAGATTAAAGTTGGTACGTTAAAGGTTTTCAAATGGTTGTTAAAGCAGACGCTTGTTTGAAAACAAAGATGGAGTCTTAGTCCGTCGGCCATTCTGTTGGGCTTTCTTAACGGTAATATTGGAGTTTGAACTGGGACAGATTACACAGCGCCCGTTGGTTGCTATGTGATGAAAAAAATATTTCCAAATTGTTTATAACTGCACTATATGGTCGATTCACTTGTGCTTTACCACGTGGGTTAGCCTGGTAGTGGCTATGTGTTAGCCTCGTTTGTCATAAGCGTTACTAGGACTAAAATGCCTCTTTTATAACCATGCATCGACTTTTCGAATTATGCTGTTTGTGTATACATCTAATTTAAGGGATGGAAAGTAGTATAAAAATATTGACCTGATACTAGTATATCATAAGAAAAAAATAGAAATTAAAATGTATGAGTTTTTAATGTTGATTATTTTGTTACCAAACACTTGGCCAGTGTAGTTTGTGAAGTAATCCAAATACCTATAATGTAAAATGTATAATAGTGGCGTACGGTTTTTTTTTCATTTTATTAAAAGTAGTTAAATCTGAGAATTTGATTCCTCAATTCTTGAGTGGCATTGATGTTAGCCGTTTTTTTTCACCCAAATTCCTTGGACGTCTATCTGCGTCTGACATTAACGATTTGAAACTTATTTGGATGGTATCATTTCAGAGTACATTACAAGTAATACAATTACCCTAAAAAGCTCACTTTTCCTTTCAATCCTGACCGTTGCTCGAGAAATAACATAAAATATGAATTGTTTATGGATGTCTAAAATATGGTATATTATCTATAATATATGCAGTGGTACCTCGACTTACGATCGTAATCCATTCTGAGACTGATCGTATCATAATCATATCGTAACTCAAGCGGACGTTTCCCAAATTAACCCAACCCTCTCCAAAAACAGGATATTGGATTGGAAAATAGGTTTTATTTCTTCTAATTCTCCATATATTGACAAAGAAATAAAAAACGAGTGGTTAAATAGTAATGAAATGTGTTTAATATATGTAAAATTAGAAGTATTTGGCGGAGGGGAGATAATGAAACATGCAGAGGTGGGGGCTGTTTGGGGCGACTTTATCCACGGCAACAATGCACTCTTAAATGAAAACGGGTGGGGAAGTGCAAAGTCCGCCCAATGGTTGTAGAAATATTTTATGCACGAAAGAGATAAAAATGGTGGCCAGCCAATCAATGGGTACAATGAGATTGACAGTTGTTCACGATGGTGCTCATACCTATGAGCAATTTGGTGTTAAACCAGCCTAACCAGAATGTTTTTGGAATGTGGTCAATACAAAATCATGTTTCCACAATTTCCCTGATGGCATAGTTGAAATATTTATTGGTGATTATCTTGCAGTGTACATGAGGTGTACAGGAGGAGAAGTCGGAGCCACATCAGCTCTGGCTCCCAAAATTGGGCCCCTGGGTCTTGTAAGTATCAATTAGTACAATCCTGAGCAAAAACTGACTAGCCTCCCACCACTCATCCAGTCTTGTTTTAGTGACTGAATATTTAGTCCTGTGCCAAAAGTCTGGAACGTGCCTATGATGGCCCAAATAGTGTCTGGCAAGCATAATTATTTGGGTTTTGTTCTTCTCTAGTCTCCCAAGAAAGTTGGTGATGACATTGCCAAGGCCACCGCTGACTGGAAAGGCCTGAGGATCACAGTCAAGCTGACGATCCAGAACAGACAGGCTGCGGTATGAAAACTCCTTCCCGGTTTTCCAAATCGGTCAGGTTTTAAATCATGCATGAAAGGGTTAGGCACTTGATTTGTGCTCCTGTTTTGATTGGTTGCTGGATTCGGTGTAACTGAGTACTTGCTCTTGATTCAACCTTTGTAGATTGAGGTGGTTCCCTCTGCTTCAGCGCTCATTATCAAAGCTCTTAAAGAGCCCCCTCGTGATAGGAAGAAGGTCAAGAACAGTAAGTGACAGTTCCTCAAACACATTTTGTGACAATAAGATTACACAGAATTGTTCCTTTTCCCCCTCAGTCAAGCACAGTGGAAGTGTGACCTTTGATGAAATCGTGGGTGTTGCTCGTGTCATGCGGCCTCGTTCCATTGCCAGAGAGATGTCAGGTAAGAATTTATTTATCTGGTCGGGTTAGGGGGTTTTGCAACAGCGTGCAAAAAAAGGCCTGAACACTGTCGTAGTAATTATTAATTAGTTTCTTACCATTGGTGACAAATGTACTATTAAAAGCTATTAAAATATTATGTTTTCGGCTTGGCAGGAACTATCAAGGAGATTCTGGGCACAGCTCAGTCTGTTGGCTGCACCGTTGACGGTCGTCCACCTCACGATGTCATCGATGACATCAATAGTGGAAAAATCGAGTGCCCATCTGAGTAATAAAACCTTGGAAGTAAAATCTTGTTTGCTTGTCGCCTTTTTAACAGTGGATTTACAATCCTTTTAATCTGGAGGGGTATATTAAGTTAGATTGGACAGGTAGCCCTGTCAATGGCACTGCAACATGAGGATTATTAATGTTTTCTTTTTGACATCATACTTGCAATGCTGTGTTTTTGTCCTGGAGGGTTTATTTGATAAAGCTGTGGAAAATAGAAATGGGATCCCAGGTCAGTTCTCAGTACATTGTTTATATTTGCAAGGGAAAAGATAAGACTTTGGTGTTCTGACTATTTAAAGGTCCCCCTCTCGCAGCCTAAAGTGGGCGATGTTCTGGATACGAGTAGCTGTTTCATTGACTTAATTGGACCACTAGAATAGGAGTACTAATGTACAAATACAAGACATGAATGACAAAGGAAAATAACAAAATTACTGCTAATGTCAATAGGGTAACAGGTTGATGAGACTATATATATGACTGCATTCACAGCTAATCCAGTTCAGATGAATTTGATTATTATTACTATTGATGGGTTGCAATGCCGTGTTAACACTTGTTTGAGAGGCTGTAATCACTATTTCTGATGTACCACTTCCCATGATACAGTAATACCTTGGAATACAAGCTTAATGTGCTCTGGGACTGGTCTTATGTCAATTGACTTAGATCCATTTTTCAGCATATAAAATAATGAAAGCCAATCTGTTGCCACCCTTTTGGGAAAAGTACTGGCAAGATATTACAATGCAAGAACATGTTTTGCCTCAACCAAGGCTAAGGTGTGAATGTATTCTGCTGCGGATTTGGAGTTGTAATGTTTTTGGCCACCGCAGAATAATTCAACATGATGCTGTATAGTTTGGACAAATGTAATGAAAGAATCTACTTACACATGCATACCCATAAATCACACTTTATAAGGATTATAGATAAGGTATGAGAAGACGAAAAAAATAAACTTAGCAATGGGAAGCTAGTCATAGGGTGCATTGCAAGTAAAGAAAATAATTACTGTGGTACCTCTACTCACTCACTACATGGTTGCTTTCAGAACGTGTTCCATAACTTGGATTTTTCAGCAGAATTGTATGTAAAATCAGCATAATTTGTATCACAATCATCATTAATAAATACTATAAACACTTTCAAATGATAAAAGCATACCAATTTAGTATCAAATACATATGACGGAAACGAATGCCGTATTTTGTCGTATTTGGACCACCTCCACGTGTAAGCCGTACCTTTAAAATTGCCAATAAATGGTTTTACCATTTCTCGCAAATAAGGTGCCCCCTTGATTCACAATTTTCACCCCCATATTCCTGGTTTTAATAGGGAGTACAATGTGTTACTTTGGAGGGAAAATCTTTCAAAAAATCATTGCACATGGTATTTCTGAGCTAGGAAGTCATGTGAGCAGTACAACCAGGAAGTGTGTCCTAATCTCTGGATGCAAGAATAGCATGAGATTCACATGACTCAGGTATCAAGGCTGATTTTTTAATGATCAACCGCAAGACCTTCGACCAGCCTTGAAAATTATTGGGATGCGCTTTTTTTGTATCCTAGCAACTGGCAAAGGCGGGGTCTAAGTTATTTCATGTGATGACCTAGTTCATATTTTTTTGAATTCCCAATGAATTCGAGAAATGCTGCAGGTTTTTCTGTATGCAGATTAAAAAAAAAAAACATTTATATTATTATATATATTTATGTGCCTGGCCCGCCCACTAAACTCCCACAACGTCACTTCTCGCGATATTTGGACGTTGTATAAAGCAATTGCGCATAGGATAGTTCTTTCTTTTTCACTTTCATCGAGGCTTGATGTCCAACACTAATGGGTCGTTCCGAGCTGGGTTCATCCTACACCTTCACCGATCAAGCTCAACTGACCACAACCTCGACACCAACATGCCTCCCGAATTCGACCCCGGCGAGTTTAAAGTTGGTACGTTAGTGGTGTCAAATGATTGTTTAAGCAGACTTGTTTGAAAACCAAGATGGAGTGTTAGTCCGTCGGCCATTCTGTGGCGCTTTCTTAGCGGTAATATTGGTGTTTGAACTGGGACAGATTACACAGCGCCCGTTGGTTGCTATGTGATTAAAAAAAAAAGATTTCAAAATTGTTTCTTACTGCACTATATGGTCGACTCACTTGTGGTTTACCACGTGTTAGCTTGGTAGTGGCTATGTGTTAGCCCCGGTTGTCATAAGCGTTGCTAGGACTAAAATGCCTCTTTTATAAGCATGCATCAACTTTTTGAATTATGCTGTTTGTGTATACGCCTAATTTTAGAGACGGAAAGTGGTATAACAATATTAATTTACTGATTATAGCATTGGAATAGAAATTAAAACTTATGAATGGATAGAGTCTTTTGTTACCCCTCACTGGGCTAGTGTAGTTTGTGAAGTAATCAGAATACCCAAAATGTAGTGTTTTTTCCCCTTTTAGTCAAAGTAGTTTTAATCTGAGAACATTCCTCACCTTAGTGGGATTATGTTAGCTGTAATTGTTTATGGCTGTCAAAAATACGGTCCACACTTAAACTTAACTACTGAACCTTGGGTTCAATGAATGATCTCAGGACCGATTTTGGGGCACGTTCCTGGTTTCCGAATCTGTCTGCTGTTTGTCTGTTTTTTATTCTTACTGGTGCATTGAGTGAAAACTAACTAGCCCTACTCGCCATTCTGCCAGTCTGTTTAAGTGACTGAGTAATGAGCCAGGTGGGGCTGAGAGTAAATCGGCTTAAATAGGAAACAGAGCTGGTGAAACCAATGACCACATCTGTGCCAAAAGCCTGAAACATGTCTTTGATGTTCCAAATAGTATCTAGCAAGCATAATTATTCTGTTTTGTTCTTGTCTAGTCTCCCCAGAAATTTGGTGATGACATTTCCAAAGCCACTGGTGACTAGAGGGGCTTGAGGATCAAAGTGAAGCTGCCTATCCAGAAATAGACTAGCACTGGTATGAAAGCATCTTCCTGTTTTCCAAATTTGTCTGTTTTTTAATTTTTTGCTGCAATCCTGAGTGAAAACTAACTAGCCCCACTCGCCATTCTGCCGGTCTGTTTAAGTGACTGAGTAATGAGCCAGGTGGGGCTGAGAGTAAATCGGCTTAAATAGGAAACAGAGCTGGTGAAACCAATGACCACATCTGTGCCAAAAGCCTGAAACATGTCTTTGATGTTCCAAATAGTATCTAGCAAGCATAATTATTCTGTTTTGTTCTTGTCTAGTCTCCCCAGAAATTTGGTGATGACATTTCCAAAGCCACTGGTGACTAGAGGGGCTTGAGGATCAAAGTGAAGCTGACTATCCAGAAATAGACTAGCACTGGTATGAAAGCACCTTCCTGTTTTCCAAATTTGTCTGTTATTTAATTTTTTGCTGCAATCCTGAGTGAAAACTAACTAGCCCCACTCGCCATTCTGCCAGTCTGTTTAAGTGACTGAGTAATGAGCCAGGTGGGGCTGAGAGTAAATCGGCTTAAATAGGAAACAGAGCTGGTGAAACCAATGACCACATCTGTGCCAAAAGCCTGAAACATGTCTTTGATGTTCCAAATAGTATCTAGCAAGCATAATTATTCTGTTTTGTTCTTGTCTAGTCTCCCCAGAAATTTGGTGATGACATTTCCAAAGCCACTGGTGACTAGAGGGGCTTGAGGATCAAAGTGAAGCTGACTTTCCAGAAATAGACTAGCACTGGTATGAAAGCACCTTCCTGTTTTCCAAATTTGTCTGTTATTTAATTTTTTGCTGCAATCCTGAGTGAAAACTAACTAGCCCCACTCGCCATTCTGCCAGTCTGTTTAAGTGACTGAGTAATGAGCCAGGTGGGGCTGAGAGTAAATCGGCTTAAATAGGAAACAGCTGGTGAAACCAATGACCACACGTGTGCCAAAAGCCTGAAACATGTCTTTGATGTTCCAAATAGTATCTAGCAAGCATAATTATTTTGTTTTGTTCTTGTCTAGTCTCCCCAGAAATTTGGTGATGACATTTCCAAAGCCACCGGTGACTAGAGGGGCTTGAGGATCAAAGTGAAGCTGACTATCCAGAAATAGACTAGCACTGGTATGAAAGCACCTTCCTGTTTTCCAAATTTGTCTGTTTTTTAATTTTTTGCTGCAATCTTGAGTGAAAACTAACTAGCCCCACTCGCCATTCTGCCAGTCTGTTTAAGTGACTGGGTAATGAGCCAGGTGGGGCTGAGAGTAACTCGGCTTTAATAGGAAACAGCTGGTGAAACCAATGACCACACGTGTGCCAAAAGCCTGAAACATGTCTTTGATGTTCCAAATAGTATCTAGCAAGCATAATTATTTTGTTTTGTTCTTGTCTAGTCTCCCCAGAAAGTTGGTGATGACATTTCCAAAGACCGGTGACTAGAGGGGCTTGAGGATCACGGTGAAGCTGACTATCCAGAAATAGACTAGCACCGGTACGAAAGCACGTTCCTGGTTTCCAAATCTGTCTGCTGTTTGTCTGTTTATTATATTATTGCTGCAATCCTGAGTGAAAACTAACTAGCCCTACTCGCCATTCTGCCAGTCTGTTTAAGTGACTGAGTAATGAGCCAGGTGGGGCTGAGAGTAATTCTGCTTTTTTAGGAAACAGAGCTGGTGAAACCAATGACCAAACCTGTGCCAAAAGCCTGAAACATGCCTTTGATGATCCAAAGAGTGTCTAGCAAGCATAATAATTTTGTTTTGTTCTTGTATAGACTCCCAAGAAAGTTGGTGCTATTGCCAAGGCCCCCCCGGTGACTAGAGGGGCTTGAGGATCACAGTGAAGCTGACTATCCAGAACAGAGGAGCGCTGGTATGAAAGCATGTTCCCTGTTTCCAAATCTGTCAGTTGTGTTCTGGCATGCACACGCAAACAAAATGGTCCAGCCCAAACTATTAACCAGTGCAGTTTTCAAGTGACACCTTACTATGCAAAAAGACGTCTAATTTGGCTGAAATGAAAGCCGCGCTGTTCTGCTCTGGTATAGTCACTACATCAAGGCTATTCAAATTTGGCAATAAGAACCATTAGTTTAGTGTAAACATTTTCAGTGATACATTTACATGTGGGCCAGTTATTAAATCATGCATGAAAGTGCTCTTATTTTGATTGGTTGCTTGATTTTGTGTAACTGAGGACTTGATTGAATGAACAGTGATGATTCCTTAAAACAATTAAGGGAAAAAACATTACACTTGTTCCGTGCCATTGCCTGAGAGTTGTCAATTAAGACCTGCATTTGATTAACTGTCATTAATTTGAGTTTATTACCAGTGGTGATAAATGTACAATTAAAAGCTGTTTATTTTGGGCTTTGCAGGAATTATCAAAGAGATTCTGGTCACTGCTGTCTGTTCGCTGCACCATTAACAGCCATTTATCTCACGATGATAAAGTGGAAAAATTGAGTTTCTTCTGAGTAATAAAACCTTTTAAGCAAAATGTTGTGTTCATTGCATTCACAGGTCCAATTAACAAAAACCTTTAGTTCAAAAAATGTTATTACCTAGGGCTACTTCTCATTGCTTACCATTGTCAACCATTGATTGATTTATGAACCTGGGGATGCAAATTAGAAAAGATAGATGATCTAGCAATATCAAGAGCACTGAAACATGAGGATCCCAGGCTATCCCAGTTCAACTAGGTAAAATGGTTATCACTGTTGAAGAGAAATCTTGAATTGCTGCAATATTTGAGGCAGTAAACTTTGGGACTGACGGCTACCAAATTTAAATGGATGTTTAGGTCAAATTGGTCTCGCAACACCATGCAGTACTATGCGCATACCTCCATTTATTTGAAGGGTTAACAGTACGTGAACTTGTATAAATCCTGATTGAATGAAAAACAAGTTTCATTTACAGGAAATATTTTTATTTAAGATTACATATACTTTACATTTACTTTAAGGGAAGGGCAGGTGGAGTCAATGTATTTGTAACCATGGAATATGAATTTATACATTAAATTTAATTGAACTGTTGGTACACTTGGAAAATATCTACTAGCACCAAATTACTAAATTGGAACTGTTCTTGAAACATTGCCACCTTGTCTTGTGCTTGAGTTTTCCTCAGTTTGTGGAAAAAGTTACTCCATTGGCCAAGTTTTCAAATTGAAAAACTCAGAACAGATATGACATTTGAAAACAAAGCTTAAACCAAACATTACCAGTCCCAAAAGTTTTAGATTTGTCATCTAATTCTTTTAGAAATGACTTGTGCGATTGTTTATCCAATGTATCTATTGTGCATTAATTGGCAGTTTGTCTTCCAAAATAGATACCTATGTAAAATACAAGATAATACATTAATTAAACCTGTACTTTTCTAACATGGAAAGAATTAGATTTGGAAGCACAAATAATTGGCATACAAAAAATAACTTGCCCCAGCATGGTCCTGTGGCTAACTGAGTGCATGTCAACATTTAAAAAGCACATTGGCAATAGGAATAGTTCTTAGTTTTCCACCTCCTCTTCTTCCCCTTCATTTTCTGCATCTGGTTCTTCTTCCATGTGTTCCTCCTCCTCTTCCTCCTCTCTGCTCTTATCAATTCCACAGTCTGTCTTCTTTTCTTTATCCTTGCGTTTTTGTTCAGACACTTCCTTTTTTCCCTTTTGGTCCTTTTTGTACACTTATGAAAAAGAAACAACCAAGTAAGATATTAAATGCGATTTCTTTTTGTTGTTATTTTCTTTTTATTTCTTTCAAATGGGGGAAATGTACAGTGCAACAGAAACAATTTGCTTGGTTTAACCGCCTGGTGCAAAAATAATATATTTAATAAAGTACAAAAATAATAATAAATTAATAATATAAAGATAGTCATATTACAATTAGAAGTTCAAATTTTTACATTTTTTTCAAATGGCTTTGCCCAAAAATCTAAATAGAGCTGTATTTTTTTGTGAAAACGATATAATTTTTTTAAATTTCCTGAACTTTTAAAAGAGTAAATCATGGGAATTAGATGAAAAAATGCATTAAAAAATGTTAATAATTCCTAAAATTAAACAGAAAATTTTCACCAAAAGCAATGTGTTTCCTACTAAATAAATGGCAAATGTATTTAATGACAATTTACTGACCTTCCAATGCTTCTCGGAGAGGCTCCATGAAGCGCTCAAACTCCATTTCCTCCATTGCAGCTAAGACGTCCCCTGCATTTAAAGTTTTCCGTTTGGCTTTTATGGCAAAGTTGTTTGCGCTGCAACAAAAGAAATATACAAAAAAAAAAAAAATATGATGGAGTTGTTTTGATTGGCTGCAAGGAACGTTTATATTTTGTCTTACGCAACTTATTCTTGCAAGTTTAACAATTAAAATGTAGCCGTTTTAAATGACTACATTTAAAATGAGCTGGAATCTATCTTGATTTTATGATCATCTGTCCTCTTACCATGATGTTGCATACAACACAAACACACTGGCAGCTTGGGAAATTGCTCTTCGTGCTTCTTTTGACACATTCACTCCATCCGGGAGCTGTTGAAAACAAACGGTGCGGGGGAGTTATCTCAAACATGCTCAAGAGTACACAATCTGTCATGTTATATTTATTTACCACATCTTCCTGCAAAAGAACAGAGGCAACAGATCATGAATCATCCAAATGGCCACTTGGTTACCCTATTTACTCGCATATAACCTGCTTTTGAAAAAAAAATGATGACTGAATCGAGGGTATGGCTTATATGTGCATAAAACACATGCACAAACTTGGTGCCGCCATTACGATATGACGTCAAGACGCAAGACAATGCGGCCAATTCAGTTATTGATTTAAAAATACAGAAAATATAAACAGATAAAACCCTAAGCAAAATTGATTTTTATGTCTATGAATGAAATTCATAAAAAAACTGTTTTTTTCCCCGTTTTATTTCTTCTTCGAAAGTGACAACTATTGCAGTAATATGAACCATCGAAATAATTGATATATTTTGACATTAAAAGCAATATGGCTGCCACAACAGCTTAAACTTCTGGTAAAATAAATTGTAATTTCTATAATTAGAAAGCATCAGGTTCTCATCAAGATATACTTATATTATTTTTCCAATTGATGTGATACTTCGCATTTACAAAGATTAACTTGCTTATGATATTGACCCTAATAATGTGCTTTTGATTCATTCAGTATTTCAGAAATACCACACATGAAGATTTTTCTTGAGATTTGCCCTTCAAAGTGACACATTTGTACTCCCTATTAAAACCATGGACATGGAGGTGAAAAATCAGGGGCGGTTTATATTCTAGAAATGGTAAAATTCAACAAGTTTAAGGGTGCAGCCGGCTTATATGCGAGTAAATACGTTGAGTATAGTACAGTACTCAGACTGCTGATGTCTTTTTTGCCCCTCTTTGTTGTCGAATATACATTTATACAAATGAAATATTAACTATCAGTGTAAGTACATATGTTAACTATCAGTTAGCAAGAAGAGGGTAACTTGAAATTGTGATTTAAAACTTGCTGTTTTCATATATTTATAAGGTAAAACCCTGCTACCTATAAATCAATTGTGTAGACAACTATTCAAGAATAGTGAAAACGTTAAAATTATTTGATTGACTTTGAAAGTAAATTGCCTCTTATTCAGATTGATGTGATTTTACAGGAAAAAAAACAGGTTTTCAGAGTGCTGTTAATTCCAATGCTCGTATTGCACAACAGCGCCCCACAGTGGTCGAGTTATATAGCAAGTTGGACAACAAACCCGACTCACGCGATTTATTAAGTTATTAAATAATTTCTGATTTATTTGAATCATGTGAAATGATAATCGAGTGGTTTTACTGTAAGAAGAAGAACGCATTTAAGTTTCTGATGACTTTGTAGTGTGTAAAGCAGTCTGCTTTAGATCGGAACCAGTTCGTCCACTCAATGGGGGAAAATCACTTTTAATATTATGTTTCTTTATCACTCACCGCCTCCTTGATGATGCGAGTAATCACCGCGTTAGGGAGATTCAGATCTTCTGGCCTTTCTGCCATTTTGCCTCTTTGTTTACAACGGAGAGCGCAGAGCACGCCGGCCGGCAACAATGACTTGCTAACACGCCGAGACCAGAAGCTAGTCAAGTGACCCAAAAGCTACTTCAGCTCGGATAATTTAAACGCGATACTTTTCAAAGTTACAAAAACTGAGTAAGAAAATCAAGTAGATTAGCTTCATTTGGGTGGTTCTCAAATGTTGGTGATCTTTCCAGCTGATTTGTCTTGGGATATTTCCCGCGAACTGCTCTGTGAACTTTCAACTTTGAACACAGTCAGCGCATGCGTGGCGTGTTTTCTTGTTCAGCGCCGTATCATATAATACAATCAATATTTTCAGATATGGAACGCGCCCAATTAGGCTATTTTCAAAGACTTGGAGTGGGAGAAAAATAAATTAATCAGGTTTATAGAAGATGGGCTCCTTTTGAACACATTGAGAATAAACTGTTTTAATTTGTTTTAACTATTAAACTACTACTTCTACATCTTGAAATTCGGCAGTAATGCTACCTAACTGTCACTTTAGCGCCTCGCAATGGAGCAGGTGTGAACTGCAATCATATTCAATTATTCGTCTCATCTAATTTTCTGAACCGCTTTGTCCTCACTGGGGTTGCGAGGGCTGTTGGTGTCTATCCAAGCTGACTTGGGGCCAGAGGCCAGCCAATCGCAAGGCACAAGACAAACAACCATTCACCCTCACACCCATACCTAGGGGAAATGCCGTGTCCAATCAGCTTACCAAGCATGTTTTTGGAATGTGGGAGGAAACCGGAGTACTTGGAGGAAACCCACGCAGCTCCGGGGAGAAAATGCAAACTCCACACAGGTGGACCGACCTGAGGTCGAACCCAGGACCCCAGAGCTATGAGGCCAACACATTCTGTTTTATTTATAATCATTCCCTCCAGTCAGGTGCTGATTTCAACACCAATATCCCCGCAAAGTGGTTTGCATGTCCGCTTTGCAATTCTTAGCTCAAGGGTTCAATCCTCTTCCTGTGTGTAGTTTGCATGCTCTCTAGGCTGGTTAGACACTCTAAATTGTCCCTAGGTATGAGGTTGAGCATGAATAGTTGTTTGTCTCCTTGTACCCTGCAATTGGCTGGTCACCAAAAGGAAAGTACAAATGAACATATATGAAAACCTTTAGTATGGTAAAAAGAAACTTTCGCGATTTTGACGTAGACAAGAAAGAAAAAAAACATACTTTACCTACTACTTTAATATGGTCACAAAAAAACTAGAAAGAAAATATAAAAATCAAATCCTCTTCGACTAGATAATCCGTAGTTGAAGTTCTTCTTTCTGTGAGGGTTGGTTGGGGTTTTTGGTTGGTTTGTTTATTTTTTGCTGCTTGTATCCCTCCAGGCTTCCCCTCCTCTCATAACCAGCTGTGTGTACTTTGTAATAAACCCTTGTCCGTCTATTTAAACCCCGTGTGTTGGCCAGTCATTGTTGGATCGTCCATCTTGTTTGATTCATGCCAGGTTTCCATGCCAAGTTCCTTGTCACCCCATGTCTTTCTGGGAGAGGCGCAGCAGCAAAACTGTCCCAGTGTCGCAGAGGAGGGCGACGGCCATGCTATGCGACCCTTTCAGAGGTGGCGGCGAGCACCGTGGGAGGGAGGGAGGAATGGCTTGACGCTCGAGCCCCTGAGTCGGCTCCCCGTTCACCAGCTCGACTCCCTGCCTCTCGCTTGTCGGTTCAACCTCCATTCTCGCCAGGACCAACTTCTGCCCTCCGTAATCATGCACCCGTGCCGACGCCGTGTGCCCGGGCTCCCGTGTCAACGCCTGCGACCCATCATGTTCCCAGGGTGGGGCATCCGGCGTCTTTTCACGCTCACAGGTTGATCGCTGTTGTCACATGTAGGACGAGAATGGCAGCCTCTCGCAGGTACCCATTCCGGCTAGCCGCCCATGTGGTCCCGTTCCGGCTAGGCAATTCTCTTGGTAGGGACCCCGGCGATGCCAAGGACCACGACACCGAGGACGGAGACCCTCTCGGCGGCGACGACCACCAGGCTGATGGCAGAGACCCTTTGGGAAGTGAGGACCACAAGGCCGAGGGCGGAGACCTACTCGGCGGCCACGATGACGAGGCTGGAGATCCTCTCGCTGGCGACGACCAGAAGGCCAAGAGCGGAGACCCTCTTGCCGGTGATGACCAGGATATTCCTACAGGATCCAAATCTAACGTTGTCAGATCCACCAATGCATTTACTGACCTTACAGGATGCGTGACAAACATCATTCCAATGTTAGTACTCTAAAACAATTAACCCAGGTTATCAAATTTACCTATGCGTTCTTTGCACATTACTACAAGATCCAAATCTAACGTTGTCAGATCCGCCAATGCGTTCTCTGACATTACAGGATACGTCACAAACGTCATTTCCACGTTAGTCAATTGTGATTCAACCTCTTTGGGGCAATCAGTATTTAAGACAAAACAATGGTCTTACCTTTATTTCATGGCGTACCACCGCCTCTCACCAAAGAGTTTTGTATTCAGAGCTGTTCATCGATCCAGAGAGAATTATACCCACAATGCTAATTTGCAAAAGATGCCATTTTGTGTGTGCTCGGCAATGAACTGCCAGGCTGGATTCTTCTATTCGCAAATTATTTAATTCTCTCAAGTGGAGAGAAGAAGGTACACACTTGTTTCCAAGGCAATAAACCAAAAGTTAAAACATAAACCAGAACAAAACACAAATTAAAACCCACAGAGACAGAACATTTACACAATACCATATGATTTCATTGGAAGCACCGTAAATGAAAAGCATCCCATGTAGGTTTTGTTGTTTTAAAATGCAGTCAAGCTGTTCATATTAACAATACATTTTATGGATATGGCACTTTGGTAACAAATTGAACAGATGTATTTTTTTCATGGATGATACAATAAATAGATAGCTGTGTTTCACAAGTGTCTCAAATTTAAAATTATCAAGTCTTACCAGTCAATTATATTTATTCCAATCGAATGAATAACAACTTTACCTCTTAAATTAAACCAGGGATTGTTTACATTTATGGCCTTGGGGCCTAATATTTCTTGGACAAAGTTGCCCATTGCCCAAACGAATACAATTTGTCTTGATTTATTACAATGACATGCGATAACTAAATCAAATTACTTTAAGGTTAAAGTTCAAAAAATGAATGATGATAATTAAAATAAAAAATGAAGTGATAAAACAAATACTACAAGCAATGCAAAAGTAAATACACTGGGTCAAAAAGAAGTATTATAAATTATACCTTCAAATAGGGTTTCCTACCACAAGGGCCAATGTGGTTGTTAGTTTTTGTTCGAACTGACACAGACAGTTTAACCAACGAGGTTTCTGATAAAAACAAGCACCACTGGAGTGCAACCAATTGCTTATACTTGTAAGCCACCGGATTGGTCAAAAGGTGTCATCTTCTTTATTTGGGATGGAATCCTGCAGCCTTTGTGGAATAGTTTGGAAGCCCTTGCTTTAAAATGATCGAGTGCCATTGAGGGAGGACACAGCTTTCTCCAGGAACAGAACATGACCAAGGACAAAGAACAATAAAGACAATATTAAAATGTACACATGAATTATCTAGGGGTATTACGTTATAGTTTTGTACTTTTATGCCATAATTTTATCATTCATCCACAGGTACAAACAGTACCCAATTATAACAATAGTTATTTGTTGTTGTAACACAAAATTTGCTGTATGTATCCACTATTGGCTGGCAGTTCTACAGCTCGCTAGATGCCGGGCGCATAAACCTGGAAATGGATTCTTAGAAAAAAGGTAAGTATTGGTGTGTTTTTTTATTATGTGATTATTATGCATGATATTTTCACCATGCATTGGGAGACCTGAGTTCAACTCCAGGTCAGTCCACCTGTGTGGAGTTTGCATGTTGCCTCTGTGGGTTTTCCCCGGGTACTCTGTTTCCTCCGGGTACTCTGTTTCCCCCGGGTTCTCTGTTTCCTCCGGGTACTCTGTTTCCTCCCACATTACAAAGACATGCTTGGTAGGGTGATTGGACACTCTAAATTGCCCCTTGGTTTGAGTGTGAGCGTGAATTGTTGTGTCTCATTGTGCCCTACGATTGGCTAACCACCAATTCAAGGTGTCCCCCGTCTCTAACCCAAAGTCAGCTGGGAAGGGCTCCAGCACCCCCTGCTTCTGGAATGTTATTTATTTTTGTTTTGTAACCTCAGATATAGTAGCTTACCTCAATATTTTTTCACCCATTAATTTAAATGATCAATTCACCTTTTTCTATCTCCCACAACACATATTTTGTGACCTGAGCTTGCTGCGATTAATTCAAAATTATACGATTTAAATAGATGTCCTGTAGTGACCACAACCCCAATTTTTCGAGGAGGTACTTACTATAAAAACGTTTGAGAATCCTCCAATTAAAGACAAACATTAACACAAGACTTCGTCAATCGGTGGAGGTGCAATACAGAGGAAGAAACAAAGTGCAGACGAGGTCAAGATTATAGACGAGATGGTATAAGTGCTGCCAAGTTTGAACGGCGTGGCCCAAAGCAGGTAGAACCCGCTGCCGCGTGATTCTTTGGAACGCGTAAATAAATGTGTTTATTACAGCAGCACTCGTCTGTACATCAGACTGTGGCGGTCTCCAAGATAAATTAAGGTCACAAATAGATCGTGTAGTGCGTGTAGTCTGCGATTGTCAGGTTGATCGTTTGATTCCGGACGGATGAAAGCGACTGAGTATACACATTGGAACTACTTTGTGTCGGATAGCCGTGGTTCGCCTTTCTCTCCAGCTTCCCCGTGCTAGTCCGCCATCTTGAATTTTAATGATAATTTCTTTCTTTTTTTTAAAATGTGTTTCCTGTAATACTTACGGTGTTGTTTCTGTTTTTGAGGAATTTTAACCAACATTGTTTTTAAGTCCAGGACTCTTGGACGCGGTCACTCGGTGAGTGAAATGCAATTATTCTGTTTCCGATTTCTTCACTTAGGGACATTTAACGATAGTATCGCGTAAAAATGATACTTAATGCAATTTAACAGGAAGCTACCAGCATAAATAACCAACTATTAACTATTTGTGTTGCGCCCTTCGATTGAATGTGGTAGGATGTGCATCTGAAAATGAGCTGATTGTTTATTCCCAAATCAAACTGGAAAAGCTAATGGTAGTACACTAGCAACTATTCACTGCTGCCGTGTAGGTGGGTATTTTTCTCATTGTCTTCTACATATGTCGCTAACTATCGGCGCTTTATTGTCGAGTATTACATTGACGTGCAACGGTTTAATGCAATCGTCGTAATTGTTGTGGGACTGGGCGACCGATTGCTATTGAAAAGGTTAGCTTAGCAAGCTAAGTAAGCGCCTTGATGAAGTTTAATGATCGCTATCATAAGGATTCACCCACATATAGCTGTCTTAAAATAAGGTAATCTGTGTCATGTTGTCAAATGAACCTTCTGATCTGGCATGTACTTGTTGTTTTGGGTGTCGGCTGGTGTTTATGAACGTTTGGATTTATTACATTGCTGTCAGTTGGCCCTTTAATATAATTCCAAATAAGTCTAACAATGTTGGAATTCTTCAGTTCAATTTCCGTGATTGCAACCCATCAAGAAGTGATTTGGAGCCACTCTAGTGATCTTGTTGTTGATTGTATTTAGTAATGACATTCTGCCGGTGTCTGCTGCAAAGCTAATCGCTGCGGCCGAGCCAGATAAGGCGTCGTCCTGGTTGCTAACCCACACTAACCAACCCACCAAATGCATGAAATGCAACTTGTTAGCAAACGATGCAAACTCAAATAAGAGACACGACCGTTTGCTCTTAAATATCCCGGCGGTTTTCCGGGTTTCAATCTCAGTCAACAATTGGGCGTACAAGCTAGCCAGCTAGCTAGCTAACCAGCTAGGCGTCCCTGTTTTGTAGCGTAGTCACCGTTTGTCTATGATTGTAACAAGTACCACACGTCATGTTTTGGTTCAATTGGGAACTACAGTTGGAAAACGGTTTCTTATGCACGTTTTAATGCCACCGCCTGACGTTTGTGAGGTTCGTGCTTGACTGATTTAACATCCTGCATTAATATTGGGTACGTTCAAACTGGGCTGGTCGTAAAGCCACGCATTATTTTAGGTTACCACTAAATAGCGCTACAGCTTAACTTTAAAGGCGCCGTTCAGTCCCCCTCTGTTGCGGAAAATGCCACAAGTTTTATCTAAATTCAGCATTCAATCCCTGCTCTAAGCTTACTACAGGGCTAGTAGTTGTGTGACTTAAAGTTCACTGTTAACATATTTCTTTTAACTATGACATAACTGAGTGGCTCTGACATGAGGTAGTTGTACCTGAATATACAGCACGTGCAATCAGTGACCCTAAAAAATCTGTCTTGATTCATCCACAGCGGGAGACCTGGGTTCAAATCCAGGTCGGTCCACCTGTTGGGAGTTGGCATATCCTCCCTGGGACTGCGTGGGTTTTCTCCAGGTACTCCAATTTCCTCCCACATTCTAAAGACATGCATGGTAGGCTGATTGAACACTCTAAATTGCCCCTAAGTATGAGTGCGAGCGTGAATGGTTGTCTCATTGTGCCCTACGATTGACTAGCCACCAATTCAGGATGTCCCCCGCCTCTGGCCCGAAGTTTGCTGGGATGCGCTCCAGCACCCCCATTACCCTAGTGAGGATAAAGCGGTTCCAAAAATGAGATGAGAATCCACAGCCATTCAAAACAAAAGACATACATTCCATTTGAAACTAGGAGTGTTCAATCACCGACAGTCCTCCCTCTTCAAACGCATTGAACGTCTATCCCTGTCACTGGGACTCAACATTAAGATTCCTTCTTTTTAAGAAAGTTGCAGATTTTGAAATTGAAAATAACATTTTCTTCCCCTCTGTGTTTTTAGAAATCACATTCAAGGCCCCAGTCTTCCCCATTTGAGTGTTTCTTCATCTCGGAGACTAAATGCAACTGGACCAGGGGGCTTGTGGGCATGAAGTGGTTGGGCGAATCCAAGAACATGGTATTAAATGGCAGGCGACATGGAAACAAGCTAACCAGCGAGCCACCTTTGAGTCAGTCTCGGTCTCAACATTCACAGCGGGCCTCTTTGCGTCACAGCAAAACACATCCCAGAAACCGAAGATGTAGCCGCAGTGAGTAAATATATTTTAATTACGACAGTCTGTTTTAGTTGCTGTTCCACATTCGGAGTGTTTGTTTTGGCAGGGTTTCATGCAACTAGCCTGGAGACAGAGAGGCGATATATGCCCTCCTCAGGAATGACTGCTAAAGAGCTTTGTGAGAATGATGACCTAACCACCAGTCTCATATTAGATCCTTACCTGGGCTTTCAAACTCACAAAATGAACACCAGGTGAGCATTTTTTTTAGTTCCTTATTCTTTTATTTATTTTGCCAGAGGGATACGATTGTCATCTCTTCTATGAATTCATGTTCTCTTCTTGATATTTCACCACAGATTTCGGCCCGTAAAAGGAAGACAGGAGGAGTTGAAGGAAATTATCGAACGCTTCAAAAAGCATGATAATCTGGAGAAAGCATTTAGAGCATTGATATCAGGGGACTGGTCCCGTAATCTTTTTGTTCACAAGACAAAATCTCAAGAAAAGCTATTCAAACAACATGTAGGTTTTTTTTGTTTCCATATTTACTGTATCTCTCAGTATTATATCTGTTCAAACCAAAAGGGGTATAACCATCAAGTTTTTCCACAGGTATTTGTGTATTTGCGGGTGTTTGCCACTGACAGCGGTTTTGAGATTCTTCCATGTAATCGCTATTCTTCGGAGCAAAATGGAGCTAAAATTGTGGCAACTAAAGAATGGTAATTCATAACATTTTAGCATTTACATACACTAAATGCACATTTAATGATGGAACGCAGTGTTTCCCAACATTTTTTTAACTGCAGTACCCTTTTTGCCTTGAAAAAAAATCATAGGGTGCAATACCACCCAAAATTCTTTTAATTAATTACTATGTCGTTCATATTAAAAATATAAAGTTGTTCTCATCAAGGTTTTGTCACCAGATATTGAATGTACCACAAAAATACAATTTTCACAGCGACCTAATGTCACCAGATGTAGATGTCTGTGGACCCCGAACGACTTCTGGTTCGAGTGATGTAACGTTTTAAGACCTGATCATTTTATCACTTTTTCACCCAATGTTACTGTTGTTACTGTATGTTACTTAAATCTCCTATGATTATGCGAAAAGCAATATTATGTTCACACAGACTTTTAAGTTGCCCCAAATTGGTGTCCCTGAAACTAACCTACTTCCAGTTTACGTAATGCAAAAACAAGAAAACCACTTCAATCTCGTAACATCGCGCGAAGAGCCGTTTTATGCTCACTGAAAAAAAAGCAACAAATTAATTTTAATCTCATAATATTACAATTTGAATATTGTAATAGTACAATCTATGATTTTAATGTTCATCATAATTTGATTTTATTTTCATAATATTACAATATATAACTTCTTGTAATTATCCACGGCACATCAGTATGCCGTTGCACAGTGGTTGGGAAACACTGATCTAACGTTGCAGTGCGATGAATGTCACGATTTCTAAATTTGTGCCTGATGTTCTACAGGAAAAGAAATGATAAGATCGAGTACTTGGTGGGATGCATTGCCGAGCTTTCGGAGAGTGAAGAAAACATGCTGTTACGGCATGGAGAGAATGATTTCAGTGTGATGTATTCTACGCGCAAGAACTGTGCACAGCTCTGGCTGGGACCAGCTGCTTTTATTAATCATGGTATTAATCCCTATTGAGTCTTATTATTATTATTAATCATATTCCAGAGCTGCCAACTACTCCGGAAACTCGGGGACTCCAGAAAACCTCCCTAAAATCTGGCAATCCCCAAATATTGTCACTTCCTTTTTTTTAAGCAACCATTCCAGAAAAGTACTAAATTTCCAATTTAAATGCCCCAAAATTCACACCATCGCTTCGGCTTCCGTCATCTTGATTCAACTCCACTGTAAAGCAAAATAATTCGGTAACAAGAATGTACCGTATTATTATGACTATATGACGCACAGCATTTCAAGGCACAGTGTCAGTAACGAGTGCTATTTCTGTATTTGACACACAAGACGCATCGCATTTAAAGACGCACCGTTCCGCATTACTACTAGATGGTGCTGCGCTAAAGGGAATGTCAACAAATCAGTCAAATAGGTCAGCCAAACTTTACTAATATATTCCAAATCAGCTTTCTGACAACTCCATTCACTCCCAACATGAATAAACACATTTTTATTTTATTTTCTCCGAGGCTAAAGTATAAGCATTTTTGTGACACAGCAATAGCATCTCACCAAAGTCGTCATTAATCGAGCCAGTAATTTCGGCCTTCTTGAAAGCTAGGACCACAGTTGAAATTTCCACTGTGAATGACGACGAACATAGAATTAATGTGCTAGATCTACCTCAACCGAAATGCAACGCCGTTTTATATATCTCGGCATTCACCCCGCACCGGAAATAAAGTCTGGGGCTGCTTGCCGCAGTTGCCAGAGCTGTTGCGGCTCAATATTTATGCATGTAAAAAATATATATAGCGTTCACAGTCTAGCTTTGAATGCTCTATTGATGCCAACATCTAGTTGCAGGAGTTCTTTTGTAAATCCACCCTATTAAATGACGGCCGCTGTCAATTGGTTGACAAAAGAACTATATATCCCAGCAGTCACTGCGCACTACTTTTTCTACGGGCAAAATAGTAGAGTCGAGGGCTGCTTCCCGTAGTTATCCTATCGACTGATTTAAATAATTTTATCGTGATAACAATTTTAGTATCGGTACATATATAAAGCGCACTTGATTATAAGGCACCCTGTCTATTTTGGAGAAAATTTAAGACTTAAGTGCGCCTTATAGTCGTGAAAATACGGTATTGTGATTCATCCGAGTTACAATTACTGACGAAAGATTTGTCTTGTGTGATTTGATGCCTATCGATTTTGTGTGAATCGCATTCACTCCAGAAATGTGCCCACTGTAGTCCTGAAATGTGGTTAACGGAGGTTGGCAGCTCTGATATCCCTTTAGTTTCTCAAATTGCAATCTTTTCGTTTGTGCATTAATCAATAACCGCTTAATTTTTTACTTTGTAGGAAAATAACTAATTGGTTGCCGTCATTTGATTAGCCTTTTATTAACGTAATGGTTAAAAAAATTATCACAACAGAACTTGGTGCTAACAGAGTAAACAACAAAATACAATCTCACTCACTTTACTTCTTCAAGGACCTAGGAAATAGTGACCATGTAAAAAAAATGAAAATCAGTTGCCAGCCAATTGCAGGGCACAATGAAACAGACCTCTCACGCACACAATCACATTGACTATGGCTATCTGGCAAATGTCTGTCCATATTTGTCAATACTATCCAGATAATTAATTTGTAACTTTTTTCGCCTTTTTCAGATTGTCGGCCAAACTGCAAGGTGACTAACTTCATTGATACCTACATAGGTTTAGTAATCTTTTTTAATTTATCATTTTTGATTAGGATGATAACCATACAAAAGTCTACATTCACAACTTTTTTTGTTAGTTTGTTTCGACAGGGCGGGACACTGCTTGTGTGAAGGTGCTGAGGGATATTGAGCCAGGCGAGGAAATCTCTTGTTACTATGGAGATGGATTTTTTGGGGAAAACAATGAATTTTGTGAATGCTACACCTGTGAACGGTAAATTTATTTAAAGACTTCTTTTAACTATGGTTATTGATTGTTATTTTCAAAAATTGGCAGTTTAATGTAGTTGGTTTTGCAGGTATCATTAGAGGAGATATCACTATAAAAGACTGTAAACCAAAATTGCTCTGCTCGTAATCTTAAATTCTGTATTTTATTTTTTCAACCTGTTTTGGATGTTGCACAGACGTGGCACTGGTGCTTTCAAATCCAAAGCTGGACTACCTGTCGAGGTTCCGGTGATCAACAGCAAATATGGATTACGGGAGACGGACAAACGTCTTAACCGTCTGAAGAAGTTAGGAGAAGGAAACCGGAGTTTGGACTCTCACTCTGTAGGCTCCCACACCGATGTAGACTCTCAGGAATCGCCAAAAACACATCAATGTAAGAGGATAATGCAGTTTCACTACACTGCATATTATGAGACTCAAAACAATTTTCACGCGGCTGAACAATCTGATGAAATGTGTTCGTATTGTGGATTTCAATTCGGGATAATCAAGGAGAAAAGTACAGAATACAGTAATACCTCGTTTATTACGGTTAATAAGACCTGGCGCAATAGTTGAAGAAACGCAATAAAATATAATGGTGTCTATTTAATATTATTTGGATGTAAAAACCCTCTGTACTAATATTTAACTCCCTAAGGCAGAAACTTCCCCCAGTGGAATACTCATCAATTCTGACTTGCTTTTGTTCCATATTTAATGTTTGTTTTATTATTCCGAGGCAGCCCGATGTAGCGAGTGGTTAGCGCGTCGGCCTCACAGCTCTGGTATCCTGAGTTCAAATCCAGGTCATGTCTATCTGTGTGGAGTTTGCATGTTCTCCCCGGGCCTGTGTGGGGGTTTTTCCGGGTACTCCGGTTTTCTCCCACATTCTAAAGACATGCATGGTAAGCTAATTGGACTCTCTAAATTTCCCTTACGTACGCGTGTGTGAGTGAATGGTTGTCTGTCTCCCCGTGTCCTGCGATTGGCTGCCCACCAATTCAGGGTGTTGCCTTCCTCTGGCTCGACGTAAGCTGAGGTAGGCTCCAGCACCCTCCCCCTGTCCCCCCCGACCGTAGTGAGGATGAAGCAGTTCAGAAAATGAATTAATGAGGTATTACTGTATATTTTTCGACAATGTACTGATTTATGTGTGACATTTTGTCTTATAGCTGCCAGAAAAAGATCATCTGGCCTCAAGTATAAAAACAGGACTCAAACAAGACAGAGTTTGTCAAGAGCCCTGACTACCTCATGTTCAAAACAAGGACGTGTAAACAACAATAGGGTACCAAAGAGACTAAAATCCCAATCAAAGCCTTCATTAAGTAAAGTCCAGTTGCGGAGTCGCAGAAGGGTCGTAGAGGCCAAGGCGTTGGCCAAAGGAGAAACCTGCCAGCTGGGTCTCAGGGACTCGAAGGCAACACTGTTGAAAGGTATCTCCGTAAAGGAGGAGAAGGATGCACAGGAGCTAGTCCAAAAGACGCTTGGCCAACGGGGATGCTTAACACGCCATGCTGCAAAGGAAAATGTTCATCTGACGGTCGTGCAACACGCTAAGACTTGCTTATCTCCAACATACAGAACTCGCAGGTCCACGAGGACACTTGTCAAAGCGCAAGAAACAACAGGCGGTGTCAAACTGGATGCTGGTGCTATGCACAACTTGAGCCCGGTCTCAGGTGCAGTGGTCATTAAATCAGAGCCATCGGACATGGAGGAGTATTTGCATCACGGGATAGGTCTTCAGCAGCCTCAATTAAATCCCGGCTATATCCAACATGGTTCATGCACGAGGCTGAAACGACCAACTCGCCTAGGTCCAGAACGAACTATTAAATGCGAGGACTCTTACGGTGAGCCGTTTATGCCCGTGGCGTCTGCTCACACTGCCAACTACTCAGACTGCGGGAAGGTTCTGTTGAGCTTCTCCGACCGGCACAGAGACTTGAATGGGGGTGCCAACGGCAGAAAAGCCCTCCGCAGGGAGAAGGGTAAAAGCAGCTGTCGCTCTCAAGACAAGGGTAAAAAAAAGCGTCGGATAACTCGTTACGATGCCCAGTTGATCCTGGAGAACACGACAGGTCTCCCTAAACTGACGCTTCGCCGACGGAGAGACAGTAGCAGCAGCAAGACCAACGACGCGAACGAAGTCATCGGTTCTTCCAGCCTTTCTGCCTCGTCGGTGACCTCCGCTTCTTCCAGCAAGATTAGTATCAAGTTCAGCAAGGACCACGACAAGGAGAAAGGCAGCTCATACATAGCCAAACTTGGTAACGGTTTTTCCCCCGTGGTCCACAGTAGCTCAACGAAGCTAAAGATACAGCTGAAGAGAGAGGATGAGGCACGGAGAATATCCCAAATGAAGCAGGATCAGGTGACCTTTAATGGTGACATGGGACAGAGCCTCGAGCCTAGAAGTGGTGGACATCGGACCCAAAAGATTATGTCCGAGCCGTCATCAGACGAAAATGACGCGGACGGTGATGACGAGGAGGAAGAGGAGGAGGAGGAGGACGACGACTACTTTGACAATGAGTTTGAAGACGATTTCATTCCACTTCCCCCAGCAAAACGTCTGCGACTCATTGTAGGTAAAGACTCCATTGACATTGATATCTCCTCCAGGAGGAGAGAGGATCAGTCCTTGAGGCTGAATTCATAGCTTGTGGAGCTCATCACGCTACTCCCTGTAAATAAAAAAAACAAGCTAATCAACAGTTGTGTTGATGTAAAATAAGTACAGTAATTTAAAAACAAATCCAACTTAAACCTGGGCCGGTATTCATAAAGAAGCACAAATGGTTTCTCATCCCTCCCCACTCCACAAACTATTATTGAATGCTTTACTGCCCGTCAACGGAATGCTTTCATACAGACCATTTCTACTCGAGTCATAAAGAATCCAGGAGACGTTTGTCACGTGTCGCAGACTTGGAACAAATTTCACTCATCCATCATAAGATTCTTTGTGAATACAGGCCCACAACATTACTAGAAGGGGCTGTTAACCTAAAACAAATCTCGACTCAATTTTGATTGCATTCATTACCTGTCTGATTTTTTTTTTTTTTGTGTTGGCCTTTTTTGGTCCACCAGTGGTTTACAGCATTATTTTGTGACAGTCCTACCTTATACAGATCATTTAACAACAAATTGTCAGTGTTCACATTTGGCATTTTGATAATAATGACAACCTGAACATATTTTAATATTGGTGCGTTTGTAAGAAGTGGCCTCGCTGGTTGAGCCTCCCAAAACACTTTACCTAATAGTAACTGGAAAATAAAGATAAAACTTTCCATGCAGAATTGCATTCAATATGGTGTGTGTATTCCTCTAGCTCCTGTTGACTCCTATTTGTTAAATATAAATTCAGGCTTAATGGAGGTGAAAAGATTGGACAATAAATGACTATATAAAAAAGTATAATATAAATCTTACTGTCATTGCCCCTTTTGTCACATTAAGGTTTCTCATAGTATTATTTTTAGTTTGCCAACTTTTTTTGTAACCGCTTCTTAAGAATTGACCAATGCGAAGAACTAGTTTGATACACACTTGAAATAACTCACTTAGTTTTTATTACTCATAATTCACCAAGAAACAAATTCAGTAAATAGATCTATGTGCAGACTCCCATGATCTATTTAGTACTTAATACGTAGGAAACAAAAAGCGTGTGCATTTTATTTTACACTTGTACAACATTCTGAGCTTTTTTTTCCAAACTGGCCCACAAAAGAAACCTGCAACAAGTAGCGGATCCTACTAGTTAACCCTTGTTTAAAGTTAGAATGGAGTGAAATGTGTACACGTTCTTACAACTATGCCATGACTTAAAAATGAATCACATACATTTCAATCAACATTGGATATTTCTTTCAGTGGCATTTGATCAAAGGTCTTTGGGAGGCACTCCACGCAGCAAGGAAAAGAAATCACCTATTGCTCACCCCAAAAAATATTCTTCCAAAGCAAAAGTCGTTTTCATTGTGTAATTTAGAACAGCGGTCCCTAACCTTTTTCTCACCGCGAACCGGTAAAGCTCTATTTTCTCGCAGACCGGCTAATGGGGAGGGCGACAATTTAAGACAACTAATTGTGTGGGGGGTTGGCTCGGTGCACGAACGAAACCCACGACGGCAAAAACAACAAGTCCCAAGCAAAAAAGCTATTATTATTATAACAACAACTTTTCTCATTTCAAGTAGGAGGGCAAGATGGAAAATGTTATATTTTTTACTCTGACAGACCGGCATTAGGTAGCTCACGGAATGGTACCGGTCCACGGACCGGTGGTTGGGGACCGCTGATTTAAAATACATTAAATTTGTACTAGATTAGTCTCCAGAACATAATTGCAAATAGAGAGATTGTTTTATGTTGAACTCTTCCTTTCAGTGAATGCACTTACTATATTCATAATGGACATTGACATTGTAGAAAGTGTACAGTATAGTGACTATCCATTCTGTCTTATAGGCAGGTTTTTAATGAGCCCCCCTTTTTCTTTTTTTTTTTCTTTTTCTTTTTTTTTTTTTTTTTATAAATGTGAGAAGCCATGCTGATTTTTCAGTGTGGTGGAGTTTCTCCTGAAGTAAAAATTTTGTCAGTCATTTCATTTGGACTAATGTGCCATGTTTTAATTACTGCAATCCCTTAACCCTGGATTTTTTTTATTGGCATTTGTTATGTTTTTTTTTTCATGGAACAGACTTCAAATAAATAAAAGCACATGGTTTTATTATACACAACTGTTTTTAAATTGACCGACGTTTCTTTAGTTTTGGAGACACTGTAATAAAAACATGGCATACTGAATACGTCACATTGTTCATGCTTCAAAGTTAACAAATCTTTAAGACATCTCATTATAAAAGTAATGTACAGAAAGACTGGCTTGTGTTGCTACTATTTTTTGCTCGAGAGCACTTTTTTTTCCTCCACAAATTTTTCGGCAATCAATGTGATGTCTTAAATACAGGTTGATGGAGAACTTTAAAGATCTTAATCATACTTTGCTCCAAATTGTTCCATAATGCTGCTATTTCATTGTTTAACATTTCTTGTCCAATCCTGTGTACTACGCGATAGCATAACATCAGAGCTCAATTTAGTCTGTACACTTAATCTATATACATATACATTAAAATTTTCCACACAATTTTTAAACATATCCAGTCAGTGCCTTAATAGATTTGACCAAATTAATAGAGAATGGATTTTTGTACCCAGCTTCCCATTTGAAATAGTTACCGTATTTTCTCACATATAAGCCATATTTGTAACAAAAAATCAAGGCGACGGCTTATCTGCACACAAGACTTGCAATACTCTTTTTCACCAGTAGATATCAGCAAAGTAACATTTACTATTTATTGGTTATTTTCAGTTTTGCAGTAAGAAAACATTAACATTATTAAGGCAATTTTAAGGGTGCAGTTTATATGCGAGTAAATACGGTACATTTACCACTGTCAGTCTTTCTGTTTATTATTTTAATCCTCTATGGTTCAACAAAAATGGATGTTTACCTACGTTTCACGGTATATTGTTCATACTACCAGCAGCTAATCATCCTTCTAAAATGGACTTTATATCCTTTTTCAGGTTGTCTGCATTCTAACACACTGTAAACTGTTCCAGATGTACCGTTTGTGTGCTTTTGTCTAGTAGACAGTTGTCAATTTTTCCTGTTAATTCAAGGGAAAAAAAATGTAAATAATTTGCGGACATTTGACGTGTTGCGTGGTAAAATCTGTACAAATGATTAAAACTGGACAATGCATATATTGTCCAATATATAAATCACGTCAATACACATTGTAATTATTTAACATCTTTCAATACTGGAAAAATATGACATTGCTATTTGACTCGTTTCCTGGGCCCCTCAAGATGAGAAATTAACCCGAGTCATAGTTTAAACTGGTTATAGTTTTGCCCTTTGAAGAATTAAAAGCAATTTTATATATACTTTAATTAGCCAACAATTTGCCTCTGTAGGTTTCCTCCCACATTCCATAAACATGCATGGTAGGCTAATTGGACATTTTAAATTGTCCCCAGGTATGGGGGTGAGTGTGCATGGTCGTCTGTCTCCTTGTGTCCTGCGATCGACTGGCCTCTGGCCCGGAGTCAACTGGGATAGGCTTCAGCACCCCCATAACCCTAGTGCGGACAAAGCGGTTCAGAAAATGAATGAATGAACTTTTACCCCACAACACAAAGATTTTACCGATTACAAGAAATCTGGAGTGTCCAACCAGCCTACCATACATGTTTGTGGGATGTGGGAAGAAACCGGAGTACCTGAACAAAACCCATGGAGGCCCAGAGAAAACATGCAAACTCCACACTGGAGTGCCAACCTGGATTCGAACCCAAGACCCCAAAACTGTGATGCCGTTGCTCTAACAACTCCTTCATCAGGCTGCCATAAGAGATTTAATAATGAAAACTTAAACTATAAATTACTTCATTTGTATCATTATGTATTTATGATAATTACATCAATTTTGTTACAGGACAACTATATTTGGCTCAAGTGCATGTTTCTCTAAATATAATGAATGGCTTAGAACTGCTATTTTTCGATGGGAAGACTTCAATATATGTTATAAATATTGTTACTGCAAAGTAAACAGCTGTCGGAATCAGGCTGCTATATTAATTTATACTCGGTATGAACAAAAAGCAAAAAGGCAAAAATAAATAATAGGCATACACTGTATCTTTAAATTAAATGCCAAGTATTTTGGTGCGCAGGTTAAGAGAGCCTTTAACCCCATGCTTTTACCCAATCACAAGCGCTATACTAAAGTAAGTAACCAATCAAATGCGACAGAGCAAAATTTAAAACCTGACCTCAATTCCGGTGACGAACAAAAGACCAAACGAGCAGCGCTGCTGACTTTTAGTGACATTAAGATTTTCGTTTATTCATTTTAAATTACCACCTCAACTTTAGTGTGGAAACATTGGAGTTTTCTGCTGAATTTTGAAGTGACATTAAGATTTGTATTTGTCTTTTAAATTACTATCTCAAATTTAGTGTGGAAACGCTGTTGTTTTCTGCCATGGCGTTCATGGAAGTCCGTAATAATGTAAGAAAAACTTGTTAAAGCGCTTTTAAGTGGTTGTTGACAGTGTGCTGAAATTGAAACTTGATTTCAATTTAACAGGTCCCAGCTGCGGAAAACCCACAAACGATGAGTAAACTACCTGCAGTTGTGACGAGGCGACCTGCGCTTGTCGAACTAACTAACGTGGGCGCCCCAGGAATCAACACAAAGGTAAAGGTCATACAATGATAGAATATTGAAAACACCAGAATCCAAAATGAACATGAATTAAATCGGTAAGAAGTGACAAGGTAAATGTCTCGAGCAGATGGCCTCGTGATAGTTCAATATTGTCCAAATTGCAGGCTAGTTTTGAACAATACGACCCCAGATGTCTACATAACATCATTTCATGCACGTTTTAATGTTGGTTTATCATTTATTGTGAAATAGAAATCCCGTCTTATATTATTCACATTTACTCAACAAATGAAAAAAATGTTTTGTAAGGTAGGGATATGCTTGCCATTAAAAAGGACAAAGTTGGACTGGCTAGATCAGTGTTTCCCAACCTTCTTTTAACTCTGCCATACTTTTTGGATTGAAAACATCTCAAGGGACACCACCATCTGAAAGTCATTTTCATCAAAGTTTCATCAGTATGAATCACATAAACCTCCAAAATTATTCCGAAATCTGTTATTTCACACTGAACCAATGTCACCAAAAGTTGATGTCTGCGGACCCTGAACAACTTCCTGTTTAAGTGATGCAAAAATAAGTAATGTAATGTTTTTAACCACATAATTTTATGAGTTTTCTTCAAATATTACTTAAATCTCCTAATATTGTGCAAAAAAAGTTGCGCTCACAGCCTTTATATTCCCAAAAGTTGATGCGCTGGAAACCAAACCTCTTTCTGTTCATGTTAGAGAAAAGGAAGCACTCTTTCATAATTTGAATCTTGTCAAAGTATAACTTATGATGTAACATTCTTTATATTTCTATTTAAACCTTGTAGTAGTTCAATGTTAATATTCTTGTATTCATTCAATGTCAGTTGCGTTCTGTGAATTTCCTACCGACGCCTTCAGCTGTCTGAATGAATCCAACCCTGAAAAACTATTTTATGGCTATAAGACCTCTACTGCAGCTACAGCTGCGACACATAAGAAAAGCATCATTAATAACCTCATACAATTTAAATATTATTTAGGAATATAGCCAAAATCATTTTTACCTGTACACAATATTCATCCTTCTTTCTTTCCTCCTTTTTTATTGCCATCGAAGCTAATGCTGAAAGTCGAGCCTGTTCTGTCGTATTCCTGGCATGCGTTTTTATTTGATTTAGTGCTAAAAATGTGTGAAGTTGCGTAAAACAGCAGTCACAATAACATGTGCATTTCAAAGACACAAATTCCCAATTACAAAGATGCATGGCACTACGACAAATTTGCAGCCGAACAGTGATGCCTAGTGACACCTATGATGGTGGTGACATTGATGATTGTGATATGTATTGAAGTTCCCTTTGACATTTAACCGTGACACAGGTACAAAGCAAAGCACCTGGAATCCTGAAAGGTCAAGCCCTCAATCCAGTTCAGGTTCAAGCACCAGCAGATCTACTTCCTTTGAGGCATGAGACATCTGCTGATTTTTCCTTGAAAGAAGAGGTGGCACAAATGTGCCAGGCTTTCTCCAACACACTGCTCCAAGTGGAGGATGTCGATAAAGAGGATGGTGACTTACCTCAGCTGTGCTCAGAGTTTGTCAAAGATATCTATAGGTATCTTCACCAGCTGGAGGTATTTATTTTCTGCCTCTGCCAGCCACCTTACACGGTGAAAGACAAGTTATTTAATGTCCTGTTGCTCTTCACAGATCGAGCAGGCTGTACGTGCTAACTACATGGAGGGTTATGAAATCACAGGGCGCATGCGAGCGCTTCTTGTCGACTGGATAGTCCAGGTTCATTCTAGGTTTCAGCTCCTCCAAGAGACTTTGTATCTCTCTGTTGCAGTCCTCGATCGGTTCCTCCAGGTAGGAAGAGGTGGCTTGTTTGAAATGATTTTTGGACTTTTGTTTTATTTTTTCTAATGTGAGAGAAACATGAATCTTGCCACAGGTCCAGCCAGTTTCTCGCAGGAAGCTGCAGCTCGCTGGCGTGACTGCCATGTTGGTTGCCTCCAAGTATGAGGAGACGTATCCTGTGGCAGTGCGTGACTTTGTACATATCACCGACAACGCGTTCACCACGGCTCAGATATTGGAGATGGAGCAACTGATTCTGAGGAGCCTCAACTTTCAGCTCGGACGACCTCTTCCGTTGCATTTCCTCAGAAGAGCTTCAAAAGTGGCGAATGTGAGACCTGTAGTCATTCCCTCAAACAAGTACAGTAATACCTTGACATACGAGTGCGCCGACATTTGAGCTGTTTAAGATACGAGGAAAATTTTGAGCAAAGATTTATCTTGAGATATGAGACAAATGTTGATATACAACCATACTTATGTGAACATCTCCCCGCAACTCCCCTGTGTAAATGTCTCTATGAGCACTGGGCGGAGCGTTGCATTTTTTTTCAGTATTCTTTTTCCCCCGTTAGTCAATGCAGTATGGTGTATGCGTGGCGGGGTTTGCTCACCAATACGAGAGGAGTATATTAGTACTTACCGTTGGCTAAGTGTTCGTGCGTTATCCTATTGTGGCGACATGCATGTGCATCGTTTTCGGAATATTTTGAAGGGAAGACAAAAGCAAACAACTCTCGGTAGGTTTCATTTTAAAAACTGCAGCTGAAAGTCAGAGTGGTGGCGGGGCAAATTGAGCGTGTTGCCGTGCAAAAATTCTCTCTCTCTCGTCAGTCTGTCTCTCCCCCCTCTGCGAAATCCGTCTAATTTTAGTACTATTAGACATCTTAACCACTAGTTATTTGTTACTCTGTTAATAGATGGCAAATTAGAAACAATACAAATGTTTTTCCATTCCAATATCTTCTTCTTTGGTGTTTTTTAAGAGGGTTGGAACAAATGAATTTGTTTTTGTTCATTTCTATGGGAAATGTTGGTTTGAGATAGAAGTCAATGGACTTACGAGCTCAGTCCTGGAACGCATTAAGCTCGTATCTGTATTTGTACTGAGATGCATTATAATGCGTAGGTGTCTCTTTTGGCTGTGTTTTCTCATAGTCGGACATTGAAAGGCACACGTTGGCCAAATATCTGATGGAGTTGACGCTCACTGACTATGAAATGGTGCATTATCACCCTTCTGAGATCGCCGCTGCGGCCATGTGCCTCACTCAGCTGCTGCTCCATAACATGCCGTGGGTGAGTCAGATCACAATATTAATGTGTTTTGAGGGTGTGAGTTGTTCAGTCTCTCCATTTTTATTGGTACTTTTTCATTTTTTTTGTTTGCCACCTTTCAGTCATCCACACAGGAGCACTACTCGACGTATAGCGAGGCCCACCTGAAGCCCATCATCTTGCTCATGGCCAAAAATGTTGAAATGGTGAATTGCGAGAAAACCAAGTTCCAGGTGAGGGACCCCTGAGCACAATGAAGTCAATAATGAAAGCACAGTCTCAATGTTTCTTGCTTTCCAGGCTGTCAAGAAAAAGTACTCAAGCAGCAAGTTGTTAAAGATCAGCCTAATTCCTCAGCTGAAGTCACCGCTCATCAGCAACATGGCACAGGCTGCTCAAAATGCTCATTGAAGCCTTGACAATTTTTTTTATTGTTTCCAGAAGCAATTTGTTTTGAATTTGATGTTAAACTTTTAATTTATTTTTAGTTGTACAAATTGAAGTCTTGATTGAGAGTTATTTTAATGTATGACAATGCTTGACGTAGTGTGTGGCACTTTACTTAAAAGGAAATAAAGCACCTTTATCATCTGCATCTCAGCCTATGAATTTTGCTAAATCAATTTAAGAAACTTAATTTTATTTCTTTGGAACAGTAAAAGAAATGGTACATAATATTTCCAGGAAGTAGCCATCTGCTGTGAGAAGAACTAGAGGATGAAGGCATGTCTGAATTGTTGGAACTGAAAGATAAAATATCAGATATGAAGTATGAAGTCGAAAGGGATGATAACAAAAAACAAGGATTTAAAATTGGGAGAAACCCCAAGGGATAAGCTGACATTCTCCAGCCTTGTTTATCAAATTGAAAGTGGACTGAATAGGGGTCACCTAGATATAATTAATTGTTGCTTCTTCAATCCAGCTTTACTGAATGAAGAAAATCTGTGTTTCAAACTGTCCATTAAGGTATCAATAATCAAATACCAATATACATAGTCAAAACAAGTGGTATGCACATCAATAATCAAATATTGAGATACACTTTAACATGTCACACACTCATACCTAGGGGCAATTTAGAGTGTCCAATCAACTAACCATGCATGTTGTTGGAATGTGGGAAGAAACTGGGGTATGCAGAGGAAACCTACACAGACCCGGGGAGAACATGTAAACTACGTAGGTGGGCTGACCCTGAATTTGAACCCAGAACCCCAGAGCTATGAGGCAGACACCTTAACCACTCTTACCCCCAGGCCACCTCATGTTTTCATGTTTTTGTTTGTTCCTCCTTTTTATTGAAACTATTGTCGTACATAATTACGCTGCTTTAATGTAATCAACATTGCTTTGGTCATTGAGTAATTATTTCAGTCATTTATTCACAGCCTCACTTATCTGTAATACCAAGGCAACTTGTGTGAAACCCAAACATGCCCATGAAACTGTCATTTGCTTTGTTTCTTGGCTAACTTGTGCAGTTGCATTTGAAACAATGAGGCATTTACTTTAGCTCTGTGATCTCAACTCTGGGACATTGGAAGCTACAGAATTACACCATTTCGTGTGTCATCGTTGCTCACGTTCTATCCATCAGTGACTGTATGTTGTGTGAGAGGGTCCCATTGTTTCATTTAGACTGTCCCTGACCTCACCAGTACGGCTACTACCATTCGCCTCTGAGTGGACAGATCAGTCAATATTGAATGGCGTGAGCTGTTTGAGTAGGACAGTGATCATGTAAGCATCATGGAATTGGCACACAAGTCTGTAAAATAATTGATGAGGGAGAATAATAATACAGTGATACCCTAACATACAAGTGGCCCGAACTACGAGCAATTTGAGATACGAGTAAAGTTCTGAGCAAATATTTATCTTGAGATACGAGACAAATATTTAATATATACAAGCATACAGCGGACACAAGGGTGCTCATAAAAACATCATGGGCACTGTCTTTCTGCCCGCAATTCCTGTGTGTAATGTCTCTACGAGCACTGGGCGTAGCGTTGCATTTTGTCTGGTTTTTTTTTTACGTTAGTCAGTGCAGAATGGCGGAGCTTGCTTGCTAATATGAGAGAAGTATACTACTATGAAGACCCAAATAATCGTATGCCTACGATTACTTTTTTCAACTTAAATTTTCGCATGCCTACGATTCTTATCCGGGTGCCTACGATTATTAATTTTTGCCTCAATTAAGTCCGTGCAGCAGCAACATTGTTCTATGTCATTAACTTTCTACGTGTAAAGCACACGTGCTGTTTTCACTAACGTACTAGTACTAGTAAGAACGTGCAATTGCCACTGGTAGAGTTGCAATATACATAATTACAATGTATTGGTAGGCCTAATATATACGAGAGTTACGTTATACGCAATTCTTTGCAGCAATTATTTGCAACTGTAATGCAACTTTGCAACACGATTATCCGTTGTCTTGCTAGCAGTAGTATTAGCATGGAGAAAACATATTATTTTGTTTCATGCTACTAGTAAACTGTTGATTAAAATAATAATGATTGTCCTTGTTATGATTTTATAATAAATATTCCATTTTAGCTTTAATTCTATGCATCGAATCTGTTTAGATACTAATTATCTCGTGCCTACTAAAATTCATTATTTTTGGAATTTTCCACTGCCTACTATTATTCCGATGCCTACTATTATTAATTCATTTGGAATTTTCCACTCCCTACTATTATTCCAGTGCCTACTATTATTCGGGTCTTCATAGTACTTCTCGTTGGCAAGTGATCATGCATTATCCTAATGTGAAAACATTTTTTGTGCATCATTTTGGGAATATTTTGAAGGGAAGACAAAAGCAAACAACCTTCGATAGGTTGCATCAGGGTGGATGCGGGACAAATAGAGCCAACCCGGGAGAAGAAAGGTATACATATTAAATACAAAATTAGAATTAAGTTTAGTGTAATATTAGATTCAAATATTTTGAGTGTGAGTCGTAATCCAAGTTCATTTAAATTTGTTTATATTATGTTACGAGTGCGTTGTCTTGCAACAAGTCTCTCTCCCTGCCTTCTCTCCCCTCCGCAAAATCCATCTAATTTTAGTACTAATAAACCACTAGTTATTTGTTACTTTGTTAAAAGATGGCAAATTAGAACAAATAAAAAAAAAAATTCCAATCCAATATCCTGTTTTTGGTGTTTTTCAATGGGTTGGAACAAATTAATTTGTTTTTAGTTCATTTCGATGGGAAACGTTCATTTGAGTTACGAGTAAATCGACATATGAGCTCCGTTCCGGAACGCATTAAGCTCGTATTTTGAGGTACTACTGTATTTATTTTATTGTAAGTAATTGTAAATCGATATAAAATGTAAAAAAATAATAATAATAATGTACGACAATTTAAATCACACTGTTATTGTCATGTTTTTACATTAATTTAAATGTTGTATTTTTACAACCCATTGAAAAAGTACATAGGGATGAAAATAAGTTTATTTTTGTGTTTGAGTTCTTCTATGTGCGTTGTACAGTCTGTAATTCCAACATGTGTCACGCTGAAGTCGCACTTGTATGTTCTGCAATGTGAAAATGTTGGTCATTTTGGCGATGTGTTCAACATGGGATATGTTGTCAATAAACTTGAATGAGAGTGCCTGCGTTTCTTATTAGAAGTTTCATCCAAATTGCCATTAATTTTGCACCTACCTCGAGCCTATCCCAGGTGACTATGGGAAACGGACAACCATTCATGCTCACACTCATAGCTAGGGGGAATTTAAACATTTCAACCAGTCTGCACTGCATGTTTTTGCGATGTGCGAGGAAATGGAAGTACCTGGAGAAAAACCATGCAGGCTCCACACAGTGAGGACCAACCTGGGATCAAATCTATCGCTCTACAACTGTGAGGTCCATATTTTAACCACTCAGGCACTGTGCAGCCTAAACAGAGATAAACAACCATTCACGCTCACACCTATACCTAGGGGCAATTTAAAGTGTTCAAATTGTTTTTGGGGAGGAAACCAGAGTACCCAGAGGAAACCCACACAGGCCCAGTGTGAACATGCAAACTCCACACAGGTGGACTGACCTGGATTTGAATCCAGGATCCCAGAGCTGTGAAGCCGACATGCTAACCACTCACAACCCGGGCCGTCCACGTGATGGACATCAAAGGAAAATTAGGCACAAAGGATGCCAAAGTGGGCAAAAAAACATTGTGGCATAGAATATTGAATTTTTTTAAATGTCAAACATTGGGCGGCCTCACAGCTCTGGGGTACTAGGTTCAAATCCAAGTTGGTCCACCTTTGTGGAGTTTGCATGTTCTCCCTGGGCTTGTGTGGGTTTTCTCTGGGTACTCCACCGATCTAGAGTGTACCCCGCCTCTGGCCTGGAGACAGCTGGGATTGGCTCCAGCACCCCATGCGACCCCAAAGCGATTCAGAAAATGAGATGTTAAGCATTGTTTTGATTTTTTTTAAAGTATATTCACACACGTAGAGAGAAAATAACTGCTACTATATGCTCGAATTGTTTGTGAAAGTTTGTGTTGCTAAGCCAACAGTTTTGTCTTTATTTATTTATTTTCAAAAATCTGCCTCGTGTTAAGAGGAGCGTTGCGGGGATTTAGGAGTTAAAGAAGGGCGTTCTACTTGCTAATTCCCATATCTGCCACATGGCGGGGACTGGAGGAGATTGCTCTGCTGTCTACCCATCTTGAGCCTTTCGACTGCTACTAAATTGTTCTCGGTGTCTGTCGTGCTGGAGCGTGGAAGTCGTGCAGTCCAGTCAAAACCAACTCTGCGCTCACAGGAGATAGAAGCCACACGTAATAGCTTTCAACTACACACTCAGCGGCAACTTTTCGGTAAGTAGTAAAGACTTTTCCAATCTGGTGTGGATTTTGGACATGAAAAACGGGTTCTACTGTTCCCCAACACGTGATTGTATGCCTCAAGCGTGTCGGATACAAACTCAACTGATGAGCGCCTGATGGAATGTTTGAAAAACAAAAAAAGAATCTATTTTAATGTCGTCTGGTGGTGGTGGTGATGTGGCGCGTTGTAATCTAAATGGTTCAACTCCAGTGGATTTTGTTCACGCTGTCCTTATCATTTAGATTCCCTTTTATTTATCCCGTATTCGGGAAATTCAGTTTGTAGCCGGAAAAGATAATGTAGTCCCCATGAAAATAATTATTTCTCAATTTCATGTGTATTGGCGTGTGGGACGGTGTGTGCAAATATCTAAGTCTTCGTAGTGACTATTTTTGGTAATATTAACATTTTTTTTCATACATTTTTGGCTTACATGATCGAAATGTGAATGTTCGTTCTCAATTCTAATTATATATCACTCATTTTATCTCATTCCATTTTCTGAACCGCTATATCCTCACTAGGGTAGCGAGGGGTGCTGGAGCCTATCCCAGCTGACCATGGGCCAGAGGCCTTCATTTGGTGGTCAGCCAATCACAGGGCACAAGGAGACAAACAACCATTCAAGCTCACACTCTTACATAGGGGCAATCTAGAGTGTCCAATCAGCCTACCATGCATGACTTTTGAATGTGGGAGGAAACCCAAATGCCCAGGGAAAACCCACACAGGCCTGGGGAAAACCTGCAAACTCCACACAGGTCTGGATTTGAACCCAGGTCCCCCACTGTGAGGCCAACGCGCACTAACCACTCAAGCTGCTGGGCCGCAATTTTGATCATATCATTATCATTTTAAAATCATTCATCATTATTGTAAGTTTTTAATAAGATTTAAATGAATATAGAACTAAAAACCAAAATGTACAAAATTACTATACATAGAATTAGAGCCCCAATAAGTTCTTGTTGTTAATAATTCATTGTAATTACGTCATTTCTGCCACTGATTCCAGGAAATGTCCAAACTATTTGACTGGGATGTCGGCAGCGATTATTTGTTATTTGTTACCTGCCGTTCCTAAAGTAAAAGTCATTATCTGTCCCCCGTGGTAGCCAATGAGATAAATGAGTGCCCTATGAAGGGTTAAATGACCAAGGAAGCTCTTTGGATATTTTGTTCTAATACCTGGATTTTTCATGTTAACAACAATAATAAATCTTAAGTGATGTGGTTAAATGTCTATTGCTCCTGGTTACACTAAATTTGCTCTAAATTTAGTAGTAAATAGTACAGTGGTACCTTGAAATATGAGCCGAATGGGAGACTGAGCTCGTATGTCGATTTACTCGTATCTCAAATCAACGTTTTCCCTAGAAATGAACTAAATACAAATTAATTTGTTCCCACCCTCTGAAAAAAAATACCCCAAAAACAGGATATTACAATGGAATAACATGTTTTATTGGTTTTAATTCACCATCTACTAACATAGTAACAAATAACTAGTGGTTATGATGTTTAATTATAAAATGAGGCAATATTCTATACATCGGGGAGTATTAACGGATCCGCTCGTAACGTAACATAAACTTTAAATTTAACTTGATTGAACTTGGACTCCTTTTCGCACTTAAAAAAGTTTTAATCTTACATTACACTAAATTTAAACCTTGTGCAATAACCAAGGCAAAGAGGCTCGTATTCCACCGCGGCTTTCGGGACGAACTTTCTGCTTCTCCATACGTATTGACGAGCCAGCTCAGTCACGCATATACTAGTAATTTTTTTCGAGTATTTCTTGCTTAATATCGCTTGTCATCATATGCCTTTTCTTCGTAATACCATTATTGCACCAGCTTGCTCTGAATCTGTTGTTTCCCTTAATTCTGCACTGACTAATGCAAAAAAAAAAAAAAAAAAACATGGAAAAACTGTGATGCTCCGCCCAGTGCTTGTAGAGATCTTTGCACGAGGGAGATGCGGAGAGACACAGTACAGTGAAATCAAAAGTAGCGGCATGGCCAACTGGCTGTCTCAAATGCTTTTATCTGAAGGTAAATATTTCCTCCGAATTTTACTCTTATCACAAATTCCTCGTATGTCAGGGCACTTCTATGTCGAGGTATTACTGTATATAGTTTGAGAAATTATCATAATCCAAATACAACAAATACCCATATTTTAATTTGTCTTGAATCAAGTGGTAAAGAGGTTGTGGTCAAGAAATATAATAAAAACATTTGGTGAAACATGTTCTACTAATATAATACTGGAAAAAATACTCATTGGAGCAGAGTTCTTATAAATATTATTGATTTTTGCCGCTTTATTTGCCAAGTATGGAGTAGTTATGAGGACCAACTGGATATAGATGAAAATGTGGGTCAGCATTGAAAATTATGGCATCACAGTTAAGCCCCAAATTTTCCCCCACAGGGTTCCGGACCTCACATGGCATCCTATACTGTGCAGCAACCCCCCCTAACATCTGAGGCTATAAATCAGGGTTTTCTTCCCCCCCAGTGTGACCTTAATTATCTTTCCATATCCAGCAAACAGAGATGTTGTCTGGATTAAGCTGTGCAAGAGTTCACAGCTGTTGCTGGTTACATTTTGGAGACATCCATGCAGCTTCTGGTCTAAATGAGTTTAATGTAGTAATTCCTTGTTTGAGTTCAACCCGATAGTGTAACAACTGCTGAACTGCCTAAAACAAGAGACTTAACTGTGACAAAACAAAAGTACATAACCCGTTTCCCCTGTTTGTTGGAATTGCCCCAGAGCTGTGTGAATTCAATGTTATCCAAGCTCCTCCTTACAGTTTTTTTCCCAACAAACAAGGCAGAACTAAGCGCAATATTGCCATAGATTGAGGTTGTCATTTGTTTAATTGTAAATACAGTGAACCCTCGCGACTTCGCGTTTCACTTATCGCTGCCTGCAGAGCTTTGCGGATTTTTTTCAGGAAAAAAAAAAAGATTAAACAAAAAATTAAAGATATTAAATTTAAATTCTAAATTACATCGTCCTACAAGGTGTGGAAACAAAATATTCAATTAGAATTAGTAATTTCATCATTTTATAAAGTTTAAAACACAAAAAATGCACGTATGCGCAAAGCATCATGGGGGATCACGGCCGCGTCACGGCCGCTTCACTTCCGCATCACGGCGTTTCACTTCCGCATCACGGCGTTTCACTTCCGCATCACGGGCATAAACGCAAGCTGATTGGGCAGCTGAATGTACTCGACTCCCCATTGGATCATTCACCACGGATGCCCTTTCTCAGTCCACGCCTATCTCGTGCTATACAGTATGCTTGTCGCCTAGTTAAGCGTAAAAGTTTTGTGAAGCCCTTCGTGATGCCTCCCAGACACTCTCCATGCACTGGTGATTTGGATCCGTGATTGTAGGGCAAAGCAAATCAGCCTGGACCTTGATTTATTGATTCATGTCCAAACCGGAAATGTTTTTGTCATTCAATTCAAAATAACCAGTGGCTGAGTTAAGTGACGCTAATGCTAACCCTCTAAAGCAGTGGTCTCAAACCGGTTCCACATAGGACCGCTTTGGGTCCTGGTTTTTATTCCAACCGATCCAGTGCTGACATTTTAACCAATCAAGTGTCTTTAAAAAAAGTAGCACCTGACTCTAATTAACTGATTGCACTTGCAAAAGGTATCCTTGTTGAGTTGGAATGAAAACCTGCACCCACTGCGGCCCTTTGAGGACCGGTTTGAGACCACTGCTCTAAAGTGAATGTGATACGTCGACTCCCCAAACCAAAGTTAAATAAGAACTGCACTTCTTATTTAGTTGGAGTACCGTATTTAATCGAGTGTAGTGAGCACTCGGGTATAACGCCTACCCATAATTTGTGACTAAAACTTTGTATATATTTTTTTTTCCAGAAGGACAGAAGTGACAGAAATTTAAAGTCAGATTTGTGCATATTCTAGTGACATTTATTAAGAATGTTTATGTGTGGATATCAATCATAAAATTTAATGATTTATATATCAGGGATATCAAACTCAGTTTGGTTCGGGAGCCACATTAATGCCTAAAACTAGATTTCCTGTGGGCCGGACCACTTGATTTTTGCCCCAAAAGTTCACTTACTGGCCGCCATTGACGGCATTAGACGTCAATGGCACTGAAAGATGAGCTTCCCCACTCAGTTTAAATGGATTGGTATTCTTTACTATGTCAATAGAAGCCAATGAGTTAAATTTGTGTCATTTTGGTGTACTTACGGGTCACTGTACATTTGGGATAGTTTCCGATTGAATTTGAGAGACTTTGCCAGGATGCTTCTTGCTTGCGTCAGTTGGTACTGATTTTAGGGTAGTTCTGGGTTACTTCCTGTTTGTTTCGGGAGATTTTAACATTCCTTATTAACCCATTGGCTGCCAATGAAGGTGCCGATTTGACGGCAGGGAGCGAATGAACGCTGGTCACAAACATCTGGTTTACGGTGCGCTTGTCGAAGAAAATCCAAGTATTTAATTCTGTACGTACAGTATGATTGAGCTCCAAAGTACTTGTTAGGTATAACAACTCCTAGCGGGCCACTTCTGGCCCGTGGGTCGCATGTTTGACACCACTGCTATAGATCATTTATGGATAGTAGAAATGCACTTTCTGATGGCAGGTGTGTTTTTATGTTGCGCACAGTGGTTCTCAGTGTGGTCAGGGAGGTTTAGAGTGTCCAATCAGCCTACCATGCATGTCTTTGGAAGGTGGGAGGAAACTGGAGTACCCAGAGAAAACACACGCAGGCCCGGGGAGAAGATGCAAACTCCAAACAGGTGGACCGACCTGGACTTGTACCCAGGACCCCAGAGCTGTGAGGCTAACGCGCTAACCACTCGCTCCACCAGGCCACCCATCCAAATCATACATAATAATATATTTACAAACAGTCATTATTTCTTCTGCCTTGTTGCATTTGATGTCTTATTCTTGCAATGTGAAAATCCTCCTAAGCTGTGTTCCATATTGTGTCACTGGAGAAGTTTTAGTTTGAATTGTTTAGTGGAGTGCTTTAAAGTTCAAGTTCAGTCACACCCTGCAATGATTGAGTGTTTCACCCATTTTTAGATTGCCATATGTCTTCACGTAATTATTTTATTAAAACAAAATGCAATAGAAAATTACATGTTTAAGAAAGGAATCCTAAAAGTATTTGTACACAACAATATTGTCAATCATTGGGTTTTTGATACATGCCAATCTATTTGTATTCAGCAGTTCTCTGTCAACTTGTCAAAGGTGACAAATTTATAACAACATACCGTTTTTACTCGCATATAAGCCGTCCCCTTAAAATTGCCTTAAATTGTTGAATTTTACAATTTGTTGTCTATAAGCCGCCCCATGATACCCAATTTTCACCTCCATATTTATGGTTTTAATAGGTAGTACAAATGTGTTACTTTGAAGGGAAAATCTTAAGAAAAACACATGGCCAGTCAGAGCAAGCTTATAACTGCGGTGGGATGGCGACGCCCTGAGCGAGCGGTGGCAAGCACACCTGAGTTTTTTCACCTTTTATGCAAGATTTCATTCGGAGACGTCAAAATTAATTTGGTTAAGTGTTTTATCTATTTATATTTTTCTATTTTGAAATGTTTTACCGTATCGGTCGCATTGTCTTGCGTTATGGTGTAATGCCGTTTCATCTTTGTCACCATGCAGTTTCGTGCATGTCAAGTCTTTTATGCGCATATAAGCCGTACACAGGTCTCAGTCTTTTTTTTACAGCGACAAATGCGGCTTATATGCGAGTAAATGTGGTATTTAATACACAATGTTTCCTGCGCAACAAGATGGCTCTTAGTGAATTGAGTGTGGCAACTTAAAAGTGGTGGCCCAGCTATTATCTTGACATTTCTACTTTCTGCTGCTTCAAGTGACCTCAGATGCCTGGTTTAACTCTTGAGCATATGCCATATCACATGGTTACGCTCCAAAAGATAATAATATAGTGTGCAAAGTGTGGGGTAAATGGACCATCAGGTTGTGTCAGGTCTCAAAGTGGAAAGTTGCATATTTCGCCCATCTGCTGTTGTCTTTTTCGAGAAGAGCTGTAAGAATGAAGCAACGCACTGCGGCTCAAATTCTCCCTTTAGTTACATGAGAGAATAATGCTTGAAAGCTTCCATTGTTTTGGAAACCAGTTGGGGTGGGAGGGAGACTGCAAGCTGTACTATTGAGAGTGGGTAAATGGCATTGTCATCAGGTGGAGACAAGACTTGACTGGTTGTTTATCGTTCTGACTGAGCAGCCAATATAGATAGATGTTCACCAATCAAATGTATTGTTTATTTCAACAGAGTTTATACAGAGTGCTTTTGAACATTTACAATCACTAAAATTGGGGAACAAAGGAGGATGGATATTGTGTGCAGTTAAAAATGATTTTTGGTGAGTAAAATATGGCTATATTCCTAAATAATATTTCAATTGTGGGCCAAGTTCTGGTATCTGAAAAGCTCTAGTGTTTGTATTTAAGCTCCAGTGTTTGTATTTAATCACTAAATGCTGCTGGAAAGTGGATTTTACCCCATTTTAGTGCAATTTTTGCCGTTTGCGTATGGGCATATCGACGTTCACCGCTGTCTTTTTCCGGGAAAATCACTCCCCGGCCCGGTTGTAATGTCTGAAAAGCACGGCAAGACACTCGTTTCATAACATTAACAAATTTAAATGGACTTGGATTACGTTGCACATACAAAAAGAAATTTAATCTAACCTTATACTGAACTTAATTCTAATTTTGTATTAAAGTTTGATAACTTTCTTGTCCCGGAATGGCTCTATTTTCCCCACCTCCACACTGTCTTTCACATGCAACCTAGATGTTTTCTTTTATATTCCCTTCAAAATATTTCCAAAATGATGCACACAAATGTCCTCACAATAGGATAACACACGACCACTTGCCAAAGAGAAGTAATATATACTCCTCGTATCCAACATTTGCTGTGTGACAGGAAAAAAAAAACACTAGAAAAAAATGCAACGCTCCGCCCAGTGCTCGTAGATATGTTATAGACGAAAGAGATGCTACAAAAAAGACAGTGCGCTAAAATAATTTCTCGTATCTCGAAATTTGTCTCGTATCTAGAGATAATTATTTGCTTGAAATTTTACTCATATATATCGAAATGCTCGTATGTCGGGGTGCTCATATGTCGAGGTACCACTGTAGATATTGCATAGATATGGCTGAAGAGTTGATAATTTGATTCAGAAGACTGAGGAGCGAGACATGGAAAACAGATTGGGTAGGTGCCATCCAGGACCAAAGTTAGTGACCCCTGCATTAGATGTTTGTCCTGTCTTATACAAAAAGTGCTGCAAGTTTTTTGGTGACTACTTTAGAACAAGTAATCAAATCAATTCTGTAATTTCATTTAACACCTAAGATTGTGACTCATTGTTTCCATGGTTTTTCTAATGAAACAAACTAAACCGCCGTTTGGACCAACTTGTTCAACTGGGTTGTGTGTCATTGTTGCATCATTAAACTGGAAATGTAGAACTAAAAGGAGTGAGATGCCATTGGTCTTTATTTATGACTGCAATGCAAACATTGTTGTATTTCATGGACTAGTACAAGTATTATTTAATGATACGCGTAATGGGCTTCTAAAAAGAAAAACAACTGAAAATGTCATTAAATGTGCTGGATATCCATCCACCAACCACTATATTGACTTAATCAATTGAGATCCAATACAAGTAATCTAACGTTACATTGCATGACATCCAATCAGTCTTTTTGCCACAAGCAATTCATTTGCGAAGACAATATCTCATCTGATCACATTTATTGAACCACTTTATCCTCATTAGTGTCACGGGGCGTGCTGGAGCCTATCCCTGTTGACTTCTGGCTAAAGGCGGGGACACCCTGAATTGGTGGCCAGCCGATCACAGGGCATAATGAGACGGACAACCATGCAGTCACACCCGTACCAAGGGGCAATTTAGAGTGTCCAATCAGCCTACCATGCATGTTTTTGGAATGTGTACCCAAAGGAAATCCACGCAGGCCTGGGGAGAACATGCAAATTCCACACAGGTGGACAATTGAAAAAACTCACTTGTGCCTGTCAATGCCCGCTCAGGCCGTCGCCATCTTACGTAGGGTAACGCCATCTTTTCCAAGGTGCCGCCGTCTTACCTACTTAAAGGTGGCAGACACAAGTAGATGTGTTCGTAGCGTTTACCATGTCAGCAAATCCCAATTATTATTAAGCTGTACTTGTTTGTAGTTTTTCTGCCATGGTTACAAAAACAAAGCTATTGGTAATGTGAATAGAATCCTGCCATGTTGTGACGGGCATGTGCATAAAACAGACGTTACGTTTTCACTGTTTACTTAAGTAAATATGGCGACCTTTGTGAACATTAGTGCTGATACATTTTAGCATTTTTAAGGATTTTGTGCTTAAATCAACACTCAGTGAGTCAAGTAGAGTATCAACACTGTAACAGTGACCCATTTCCACTGAAGAAAATATGGGTCATGTACATGGCTCTCACACTATGGGAGTTGACTGCCGCAGGATAACTGAATGCAGGCCTCCAACCTTTCGCCAGATTTTTATAGATTTATTGGCGATTGAAAGAGTATTATTGTACGGAGTGTGAAAGGGTTATGTGTAGATGACATTGGAGGAAAACCGACTGAGCCTGTTCATGATTTGCAAATCAATAATTCTGTGGAGCAAAACATAAATGCTATTTAGAATGATTGTTGCATTTCACTATATTAAAATACATTTCAACGGTTTGTAATGTGGGAAACTGTATTTGCATAAATTTGTCCCATTTAACATTTTGATTTCAATTCTCCAAAAGTAGTTTATGTTATTGTGTGTATTTTGGCAGTTTCTTTAATACTGTTAATCATCTAATTAGGACATTTGATTGCTGTTTTTTACTTGGATATTTATTTTAGTTCAGAACCTGCTAGTTCAACATATTGGTTGTATGCAATGGCGACACGCCTCCTTCTGTGAGCACTTGTTCAGTTTCAACTGGTTTTGCAAGTTTAATCTTACAGATTTGAGCCTGCACTTTATTTTCGCTCATTCTTGTGAAAGGTTTTACCAAAGCGTTATCATCCTGTCTCCAATTTGAGTACCTAACAATCACGATATTTTGCTTTAAAATAAGAGTTGAGAAAAATTCCCTGTACAGATTTTCAAAGATTCTTCCAATTTGACTGTTAGCTACTGTGTCACTTTTTGGTGAACTCCTCGTACTAAAAGAAATATCCTGTTGAGACTTGACAGATGTTTGCATATTTCTCTGAATGACTAGCACAGACATGTTACATGTTTTGAAACACAAACCCTAAAACAAGTAAGTCTTATCCTAAAAACAAATCATCCTCTTTATTTTACCTAAATACCTTTCTGGTCAAGGACATACCAGTTTTTTTTTTTAAACAATTATACATGTTTTACATTCATATATTTACACTAACTGGTTTTCCTTTTGGAACAAATTTGATTCAATGTGCTGGTTGATAGATCTGAAAATACAACTTCAGGCGCAGGTTAAGAAAGAGTGAGATCAATTTAATAGGAAATAGGTTTATTACCGGACTGCAGGACGGGGAGAGAGCTCAAAGAGCTGCGAACAGCTCACAGTCTGTCGTCGTCGCAACTTTCTCTCTGAATGAACAGTGGGTCAGTCTTCATATAAGAAGACAGGGTAATATTTCTAAGACAGAGATGTAGGACAGAGTTTATGTAAACAAAACATTGGGCTAATATGGTTAGACATTTGCAGGTTTAAGTTGTATGCAAACACAATATTTTTATAACTCACACAAACTGCCGCAGTCTATCTTATATTGCGCTATTCGAACAAACAGTTACAAAGCGAGTTGGCCACATCGCACAATACAAGCAAACAATTGCAAACCCTGTTAGCCAGCCTATCTTACATTTCGCGAGGCGAACAAACAATTGCAAGGCTGGCAAGTTAGCCTGTTTTACATTTCACAATGTGAACAAACAATTGCAAGGCTGGCTAGTTAGCCTGTTTTACATTTCACAATGTGAACAAACAATTGCAAGGCCAGCTAGTTAGCCTATCCTACATTCCACTGCCTTTAGAAACAATTGTAAAACCAGTTTGGCCACATGGCTCGACATGGACAAACAATTATTAAGCCAGTTGGCAGGTCTATCCCACACTGGTATTCTTATGCAGTTATTTGTTATGCTTTGAGAGCTTCGCACTCTCACAAAAACAATGTTGGGTACTCATGGTCTCTTTCCTTCACAGATAAGCATCATGGGGAAAGGCTGCGTGACGGCGATCAAGTACTTCTTGTTCCTTTTCAACCTCATTTTCTTTGTGAGTAGTATTACATATTTGTTTCATCTTCAAATGTATTGATGAATCTCCAGAACACTTGTCAAAAATATTTCAACAGGCATGTCTCTTAAATAGTGTTTTCACTGTAAAGCAATCTTCAATTCAATTTCAGTATTTAATATCAACAGAGCAAGATAAAACACCCCCCAGATTAACTGAATTATTTTCACTTGTCATCTAATTATTTAGCTGAAATAAAGATAACAACAAATGCCAAACATTTAACAGGATTTGATCAGGAGTGTCCCGTATTTTCACCCGATAGCGCGCAGTCTCAGTTGCGGGTATCTTTTCAGTTTTTTGTCAATACATAGTGCGCTTCGTGGGAAAAAGCGCTAGCATGAAACTAGGCCATCTTAGCTATGTTATACTAGCTGCTAGTGTATGTTAGGCTAGCCGCTAGCATATGTTAGGCTAGCCACTAGCGTATTTTAGGCTAACCGCTTGCATATGTAGGGATAGCCGCTAGCGTATGTAGGGATAGCCGCTAGCGTATGTAGGGATAGCCGCTAGCGTATGTAGGGATAGCCGTTAGCGTATGTTAGGCTAGCCGCGAGCGTATGTTAGGCTAGCCACTAGCATATGTTAGGCTAGCCGGTAGCGTATGTTAGGCTAGCAGGTAAAAGATACACTCTGATATAACGAGTTTGGCGCTCAACATGCTATGCTCCACTGTCAGTCAGAGTGTATTCCGGGAACTTGATTCCAGCTTTGGCAAAAGCTCGAACAATCGTGCTGCCCGACACTTGAGCCCAGTCATCCACAATCCATTGTAATTCGTGACATGCATCTCTTCCAAGCCTTTGATTCTCCTCGCTATTATTTCGGCATCGGCAATTCATTCCACATCGTCATGTAACTCCACGCTGCCTGCCTGAACTACAATGTTGGCTATCCGTGTGCAATCCGTTAGCAATCCAGTAGCAATCGGTTAGTAATCCGTTAGCAATCTGTTAGCAAAGATGTTAAATTGTGTTCGATACATGGCTTCAGTGAATTATCCAAGCATTCACACCCGCATTGTGTTGTCATTCACGCCAGGCATTTCCTCTGTATAACTCTAATATGCTGTTCCTTTAAGTATTGAGTTTATGTGAGGGTTAAAAGCGCTGCAAGCACATGGAAGTCAAATGCCGTGCAACTCCCCTGGGATGTTTTGAATGGATTTACCGTAATGATGGGGATGCGTGGGGAGGATTTTTTTAGGGTGAACGTCTGCTGGGTTGTTCGCAATAAGTAGCGTGCCGGCAAGAAATAAAACCAGTCACCGAAGTGGTCAGGGCCTTACAAAAATTGAGTTTAGTGCACAGACAAAACGCACCGACCGATTGGGGGCATCGACCATTTTAGAGAAAAGTTTGACAAATTTAGACAAAGTGCGCCCTTAAGGTGGGAAAACACAGTACTCAAAATCAATTTTTAGCAGGACAGTGTTAACTTAAAAGTTCTTTGGTCTGTGGATCATTTCAGACCAGAGTGTAAAGTTAGCAGGTTTTGCAGAGGGTTGCAAGCATATAATTTTGATACTGAGGTTTCTTTCCCAAATCCGACGACATATATTTGTTAGTATATTTATTTATAAAACTCTTGTCTTGAAAATGTGTTTCTTGCCCAAAGTCAGCTGGAATAAGTCAAAAATGGTAAATTGAACTCCCTGAACATTTTACTAATGTTTTCATCAATTTCAAAATTTCCTCACTACAACAAGAACAGCAAATCACAGAATATTGACCGATTTTGCATCAAAGCTGGACAAATGAATACTGCTTGAATCTACAGTTAGAGCATGTTGTTCAATCTTCATAATGCCTGTCTTTTATTTTCTAATTTTAGCTTCTTGGCGCTGTCATCATGGGTTTTGGATTATGGCTTCTTCTCGACAATCAAAGCTTCTTACTTGTCCTCAGTAAGTCCTAAATTAAAAATATTATTTTCATGCCAGGAAAGCATCCGTGTTTTTTTGTGAAGTTTTTTTTCACTGTCATAGAGGACAAGTCTAGTCTCACAACATATAAGGCACAGTTGTCTTGCAATCGCTCCTAGGAGAATAGAAAAATACTTTCCTCTCCAATTTTATGAAGTCTGCTTTCCACATGTATTTGTTTAGTACTTTCGGTCACACCAAGCCATTTCTTTGAGCTTTCATTCTTCTTTTGTTAAACGAACGATTTGATCGTTTCACGGCATCACATGAGCACTACCGTAATGCCGCAAGTCAAGAGGAGGCACTATAAAGCATAATTGGTTTTCACATTTATACATTGTTATACAGATTGTTGAATGTCTGAAACAATCGCTACTGTGCGTGCCAAACTAAGCATACCATGTGCATTACAATTGCTTTGCAATTGCTCACATGCTTTATAAAGTATTAATATGTATTCATACTATTTTCATATTCATACTTGACTTGTATCTTCTTCAATGTTTATTTATATTTTATACTATTTTGAGTGTGTGCATGTATGTTCATATTTCTCCTTATTCCCTGCGATTGGCTGGTCACCAATTTCATGGTGTCCCCCGCCTGGTGCGTGTAGTTGGCTGTGCTAGGCTCCAGCACCAGCCACAACAGTTGAGGATAAGCAGTATGGAGAAAAAAAATGAATAGGCTCCATTTAATTCTTTATTCGTACTACTTGTGTATTATGTTTATATATACACAATAACCGTTGAAAAAAGTAGCTTAACTAATGCATGTTACAGAACCCTGAAATCTTTGTTATACCTATTAAACACGTCCAGCATGGGCTAAGTTATTTCTCCTTCCTCCCATCAGCTGTCAGGCTCTTTAACTTAAAAAAGGCTGTGGGTTAGGACCTCCTGAATTCGGATACAGTATAGATGTGATTCTATATATATGTATGTGTATGTATATATATATATCTCAGCAACACAGTTACCTATTTATATATTTATTCATGTATCTATTTATTAACTTACTATTAAGTACCTATTTGTGTATAATGCCTTTCCTATTCCTGCATCCTCACCCTCTTCCTATTGCAACAAAGAAATTTCCCGATTACGGGATGAATAAAGTTATCCAATCCAATCCAATAACCAAAACAGCATTGTACAGTACCAGTCTTTCAATTCCTCTCTCCAAAAATAAACATTGCTCCTCTGGTTTACTTTCCATTTGCACAATGGCCTCAATCTACTATACTTATCCTGATCTAAAGTTAAATTTTTAAGTGTGCCATCTGACTACAGCCTGTTACTATTTGTGCTAGATATTTTAGACCAGATTCGAATCAGGTCAAGTTTTTTACATTACTCTGGAAAACCTGACATAAATGTACCTTTCAGGGCAATCTGAATGATTGCTCAAGTCTCCCACTCGAAATGGGTTCGACATCTAACACCCTCAGTGTCACAGAAACAAGCATTTACCGCCATTCCTCCCACATTAGATTTATTAGAAGCCTATCATTGTCAGGCAATGAGTTAAATATACATGTATTGTCATCCTTCACCACTCAGCGGCTTCAACATTTGCAGTTTCACTTTATATTACGTATACAAATAAATGCTCATAAGTGTAAAAATTCACAGTGAAAGACCACTTCCACGTCTTCAGCTTGCCAATAGTGTTTTTAAATTCGTTTTGTTACCTGACATGTTTAGTCAGGCGAGTACAGTAATCCCTCGAATACCGAGAACAATAGACTCATGGCCACAAGAGGACGAAGGACCTCCACTAAAACTTGCATTTACCTGTTTTGGATTGTTATCGAGCAGAGAGTAACTCTTTTCACTGTGAGTACAGTATTTAAAGTACAGTCGAACCTTGTGATACGACCGCCTCGCCATACGACATTCTAGTCTTACGACGAAAATATCGATCGAATAATTCGCCCGAGATACGATCAAAATTTTGTGATGCGACCTTTTTTGCTTTTTTATGTATAAAACATTTCTACGACCACTGGGCGGACTTTGCATATCCCCACCCGCTGGTTGGGCACATTTACAGGTCAAAAATATTACTATGGATCGGCAGAGTTCTGCAAAGAAAAGGCGTTGACTATGGACATGAAACGCGAAAGAATTGAAAAATGAGTGGGGTATGTGATACTGAGCTCGCTAGGCAATACGAGAGGAATAGAAAATAAAAACAGCATATGAAAATGTGCCCTGTGCTGCTGAAATATCTCCCCCCCCTCGGCCATTATAGATGTAATACCGGCCAGATGGTGGCAAGAGCTGGTTCTACCAGGGATGAATATCTTGAGTCATTTGTTTGCATATAAAAAAAAACTAAAACTTTCATACCTAGAGGCATTCATAAGTAGAAGTATGACCGTATAATTGAAATAATAGTGGTGATCCTACTTTGCAGTTTTTCGATTATTGCGGCCATGTCTTGTCATAATTACCCGCGAAATTCGGGGGAATACTATATATAGGCTGAAGGCTGCCCTCTACTGGTTACTTATCCATAGACAACTCGTAACACACTGGCCACAAGAATTCCGCACTGCACTGTGCTGGCAGAAGATTGCCCTTTATTGGTTAACCCCTAACTATAATTTCACAATTAATTAATTAGCCCAGATGAACAAAAGATTCCCGATAGATAAATAGATAGAGGTCAACGAGAACAAAATCAACAACTTGAGGGGTGACTCGACAGGCTTTCATTCTGTAATAGAAGTCAATTTAATTGATTCTGATTAATTAAAATCTGGTCAAAAATATCTGTCCATATTTGGAGCCATAACTAGAAAGTAGTTTTTACACATTTAAAATTGCATTGCAATTAATATTATGTACGCATTGATAGATTGATCAATATATCTGTATATTTATATTTTAATACTACTTTTTAAATGAAGTTATTCCAAATGAAGAAGCATAAAAAGAGACTGTCTCGTGTCTTACATCAGGAAACTACATAGAAGAGTGAGAACAAGCAGAAGCAGTGTTCACAAGACTGAAAATCTTAGTCAAATGAAGACGATGATGTGCAAGTAATGAGAACGTACACTATGCAGTCAGGGAGAGAGTGTGTTGTTGTCTTGTAAGAGATGAGGACACTCGTCTCTTGTCAGTGGCATCGCTGCAGGTGTCCTCCAGTCATACAGTGAAGCCTTTTTCCTCTGCCCAGCATCAAAATGCATCACATCAGCCCAGTGCGCTCACTGCCTTACTCACCACTGCACTCGTCATTAGTCTGGTGACGGAGAGGCAGAGAGCGTGAGCAATATCTTGCCAGAGATCGTAGATGCCGTCATACCTTGGAAAAACACACAAACTAAAGGGATAAATTACAGTAGACAGATTTTCTGCAGAGACCTAAGTAGTGACAGTGTTGTCAATGGCACAATTCAGCAAATGTGGGTGGGAATTTGTGTGTGCAATTAAGTCAGACTTTTGCCAGTCAAATGTTATCGTCTCTGTGCCCAGTCAAAAGCCTTAACATATGCTTTCATTGGCAGCACCATAAATGAAAAGAATCTCATGTATCTTTTGTTGTTTTTAAATGCAGTCAATCAGTTCATTAACAATAAATTTGATAAATAGGGCACAATTGAACACAGATTTTTTTCCATGGATGATATGACACATGGATAGCTGTGTTTCACAAGTGTCTCAAATGTAAAATTATCAAGTGTTTCGTAAGTCAAGACTTACAAGTCAATTATATTTATTCCAAGCGCATAAATAACAACTTTACCTCTTTCATTAAATCAGGGATTGTTTACATTTATGGCCTTGCAGCACAATTTTTCTTGGACAAAGTTGCCAACAAAGTTTTCCCATTGCCCAAACGAATATAATTTGTCTTGATTTATTACATTTACATTCAATAACTAAATCAAATTACTTTAAGGTCAAAGTTAACAAAATGAATGATGATAATTATTATCATAATGAAGGGATAAAAAAACAGAATGCAAAAGTAAATTTTTCTAAACAAAAGAATAACTAGAAATTAAACCTTCAAACAGGGGTCTCCTATCCACAAGGACCTCTGTGGGTCCACCGTCCTCAAGCTTTAAAAAACAAGAACAAACCTGATGTTTTGACAGATTCATTTTAAACAGAGAATAGTGTTTTTAAATTCATTTCGTTACCTGACATGTTTAGTCAGGCGAGTACAGTAATCCCTCGAATACCGCGAACAATAGACTCATGGTCACAGGAGAATGAAAGACTTGTACTAAAACTCTCATTTACCTGTTTTGGATTCTTATCAAGTGGAGAGCAACTATTTTCACTGTGAGTACAGTATTTAAAGTAGTTACATTTTTAAATATATAAATTATATTTATACATTAATATATTAGTTTTTTGACATGTTTATAGCTGTAATATTGAATAAATCTACACTTTTTGATAATTGTACTAGTGTACTTGTATTTCTCTATTGGCGCAAAAACATGTATTGGATTGGAATGGATAACTTTATTCATCCCGTATTCGGCAAATTACACTGTGGCAGTAGACAGAACAGCAAAGCAAAAGCACTAAGTACAAGCAAATCAAAGTAAATGGAATCATCAAAATTGTTGTATTTATGATGGGCTGATCCTACTTGGCGTTTCTTCGTTTGCCATGTCTGGTCTACATTAATCACAATATTTGAGGGAATACTGTAACTGGTTTGTAAATTCTGACTAGTTAGCTTATCCTTTCCTTGCAGATGACTCCATAGCTGTCAAGGCCGCTTGCTACATCCTGATTGGAGTCGGAACTTTCTCCATGCTTATGGGCTTCATTGGCTGCTTGGGAGCTATTTATGAAATCCGCTGTCTGCTTGGCCTCGTAAGTGGAGAATTTAAGTGATATCAACTTTGACACAGACATTTTCTTTGAGTGAAGGTGTACACATCCAGAGATACCAAAAGTTATCATAAAACGTGCCTCTGAGTATGTTAGCTGTTGATTGATTAGGGCAAATAGGCTTCATGTTTTCTTATTGTGTATTCATTCCTTCCTTTTAGTACTTCACCTGCCTCTTGTTGATCCTCATTGCTGAGATTGTTGCAGGCACCCTTATCTATTTTCAGAAGGGTGCGGTGAGTAACATACTATTTGGTTGCGTCCACACCCATTTACATACAGCAATCAACTCTAATGGAAAGTATGTAGATTTGAAGTCCAACAACTTGATAGTTAAATGGAGTAAAATGGAGGGAAATTGGTTTGCAGCGCCTCCTGGTGTCTATTGAACAAGCAAAAATGGCAACAGTAGTTTTTTCCACTCATAGTATATATATATTGGGCGTTGGATGATAAGATCTAAAAACTATTCTTTTATAAAAACAAACCGTTCTGTATTAAACACACTCATTGTAAACAAGGGCTTTTTGGGCTAGTTTTTCTCACAATTTCAATCTACTTATAATAAGAAATTTTGGTAAATGGGATTGTCCTTATTCCATTGTTTAAATAAGCATAAAACAGACACCATTAAAACATTAAATCAATTATGTTGTTGTTGACAAAATATGAATATATTTTTAAAGGTTAACATTTCTAATACCGAAAGGAATTTCAAAATCATGATTGTGAAGCATAAACATGATTTTTCCATGTCTTTAAACAATCTAGATATTCAAGCTGAAATTCCTGGCAGGTTTTCTAGCTAGTAAAATGGTAGAAAACATTTTCTACACTGTGTGTTTAATTGCACATTTTTACTGTGCCCAACGTGCCTTAAAGTAACTCGCATTCACCCATCCCCACGCACATTCATACCCCAATTTGTAAAGCACCGATTCATTTAAATTAATGAGAAATGAGTAAAGAATTCATTTTCTTTTATGAATATAGCAATTTAAGCATTGTTAGACGGGACTAGAGAATAGTCTTTGTCAATCATTTTGAGCCCAAAAAGAAAATCATATAAATATTGAACGAAAACATTCTTTGACATGCCACATACAGAGAGGGGATGCACTACATAAGAAGATATAACACTCTAACTGTGTTCCTTCCAGTTAAATGAAGAGATGTCGAAGATTGTATCCAAGGTCTTGGACAATTATTCAGAGAACTCAACCACACACCAGGCATGGGACTTCATTCAGAGAAATGTAAGTGAACTTGTGTTCTCCGTTCCAACCTATGATATTTAAAAGCGAGTTTTCTCATTTTATATCGTAAAATATGTTACTGACACCACTTGCATTCAGTGCCAGATGAAAAAAAAAAGCTAGTACAGTGATAACTTGAGACACAAGCTTAATGCGTTCTGGGACCGAGCTCGTATGTCGATTTACACGTATCTCAAATCAACGTTTTCCATAGAAATGAACCAAATACAAATTAATTAGTTCCAACCCTCTGAAAAAAACACCTAAAACAAGATATTTGAATGGGGAAAACATTTTTATTTGTTCTAATTTGCCATCTACACAGAGTAACAAATAACTAGTGGTTATGCTGTTTAATACTACTAAAATTAGATGGATTTCGTGGAGGGGATAGAGAAAGGGACAGAGAGAGAGAGAGAGCAAGAGAGACTTTTTGCACAGCAACACGCTCGTAACATAAAATAAGCAAATTTAAATGAACTTGGATTACGATGCAGATACACTTAAAAATAAATTTAATCTAACCTTAAACAAAATGTTATTCTAGTTTTGTTTTAAGTTTTTTATACGTTTCTTCTTTTAGGTTAGCTCAATTTGCTCTGCCTCCACTCTGACTTTCAGATGCAACCTATCGAGGGTTGTTTGCTTTTGTATTCCCTTCAAAATATTCCGAAAATGATGCACACAAATGTCGTCACAATAGGATAACACATGAGCACTTGCCAATGAGAAGTAGTACATACGCCATTCGCACTGACTAACGGGGAAAAAAACCTGGAAAAAATGCAACGCTCTGCCCAGTGCTCGTAGAAACATTACACGAGGGAGTTGCGACCAGAAAGACAGTAATTTTGTTATGAGCAGCCTCTCGCATCCGCTGTATGCTCATATATCAAAATTTGTCTCGTATCTCAAGATAAATATTTGCCCGAAATTTTACACGTATCTCAAATTGCTCTTATGTCGGGGCACTCGTATGTCAAGGTATTGCTGTATAGATTTTGTAAGGTCGTCAAGTATCTGAACTGAATAATAATTTGTGAGCTTGGTAGCTAGTTAAATAAAGACTAGAACAAGCAAATCAAGGACTTTTTTCCCTAGTCTGTGAGAACCTACATGGCAATACATTGCAGCCAATAACAGGAATAAGAGTTTGAAGCAGGCAAGGCTGCTATTTAATGCAAATGACTCCTGGAGAGGTGGTACATGGCAGCTCTATTCGTGGAAAAGTCTTACAGTTTGTAACTATTTATTGAAAGTCAAGTGTCCCAGTTGTGACTCCTTCGGAAATGTTGGATTTTTTTTAACTCGCTCAAGTGATTTTTAAATCACAAGATGTCTTGAGAAGCGTTTCATTCCTGTTCTCTGCAGATGGAATGCTGTGGCTGGAATGGTCAAGGCGACTGGAACAAGAACCCGGTTATCATCAACAGCTCTCAGCTTCTGTTTCCCTGCTCGTGCCAAAACATCTCCCTTGCTGCCGGAAACGTCTCTGAGAGTGGATTTTGTGAGGCTCAGACACCTGACTGGCCTGTATATGACACGGTAACATGCTTGTTGCTATTCTTTAGTCTGACATAATATCTGTGGTTTCCATTGAGAGTGAAAGCATTGCTTTTCCCCACAGGGTTGCGCCGTCAGCGTTGAGAACTGGCTTCTTACCAACATTGGAGTCGTCCTGGGAATATGTATTGCAATCGCTTTTATTGAGGTATGCAGGGAACCTTACTAGAAATTCAAATCTGGCTGTTGCGCAATGGTTGGATCATTCGAGATTTTCATGGCATTTTGGTTACACGTATCTCGAAAAATAAGTGTTCATTCTTCTGAATTCCTGAACGTCATACATAGCAATAAACTATCAAAGATAGTATTTTTTTAACAACCTGACAATAGTATTTCATATGTACAATATTTGGTATAAAGACAGTAACGGGGTTGCAAAACTACTGTTAGCTTTTTCTCCAGAGTAGCCGGTAGCTCATTAATGGGCAAACTACGGCCCACGGGCCACATTCGACCCGCAAGGCTATTTAATCCGGCCCGCCGACGTTGTCCAAATAATGTTTTTTTTCCCCCCCCAAGATGGCGCCGTCACGCGGAAGCCAGTGGCAGTAGCTCTGTCCACCCTTATTTGTTTTTTATGTTTTACAGCCCTTCTATCTTTTTTAAATGACATTTTAATATATCTTAATAGATTCCTTTTTACTTTACTTTGTACTTTATACTTTTTACCTTAATGATGAGTATGTTAATACTTTAGTCCTTTTTTTCTGTTTATGTTTCATATGCACTGTTAACGGATGCAGTTTTTTATATGTATCTTATCTTGTGCTGACCCATCTGTCAAATTTTTAAAGTCAATGTGGCCCCCGTGCCGAAAAGTTTGCCCACCCCTACGCTAGCTCTTCAACAAGCTGTTTTTGCTGACCAAAAGGAAAAACGTATTATTTATTCATTCATTCATCTTCCATATTTCCCATCCTCGAAAGGGTTGCGGGGGTTGCTGGAGCCTAACCCAGCTGTCTTCGGGCGAAAGTCAGACCAGCCTTGACTGGTCGCCAGTCAGTTGTTGGGCACACAGAGAGACAGACAACCACTCACTTCCATTGAGTTGGAATCAAACCCACACTGCCTGTACTAAAGTCAGGTGGAAGAACCACCGCATGTCAGGTGGCCAAACTTATGGAACTATAAAAATAATCAGTATCGTAATCTCAAGCTGGTGCAGTGAAGGGTAGTGCGAAGAAAAGGCGTATGATAACAATCGATATTAAGCACAAAATAATAAAAAATCGTGTTTAGTGAATTTGATGATGTGTGTGTGTTTATATATATATATATATATATATATATATATATATATATATATATATATATATATATATATATATATATATATATATATATATATATATATATGTATGTATGTGTGTGTGTGTATATATGTATATATATGTATACATATGTATATATATGTATATACATGCATACATAGATACACACACACACATTCACCAAAGACATGTTTTATTATTTTGTGCACAATAACAGTTTTCATCATACGCCTTTTCTTCGCATTACCCTTCCTTGCACTAGCTTGCTTTAGATCCATTATTTCCCTCAATTCTGCAAAAAATGCTTTGCTCCACCCAGTGCTCGTAGAGATCTTTAGACGAGGGATAAGCGGCCCCCTTGGCTGTCTCGTCTGCTCGTATCTCAGAATTGTCTCACGGCAAATAAACTTACTCGGCAACGGCAGCCTTTAATATTTCATGCATGGATTCATTTTCAATTTGAAAGTTGTGATTTAAAATATCTCAATTCCGGAATTATCGTATCATAGGTTCACTTTGGCTGCCATTATTCATCTTATTTTTTCTCTCTGGCAGCTACTTGGGATGACTCTGGCCATCTGCTTGTGCAAGAACGTTCACAGGGAGGATTACACTAAAGTGCCAAAGTACTGAAGTTTACCACGTTGAATTCGGCTTGAACTGAAGCTAACGTGGCATTTTCCACTTAATTTGAGGTCAAATGTTTTTTCCAAATGTAAAATTATGTGTTAGCTTTACATTTAGTTATATACTTCTTTTGAGGTATGTTTTTCTCAGACCAGTCTTGCTTGACGCACTTTAGAATTGTTTTGCTCTTAAATTTATGATCTGAGAGCTATGTTGCAAATGTTTTGACTGTATTAAAAGAGCCTGGTTTGGTGGAAAAAAAAGAGAACAACAAAGAAGGAAGGTTGAACTTAAAATCACATCAAATATTGTGATGACAGTAATATTAATGGATTAATGGTGAATTGTATGTTTGCTATCACATTCTCAAATTTGTTTCAATTCTTCCAAATGTTTTTTAGGGGGCTCTACAGCTTATTTATACACGTACATATACATACACACACACCAGCATTGTGTATAATTGTATTACTTTGTATATAATTTCATTTATTTCTTTGAACATGACCCTGCAGTACTTCCATGTTTATCAATGCAAGCTGGTTACTCCTTTTACTTTCAAAGGTTTCTCATTCTCCTCTTTTGTACTTTTTGCCAATAACATAAGTAATTTGTTACTAAGGAAAAACACTTTTGTAATTTGTTTCCAATGATAGCACTCGCAGTTTGTCTTGAGCGAGCATGAACATAATTGTGATACAAAGACAATGTTACTAAAAATGTTGGGGAAAAATGTTTTTAAAGCTTGCATGAAGAAATAGAAGAGAAGTGATTTGTCGTTGTGTTTAGAAAAATTTGGAAAGTCTTCCATAAGGTAGTTATTTCGTAACCAGACAAAACTGGTATTTTATTTCGTATAAAATTGTCATCCACTATTCATGTACAGTCACTATAAACAAAGCTTTATTTACACTTAAACCTGTAATGCTTTTCTTAAGGTTATGTGTTTTTGTAACAATGCAAAAGGACCGGTTGTGAAGCTGGCTAAGTAGTTTTGTACTCATATTATTAATTCTCTTCTGTTTTCTTTGCCAATAAATTTATTCCTATTGGATGTCAATTATCAATACTTGACCCCTTGATCTGTTGTGTTGCTTAATGAGTTTTTAAAAAGGGAATCCTGCTGGAGTTCATTTTACAAAGCAGTTTAAATAAAGTCCAACTCTGAACTCAAAGTTAAGAGAACGCACCTTGCACAATATCACGCTTGTCAACTTTTCTAGTGAAGTCTCTTGAGTTTGTGTTGCAGCATCAGGGCTTCGGAGGTCATCTGTCCAGTTTGAACAGATGTGACCTCTGTCCAACCAGTCTAACCGACCAGTAAAACAATGATTTAGGGAAGCAATAATTCGGTCTATTTCCTATGGTATGCTGAATAATGAATGTTGTTTCCTATTCAAACAGCAATAAATGAACAAACCAATGGTGATACACATGGCCTTCATATTGTAGTAGCACCTCTGGTCAGTTTGTTGTGCTGTCCATTGAAGAATCTGCCAGTATTGAATAGACAAAATTCCCTAGAAAAGCTTAGACGAGTCAGTGTGTGAGGTTAACTCATATTCTGCCATTGACGGAAATAGGCGTCCAATCCATTTTCATTGGGCGATTGGCAGTTAAAGAGCCCATTCATTCACTGCGCTTGTCAACAGCACATTTCAACCAGAGGTTCCACTTTAAATGAATCTGTCGTCTGGCGACTGTATATGAACTACACTTGAAATTGAGTTAGATTTATTGGATAAAGGACTACAAATTATTATACATGTAAATATGTAAGATTACAGCCACAGGTTAATTTCCTTTATGAAATTAATAACCCACCGCTGCTTTAATATTAAACCTTTTTAAAGTACATTCTGAGAACACAACATTTTGAGAGAGAGCGAATCTGGCGACATTCTCTGTTCGACAAAATGAACACAAACAATAATGCATTGTAAAAAGAAAAGGTTCTTCTTTTTTCTAAATTTGCTAAATGGTTGTAGTGGTTATGCCCAATGTTTCTGCAATAGCTCTGATTGTTTTTTTCCCCCTTTATGTACTTACAACTTCAAAACAGTTTACTTTTATCCCTTAGACTGCCCTATGGGCTATAAGCTTGATTAACAAAATCAGAAATGCAGTTTTCACTGGTGAAACCCATAGTTAAGAAAGGACCATTTAATGTCCCTCCAATCAATCGAAAATGCAACACAATCTCAATTCTGCGACAGCGTGCACTATATGTTGATTTCAGGGCAGCCCGACGGAGTGACAGGAGGGCACGTCGACCTCACAGCTCTGGGGTCCTGGGTTCAAAGCCTGGTCGGTGCACCAGTGTGGTTTACATGTTCTCCCTGGGCCTGCATGGGTTTTCTCTGGGTACTCACATTTCCTCCCACATTGTAAAGACACGCATGGTAAGCTGATAGGACACAATTACCCCTAGGTATGAGTCTGAGAGGGAATGGTTGTCCGTCTCCTCGTGCCCTACTGGCCACCAATTCAGGGTGTCCCCCAGCTGGTGCATGTAGTCAGCTGGAATAGGCTCCAGCACCCCCATGACCCTATTGAGGATAAAGCAGTTCAGAAAATAAATGAGTGAATGTTTATTTCACTCATTGCACATTTTTAAACCTTTTTATAATGCATTTACAATCGATTGTTGGACAGTTTGCTCCCTCTTAAGTCTTTTCTTATTTGAACCAACAAAAAATATGGTTAAACACAAATTTCAATTTGGATGAAGACCAGTAAATCCAGCTTTCTTACATTTGCAACAGTACTAATGATAGAGATGGTTGTACTTTAATCCCATTTTTAAATGTGCAGCTCTTGACTTTTGAAGTCATGGTCATCTTGACTTTTACTCACTTCACTGCATTCAATCAATGTAGGTAACAGCTGTGACTCTGTGTGGGTGTTAAGTCATAGAGAGTGATTGCCTCAGCTGTATGAAGTACCTGATATTCATCTTCAACTTCCTCATCTTCGTGAGTCCTCCAAGATATCAAAAGTCAAGATATGCGATTTGATGCGCCTTTAAATGTACACCACTGTCTCTTCCAGCTTGTGCACTCCTTCATGCTCAGTGTTGGTGTTTGGATAGTGGTGAAACCCCATGGGCTTCAGAGAGATCATGGTGGCCAACTCCTTGCTGTTCACAGGAGTCTACGTCATCTTAGCCATTGGCGCAATGCTGTTCCTGCTGGGTTTTCTGGGCTGGTGTGGAGCAATCCGTGATAAGAAATGTTTGCTTCAATTTGTAAGTTTGTCTATGCTTGTGTTGTACCCGTGATTTTCCACGGGGTGGTAGTATTTCGCCTTTAAAAGACGGGTGAAATAATCAGACAGGTCCTTTGTTGTATTTCAAACCAACTTTAGTTATATCAAAGCAATTCACACAAAACACAATATACAATAACACTCAAATATATACATAGTAACATATTAACAACCCGTTATAATCCAAACAATGTACTTGTTGCAAAAACGATTATAACTTATGAGTATTGTAACTTGTTACCTTTTGTTCCGGCCGTCATATACTGCATACTTATTATGCTATCCTTATAACGGCGGCCGAAAGTAGCCTGCTGTAAACAATGCACCCGAGACTCGCACATTCACGCACACACATAAAAAAAGTAAACAACCAGCGGCCGAAGGTAGCTCGCTTTAAACAATACCCGAGACTCGCACATTTACTCGCACACATGAAAAAGTAAATAACCAGCGGCCGAAGGTAGCTTGCTGTAAACAATACCCGAGACTCGCACATTTACGCGCACACATAAAAAAGTAAACAAGCATCACTAAGCATTACGTTCTTTCTCACATGCTACTATTGCCTCTTGCACATCTCACACTCAATCGTTATTCAAAACAAAGCAACATACCTTTAAAAGACGGGTGAAATAATCAGACAGGTCCTTTGTTGTATTTCAAACCAACTTAGAGAAATGTCTGAATAGCCCGTTATTATACTATACCAAGGTCTATGACCATTGGTTAATCACTGCGTGACTTGCGCGTGCCCATTACGTCATCGCCGTGTGTTTAACGCATGCTACGCGGCATGAGTCCCTTTTTAACTTAACACCTGCACTCATGTATAACATCAACTACTTCACCCTGTACAACTACTTCACCCTGTCACACTTGCAGGACAAAAGCTACATTAATAAAGGAGATACCATGAATGATCACATGAAACTGATTGTGGACTGAAAATGGCTTATAATGTAACAGTTTTGTGGTACCTGGTAGAATATTTTTCGGACTTCAGGCATTTTAGGTAATTTTAAGGGTACGGTTTATACGCGGAGGTGGCTAATATGCGAGACAATACGGTACAGTAATACCTTGGCATACGAGTGCCTTGACGGACGAGGAATTTGAGATACAAGTAAAATTCCCAGATAATGTTTGCCTTGAGATACTGACTTTGAGAACAGCATGGCTTTGTCTTTCTAAAGATACCTTCAAACAATGGGTGGAGCGTTGCATTTTGTGTTTTTTTTTTTTGTGGTCGTGCCTTATCCTATCGTGAGGACATTTGGTGTGCATCATTTTCGGAATATTATGAAGGGAAGAAAAAAACAAACAACCCTCGATAGGTTTTAAAAAAAAAAAAAAAAACTCCGGCTGAAGGTCAGGGTGGAGGTAAGGCAAAAAGAGCCAACCAAGAAAGGTAAAAAAAATTAAAACCAAATTAGAATTAAGTTTAGTGTAAGGTTAGATTAAATTTATTTTTGAGTGTCTGTATCGTGATCCAAGTTTATTTAAATCTGTTTGTTATGTTACGAGCGCATTGCCATGCAAAGTCTCTCTCTCTTTCTGTCTCTCCCCTTCCGCACTCCGAATAATGTCTTTTTTTGTATTCAACATCATCATCACTCACATAAAAATTGACAAACATAATCTAACTAGCCAATCATAGTTGGTGGAAAGCGATGACGCAAAAACAAACAAACAGACAAACAAAGACACTCTACTTGATTCTTCCCAAAAATTGACAGTTTTGAGATAAAGTGTTAAAGTGTGGCGGGTACCAACATCCCTATGTGGAGTTTTCATATTCAAGCCGGTGTGGGTTTTCTCTAGGTATACTCTGGTTTCCTCCCACATCACAAAAATATGCTTGGTCGATTAATCAACGATTCAATGTGTGTGCGCTTTCTTTCTTTCATTTGCACAGACCACAGACCAAAAAAAAAAAAGCTTACAGCACCTGGTATTCCCAGGCGGTCTCCCATCCAAGTACTAACCAGGCCCGACCCTGCTTAGCTTCCGAGATCGGACGAGATCGGGCGTATTCAGGGTAGTATGGCCGTAAGCCGTGAGAACTACTCGAAAATGTCTATTTAAACAGTATAAAGCATTCGCAAGGTATAATGGCTGTCAACTTCAGGGTCAACGCTGCCCTTCGGTAGCTGGGATAAGCACCCCTGCGACCCTCGTGAACATAAGTAGTTCAGAGGAAATTTGTCGATGACTATTTTATAATGTATTAAGTCTCGCCCAGATCCAAAAATATCTCATCTCCATCTCATTTTTTGAACCGCTTTATCCTCATTAGGGTCTCAGGGGGTGATGGAGCCTATCCCAGCCGGCCAGAGGCGGGGGACACACCCTGAATCGGTGGCCGACCAATCGCAAGGCACGAGGAGACAAACCAACATTCATGCTCACATAGGGGCAATTTAATACGTCCAATCAACCTACCATGCATGTCCGTGGAATGTGGGAGGAAACAGGAGTACCCGGAGAAAACAGGTGGACAAATCTGCAGTTGCACATTGTGTCTTTTTACATTTAATTTTCCATACCCCTTATCATCTCAAGAGTCGTAGGGGGGTGTCGATTGTAGTCAACTAAGGGCACAAGGCTGGGGACACCCTGAATTGGTTGGCAGCCAATCGCAGGGCACGAGGAGACGGACAATCATTCACACTCATACCGAAGGGGAAATTTAGAGGGTTCAACCAGCTTAACATGTATGTTTATAGGGATTTGGGAGGAAACCGGCGTACCTAGAGGAAACCCCTGCAAGTCCAGGGAAAACATGCAAACTTCACGCGGAAAGGAGCCCCCGATTCCAGATCGGTGAGGCAGGCGCACTAACCACTTGACCACCTGGCAATGAAACACAGACAACACCCATTTCTACAACTGCTATTCCAATGAAGTTGAGATGTTATTAAAAGGCCTACAATTATTCATCAATGGCTCTATTTTGTCTAAAAAGGTTGTGGGGCACCCCTTTTAGGCTGGTGTGAATAAAAAGCCAATACTCAGGTCAGCATAGCTATTGTTTGGATTTCTTTTGCTTACAGTGGATATCCCATTCTTAACCAATTATAAGATGAATTATTTGTCTTCATTCCGGTTGTGTGAGCTCTGTAAACTTTACAAGTACTAAAGCGTCTATTTATTGCAAATACTTATAAGTGTGTACTAGTACTAAAAGTTTACTAACCAGCACAGCAAAGCCAACTATGTAATTTATCTAGAAACAGCATTTTCTAGTTTCTGCTAATAAATGCAACATTAGTCTAATAATGCAGCTTGATTCTCCAAAATGGACCAACGGGGACACAAGAGGATGTCGTGCGTGTCAATATTTTGATACAGGTTGCAGTATTACTTTTGGCCACCAATATTATTGCTCCTTCAAAGACTATATAGATTGGGGGTGGCCCACTAACTTCGTTCGCCACCCCTGATATAGATTAAATCCTTGTATTCTGAATGTTTTTGCAAAAGCTAAAACAACATAACTTGTCTCACTGTCTGAATGCTGTGATTGTGAGCCTAACTAATTTAAAATTGTCAAACCCAGGAAAAATACAAAAGGTTAAAAAAAAAATCCATTCTGCAGCATTTATTGTTTGGGTGCTTAGGGAAATCAGGTATATTGGTCAATAAAACAATAAATATGGATACAGCGATAAATTTATGATGAAGCATTTTACACAATGTATACAATATATTTGTCCTTTGCACATTTCCAAACAAGTAACTCCACGGAGCACTAGGAACAAGGAGTAAAAAAAAAAAAATGCGCACACACTAAATGCACTTGTGAAGTTTTGTGTCATTAAAAAGTCTTTAAGTCATGAGAACAAATAAACTTTGTGCTGTTTGAAAATAAATTTAAAATATGGCCCATTTGCTTTGTAGTTCCAATAATGGTGAAGTGATAATGACGCATTTCATTTGCTTTTGTGGGGCATTCCAGCCGGTAAAGTGTGCGTGACAGCTCATTCCTGGCCATTCGAGTAGCTGTCAGTAGTCCGTGTCAGAACCCTCAGTGTTGTCAACGTTGCGAGAGAGCATGTAATTATCCATGTCGATGGAGCGGCAGTTGTTAATGGCGTAGCGCAGCCGCTCGGCCATGAGGGCCTGACTGGTGTATGGCGGCAGACGCAGCTGGAAGAAACACGTCTGGGAGGTGGGTAGGCTGTCGTATGGCTGCGCAGACAACAGAAAATCAGTCAATTCCAGTGTTGACACAACCATTTGCATGTGCATCAAATACAGTGCCAGTTTCTAGTACTATGAAGCCAGCGTATGATGGGTAACAATAAATCTGTCGTGACGCTTGGCTTTCATTTGATAAACAGCACCGAGCGCAACAGTGATGAATAAAAATGTGGCAGTGTTATATTGACAAAGACTGATGCATAATACCGCGACATTCAAAGCTCAGAGCGGCAAGTGTGTTTTTTAGTTCATTTATAACTGTGTATCATCCCAAAACAGTCCCATGGAAAGCAATTTGAGTATTATAAAATACTGTCATACTTCTACTTACGAATGCCTCTAGGTACGAAATTTTCAGATTACGAAAGCTTTTTATATGCAAAAAACTGCCTCGAGATACAAAAAAGATCCAAGTTACGAACTTCCCCAAAAACTAAATGCATTAAATTATCCATTATTTTATTTAGGTTGTGTTAGATTCTCTCTCTCCCTCCCTCCCCCTATCTCAACTCCCTGCCTCCCAGACCAGAGACCAATTGGCCGGTGACCAAAAGACCGGTGGCCAAAAAAACGGCGACCAAACGTCCGGTCACGGTGCAATAACTATGTGCAGTATCTTAGATTGTGCAAAATTTTAGAATTTACCTTGCCAGGATGTTTGTATTACTTATTTGTTTTTATTACTGGGAAAACGCACTTTATGGAGTAGCACCACCAATTTCATTATACGCAGCTGTGTATGACAATAAAGGCTTTTGATTTGATTTTGATATATAAAATTATGTGATTTAATAAAGTTCTATAAAGTTTTGGCTTGCATGATTAATTTTCTTAGACCATTTTTTAAGATATTTTTTACATACGTTATATCGCTCCAAATAATATCAGTTATCTGGAAAAACGTCGATCACAAGTTCAAATACTTATTCACCTGACTGTATATATTTTTTCTTACAGTATCCTCGTGATAGGGTTATTATTGGTATTATAAATTTGCTGTAATGCTTTGCTTTATTTAGAAATATGATTGTTTTACATCCCTTGCAAGAATAACGCTTCTTTTGTAACCGTGATAAACGGGAAGGTCAGTCCCATCTGCAACTGGCTCCGAGGACCCCAAATTGTTTTGAAACCTCGACCTCTCACACGGATCCGGGAGGATTCACAATTTTTTTTAAAACCTCAACTTCTCACACGGTCGCAAGCAAGGTTGTTTTGTCTTGGACTCCGCACCATGTGGCGATACCGCTTGCCCTCCGAAAGGACCTGCAATTGTTTTGAATAGATGCTAGCTTGTTGTTAACTCTTATGAAAATAAATGGGCAAGAGAGGATTCGATTCATTAGAATGATCTGTCTGAAGGCGCGTGAGGATTGATTCTCTCTTGCAAGAAACCTGATTTTGAGTCAGATGTCCATTTTTTATTTTAAGGTGTATTTGGAAATACCTATTGGTGAACCTATCACTATTTTTTCAGCTGGTAGGCCTAGTAATTCTGGATCATAAACAGTTACTATACATAACAAATCTATTTCGACTTGGCAAGGCTCACAGTAAATAATCATACGTCACTGCCATTGACGGCGATTGACTAGGGTGCTGGCAGAAATCAAATGAGGATATTATATCTTCAACATTACAATGTTCAGATGTTTTATGAACTGTTAACATCAATGTTTGAATTCCAAAGGGATTCCCAGCATTTTCCTACCACGGTAAAAGACTAAGTGACTAGGCAAGACTACATGAATGTTCATGTAATGGCTGACTCACCCGGTCCACTTTCATGATCTGGAACCTTTGCGAGATGTCGGCAGTGTTGGCGGGCAACCTGGAGCGTCCGGAGACAAAGCGCATGAAGAGAACTCTCTCCTCGTTGGAGAACTCGTCCAGAGTCTGCCAGAACCACTGCACCAGCGAGTGTTGCTCGTCCACCTCTCGGTAGCGCACCACCTTCTTGAGCACGTCGCAGCAGATCTCGGGCATTCCGCACACCATCTGCTCCAGCTGCTTGGCCGTCAACAGGGACAAAAGCGGCACCGGCACAATCCACGACATGCCTTCGCGCACAGCCGCCACCTAATTTGTGTGTAGAAGTTCACAAAGGAAGACATAGAAGTTCAAGTGCAGGCATTTGACTATGTTTATTCAGCTCATTAAGCAAATTGACAGCCTTACCTGCCGGTTAATTTCATGTAAGCGATACTCAATGGCCCTTTCTACATATTCCTTTCGATTGGAGAATGTGAGAGGAATGCTGTTTCCTCCTGGGATGATGGGGACCATCTTACCATCTGCGCTCTGTCCAACAAAGGAATCAAGTGGAATCATCTGAAAGAATAACAAAACAACCCATAGTTGTTGACATATTAGAGGGAAACTTAAAGGGAAAGCCAAAACCCAGCATAAATGACCAGGCCCGAGGACGCCCTTTCTCAGCTGCAGGACTGTTTTTCCCGCACCAAGTGGGAAATTTTCGAACACCAAAACTTCCGGGACTTACGGACACTGTACTTTTCTATATCAAAAACTGCACGGGCAACGTCACAGTTAATAAATAGATACAGGTTTTTCCTAACCAAAAACCCCGGATGACCAATGAGACAGGCACTCACTCATCAAATGCCGCAACACCGCCACAAGAATAATATGTCTGTTAACGCAGATGCCTCACTAGCTGAGGAACTGAACAAATCTGACCCAGTCTCATCACCCCCAGCACCACCCTACAGCGGTACATTGAAGCTTCAGGAAAATGAAGTGAGACTGGTTATGCGGTCTGTGAACACCAGGAAGGCTGCTGGCCCCAAAGGAGTACCTGGGAAGGTGCTCAAAGCCCGTGCTGACCAGCTGGCTGGTGTTTTCACAAAAAAATTCAATTGTTCCCTGCAACAATCCATCATTCCATCCTGCCTGAAATCTGCCACCATTATTCCTGTCCCCAAAAAGCACGACACACAATCCCTTCTATGTAATAACTTTGGGGTGAGGTAACATGAAGGACGTTGCACGGTGATCTGCCTCCTACTGGCTGACTGAAGGTAAGTGAGAAGACAGTGAGAGGTAAGTGATCCATGTTAGTCCTTGTTGGCATCGGCGAGACAAACTTTTTTTGCAGTCGCCGGGATTTGGTTGCGCTCGGGGGGTAATGCGATGTATCCGTCACGGCGGAGTGCCAACGAGTCTGAAATTTTCACTTATTTGGGCCTTTGCCTGGGAAAACGCACTTTTTGGAGAAGCACTACCAATTTCGTCATACGCAGCTGGGTATGATGACATTTAGGCTTTTGACGAGTCAATGATGGTGACAAAGCCTATGTCTGATTATTATCATTATTACTATCACTATCACTATCACTACCACTACCACTACCACTACCACTACCACTACCACTACCACTACCACTACCACTACCACTACCACTACCACTACCACTACCACTACCACTACCACTACCACTACCACTACCACTACCACTACCACTACCACTACCACTACCACTACCACTACCACTACCACTATCACTATCACTATCACTATCACTATCACTATCACTATCACTATCATTATCATTATCATTATCATTATCATTATTATTATTATTATTATTATTATTATTATTATTATTATTATTATTATTATTATTATTATTATTATTATTATTATTATTATTATTATTATTATTATTATTATTATTATTATTATTATTATTATTATTATTATTATTATTATTATTATTATTATTATTAATTCAGTGTTAAAACAGCCTACCATGCTTGCTTTTGGGATGTGGGAGGAAATCAGAGTCAGAGTACCTGGAGAGCGCAAAGAGAACATGCAAACACGACACAGGAAGGCCGGAGAACGAGATTTTACCATTGATCTCACAACTTTGAGGCGGTTATGCTAACAGCTCTTTCACCGTACCGTCTAGACTTGACATGTTGTGCAAATTTTTTTACTGGTATTTCAGAATGTTCACGAATGGAAAAAATGCCTTGTTCTTGTCTAATTTTTCACTCTAAGGTAGTCACACACAGCGGTCGCTGTTTACACATGCCTTTCAGATAGACTGTTTTTGTGAAAGCATTGAGCATGCCGTTGTCTAAACTGACATTTGCTCTGGCTATTAAAATGAGGGTATGAGATTGAGCTAGCCCACATTAACCTACCTCGTGGAAATTGTCCTCAGTGATGCCACTGTCTTCGATGTAAAGAATACTTTTCAGGGTTTGCACATACAGGAGGTCTACTTCCTCTAGATCTTCAAGGAGAAGAGGAATACAGCACAGCTGTTTCCACACCAGAGGTGCCAGATGAAGATCCAGAGGTTTTTTAGTACGAATGGCCACGCCCATTAGGATGCCAAGGAATTTAAACTGGAGCATCTGCTCATCCAAACAGGATGATGGGTTGAGGAGGAACCTTAGAGACAAATGATTCTACTTTAAACACAAACTATATAAATATCTGAACAATTTCAGTCAGAAAAATTGTCTTAAAAAATGTTACTCTAAACATATTTGTCAAAGACTTTATCAAAGTACAGCTGTATTTAAAATTATTTCACCGCCACAGCAGAAGTACTTATTTACAGCCTTTAAGTCTCTCCTAAATCTTTCTGATTTTTTAATAAATTAGATAAAATTACATCACCATTAGTACAGCACTATATGGCAGTGGGTTTGAACAAAACTGTAATCTTGCAAACCCACACAACAGCTTTCCTCAATTCCTCATGTACTGACATTGGTAAATATGTTAAAGATACAGTACAGTAATTATTCTGTCAGGCTGAGATATTGTGCTGTGTCCCTGTTCGTCTACCATCACAACACACTTCTCGTAGATGATCATATATTGGCCTTACCGGTCTCTGTTGTAGCCAACCTCAGCAGTGGCATTGGGAGAGGGGATTAGCAGGTCTACCACACCGGTCTCTAATTCCTAAACACATTCGCAGACCATTCAGAATAACCAAACCATCAATCTCAAAAGCAGGAAGGTACTGTGTGGTCCATACCTGACACATCTCTGTGATGGTATCATCAAAGACCCCTCCGGCATCATCAGCTCCCTCACCCACTAGCTTTACCTTCCAGGCTCTTGAGGGAAGACGAAGATCTGAAGCATTCAGTTTCACAACCTGTCGGGCAATCTGGACAAAGATGGGTTTACATTTCCGTCCCCTGTAACCAGTCAAAAACAGAAATAATAATTAATGGTGAAGAACAATACAATGAGATCCATACTTTCACATCAAGTAAAAAAGATCCTGACCTTGTAGAGATCCGTTTGACAGTGATTTGGGGACCATAGTTCTTGCCTTGCACCATAGTTTTGCCAATGGAGCGCACCATGGGAAGTGTATAAACTCTGGGGGCTAACAAAGGTCTTAACTGGCCTTGAACAATCCCCCAGGTGCCAGCGTTGTAGCGGGAGGTACAGCTCTGCAAAGCAGACTCATTAATTATCAAAAGAGTATCATTATTTTACAATATTATTACTTAATGACGGAAAGGCAAAATTCATTTTTGCAAAACTTTTGGAAAAAGGCAGATGGACAGAAAATAGGAAGTACATGTCATTTGGATTGCATTCAGTCACCAATAAATAAAAAAAAGGTCAAAACATGTTTAATTTAGCTTATGAAGAAGTCTCATAAATATGTAAGTATGTGTAAATGCAGAGACCTTGGAATACCTGGTTGTTGGGACTTAGATTGAGAAGTCTCCAAGATGAGTACATGAGGTCAGAGAAGTGATACAGGAGGCGTAGACGAGCCCGAACAGCCTCCATGCTCACCTCCTTAAGCACACTATACTGAGGGGGTACAGCAACAGGCAGGCCAAGCTGAAGAGGCACCGAAGAGCCTGGGTACATGGCAAGACATGGCAGAGGTGAAACTATACATGATAGACTAACAGGAATTCTGTATTTCAAACCATTATTTTATGGGAATCAGTTAATGTGTGGCTATTTGCCTGGAGCTCGGGGTGGAACAGAAGGAGCGGTCCATGCTGCACTATGGCAACGTCCAGCAGTAATTTGGTTGATGCCTTTGTTTTGCAGCACTGTCACCAAGGTAGGCTCTCTTACATGGTTAGTGTGGCCCAGACCCAACTAAAGAAACATGTTAAAAAATATTTGAAAAAGAAGTAAATAAACAGTTACAAGTACAAAATAGGTGTGTGCGACATGATGGTGTCAGATCATGTTCCCGGTCTCTTCAAGTCGATAAAATTCGTATACATCCACATATACACAGTAATCACTCGAATATCGCAGATAACGTAGACCAGACATTATCACGAATAATTGAAAAGCAGCCAAGTAGGATCCCCCTATTATTACTACCATACTATTTTTGTGTCTATATAAAAATACCAGAACACAAGTACAACTACCAAGTGTATTTGATAAATATTACAGCTATGATCAAATGAAAAGACTGTAATTTATCAATATCTAAATATAATCTATATACACAAAATGTAAACACTGAAAAGTGTTTTTTGCAATGAAGACAGTGGCACAAAAAATATGTAAATTTACAAGAGAAGTCATATGGGCTTTCAGTGGGTTTCCCTACCTGGCCCTCTAAGTTGCTGCCCCATGTGTAAACGTCCCCTGTGGAGGAGAGAACCAAAGAGTGCTCTGCTCCTGCAGCAACATCTTGAATGTGGATGCCTGAAAGAGCTGGAACCTGTTGCGGACGATTGTGGTTCCTTGCCCGCGCTTCTGGCAAACCAATTAGGCGGTCTACAGAAAATTTGAAAGAATTTGAAAAATACTAAAAAGGAGTCATTATACATCAAAACTACATTATTAATACATTATTATCGCTCGCTCGCTCGCTCGCTCACTCACTCACTCACTCACTCACTCACTCACTCACTCACTCACTCACTCACTCACTCACTCACTCACTCACTCACTCACTCACTCACTCACTCACTCACTCACTCACTCACTCACTCACTCACTCACTCACTCACTCACTCACTCACTCACTCACTCACTCACTCACTCACTCACTCACTCACTCACTCACTCACTCACTCACTCACTCACTCACTCACTCACTCACTCACTCACTCACTCACTCACTCACTCACTCACTCACTCACTCACTCACTCACTCACTCACTCACTCACTCACTCACTCACTCACTCACTCACTCACTCACTCACTCACTCACTCACTCACTCACTCACTCACTCACTCACTCACTCACTCACTCACTCACTCACTCACTCACTCACTCACTCACTCACTCACTCACTCACTCACTCACTCACTCACTCACTCACTCACTCACTCACTCACTCACTCACTCACTCACTCACTCACTCACTCACTCACTCACTCACTCACTCACTCACTCACTCACTCACTCACTCACTCACTCACTCACTCACTCACTCACTCACTCACTCACTCACTCACTCACTCACTCACTCACTCACTCACTCACTCACCCAGACTGCCCGCATCAGAGTCAGGCGGAAGAACCACTACGCCATCGGACATTATTGCACATACCTTTGCCAAACGTAAAAACTTTGCCATCTTTTGTTAAAGCCATAGAGAACTGTGTGCCACAGGCCACTTTTATGATGCCAATTCCACACAGCATGTCCACCTTCTACAGAAAAAAATTCAAGTGATTAAAATTACATCAATAACTATAATACAAAACTATTTAACAGTGTTGCTCAGAATTTCGAATAACCTAACCTGGGGTGAGGACTTGGCTGTAGAATTTCCAAGTCCCAGTTTTCCATAGTCCCCATCACCAAATGCCCAAACCATCATTCCATCAGCAGATATGACCAAGGTGTGGTTTAAACCACATGCAACCTGAATAGAAAACAAAGGAAATTATAAGATTCCTGTTTTATATGTGCTACATTTAACCAGATACATTTTTAACAAACTTCTGTGATTTACAAAGCAAATATTTGGTCAAAGCCATTTAAACATCAATTTCTTCTTCAGTGAAACTGACCTGACCAACTTGGTATCCTTCCAGAGCTGTGACTTTTTCGGGCAGCTTCTTGTTGGAAGTGTTTCCTAAACCAAGTCTGCCATAATCACCATTGCCAAAAGTGAAAAGCTTCCCATCAGCTGTTACAACCGCAGTGTGTTTAAACCCACAAGACATCTAGAGATATGGAAAAGAAAAAAGACTTATAGGGTTTCATAAGTAAAAGTATTTGAGCCTTAGAAACATAAAAAAAATAAAAAACAGAACTCTGAAAAATACGTGACTGTATATTGCTCAAAGTCCTCATTAGCCTGAGTTGCCAGCGTGTCCATAACTTTGTTGTAAAATGAACAAAAAAATATTTACAGAAAAAAATAATTGAATAAATCCTGGTACATTAAAAACAATTATACTGTTGTGGTGGCCAAGGTTCGATTACCACTCATGTGGGTTTTGTCAGAAAGGGGACCTGGCGTAAAACTGCCAAATGTATCACGTGTATCGACTGTTTCACTGGGCGACACCTACTGAAAGTCAATGATTAAAAAGTTATGTGAGGTAAATTCACATTTGCTAAATATTAATAAATAAATAAATCAGACATAGGCATTGTCGTCATCATTGACTTGACAAAAAGCCTAATTGTCATCACACCCAGCCGTGTATAACAAAATTGGATTGAATAGGCGTGGGTTCCTCTTTTAAATTAACATGATTGTGGGGAGAGGGCCTAACTCTGAAGCAGTGGTTTTTAACCTGGACTTCCAGACAACCATATTACGGTGAATTATAGGGGGAATGAATGCACGTGTGCAAATGTGAATTGTCAACACAAATATTTGAAAGTTAAGACTTTTGACTGTTACATCCTGTTTCCTGTGATTTAACAAACAAAAAATAGGTTTGCGGTCAGATGTGGTGTGACAATGAGTTGTTTAATTCCTTCATCACTGTTAGTTAGCCCAACGGTTAATTACAGAGACGTGAAGAATGACACTTAGCAATACTCTGGCCTTTAATAATTGAGCAACTGAGGAGATTTAAAACTGAGGCAAAGAATACATTCTTGCGCTATAGAATATTCTACAACTGACCTGAACAACCTCTTCCCCTTGAAGGGCTTCAATCTGCCTTGGTCGTCGTTGGCGGTCGCTATTTCCGTGGCCCAGCTTTCCATAGTCACCATCACCCCAACTGAAAACCTCACCGCTCTCTGTCAGTGCCATGGAATGGCCATCGCTGCCACATGACGTCACCAACTGAGTCACCACAAAACCTGATACACAACCAAGGGTCAAATAAAATGTCTTCTGAAAAGTCTCAATATATGCTTTCTTCACTAACCAAAATCAATTGCTTACAATTTAGTTGGTATCTTTTGAAACTCTTTTTAAACATTTCCCTAAGTCATGTTATGACCCCGTGATATGTCTGGTCATGCTTTACTCAGTAACACACGCTGCTTCAGTGTACCCAGATATTAACCAGAAATTTACCACCTCACAATTTAGACACAATTCAAGATCATTGCAGTAACTGTTATGTATGAATGCGGTTGGTGATGTTCTGCTTTATACATTAGAATTTGATACTGCAGCTGTCATGTCACTGCAGGAGAATGGGCACTGAATTTCCCTTTCCTCACTTTACGACAAAATAACATTTGAAAAGCAATACACAAAGTAATTACTAAAGATGGCAAACTAGATCCAAAAGCGTTTTGGCAAATTGAGACTAAGGAACAGACTAAAACATTTGAAATGGCATGGCCAATTTTCTTTATTATTATTTTTTTTAAATATCCTTGAAATTGAGAATGTGTTGTTTAATCTGATCTCTTACAATTGGGTCCGATTGGTACAGTAAATACACTGTATTACTTAAGCAGAATAGATATGAATAGAGCAAGAACAAATAATACATGATTCCCAAGTTTCAGTATGACTAGGAGCTTGATGTCTGAAAGTGGTAGAACCACATTGACACATCAAATTCTAATATTTATGTTTGTAAAGGGCTGAATTTAGTTGATGATGTCTCAAATGGCAACTGTTTATTTATTTATTCAACAAATTTGTATACAGCAGGGAGCTGATTTAACACCTTGGAGAGCAGAGATGATGGTGAGGACATGCAGGTCATCTGAGTTGCCTTGTCCCAGACGTCCATAGCTGCCCTCTCCGCAGGCCAACACTGTCCCATTAGACTGCATAACAAAAGTGCAATTCTGACCACACACGACCTGGTGGGTGAAGGATAGAGATGAATTCAGAGGTGAATATTTCAAATAACCTGGAACTTACATGTATAGTATGTAGAAAACATTTTATAAACTAAACATCTGTCAAATTATATACAATTAATACACAACATAGTACAAGAGAATTCATTCATTTCAATAATTTAAACGAGGATCTCTTCGGCCGATATGCACTTATGCGGCTCATGGCTGATGGTAAAACAGGCTTTGATGTGTTTCAGTACCAGCTTTTCAAAGCACTTTGTGATGATTGGATTGAGAGCTACTGGGTGGTAATCGTGCAGATTGTTTGCGGGTGACTTCTTGGGTACTGGGATGATGGTGGCCAATTTTAGGCAGGCTGAGACGGTGGCTTTTTCTAGTGAAAGCTTTTACATGTAAAATGCGTCTCTAATTACAAAAATCTAAGTTACGAAACCACATGTGGAGCAAATTAACCTTGTAAATACAGGTACAACTGTAATTTATCTGTCTATCTATATCTATATCTATATCTATATATCTATATATCTATATATCTGTCTATCTGTCTATCTGTCTATCTGTCTATCTGTCTATCTGTCTATCTGTCTATCTGTCTATCTGTCTATCTGTCTATCTGTCTATCTGTCTATCTGTCTATCTGTCTATCTGTCTATCTGTCTATCTGTCTATCTGTCTATCTGTCTATCTGTCTATCCACATGTGTGGAGTTTGCATGTTCTCCTTGGGCCTGTGTGGGTTTCCTTCGGGTACTCTTGTTTCCTCCCATATTCCAAAGACATGCATGGTACGCTGGTTGGAAACTCTAAATTACCCCTAGGTCTGAGCGCTAGCGTGAATGGTTGTCTGTTTCCTCATGCCCTGGGATTGCCTGGCAGTCGATTAGGGGTGGCCGCCGCCGTGTGCCCTAAAGTCGGCTGGGATAGGCTCCAGCACCCTCCAACCCTTGTGAGTATAAAGTGGTTCAGAAAATGAATGAATGAACAACAATACTGGAAATGTGGTTAACAAAGATGTGAACTGTTCGATAGTTTTTATGTATACCTGCTGCGCTTGTGTGAAGGAAGGTGCAATGGTTGGTACCAAAATGTTTCTGCCGGCTTCTGCTAACTGTCCATGTCGCCCTGCACCCCATAAATATACATCACATTTCCCTCCAAGGTGCCAGTCCTAGAAGCAAGCAAATGTTGAATAAATGAACAAGGTCAAACAATGATCTACCCATTAGTAGTGGGTTAGTAGTAGATAATGATGCATCTTCACTACAACAATCTAATTACCTCAGGTCTAGAAGTGGCCCAAGACATGATTTGTTCATCCATACCCGAAACCCATTTAGTGTTGTCCTATAAAAAACACACACAAAAAACAAGATTACTGAAATGTTCATTATAGCTTGTCATGAAATTGATTTTCAAATGTCAAACACACATTTACAACAGTCTCTTACCATGAGCAACATCATTTCATCTTTGGGAACAGGTTCCAGGTCAGGAACAGTAAAGGACTCAGGGAAGGAAGCACCCCGAGCCAAAGCCTCTGCTGCCTTCACCGTTGTTGAGAAGCTGTCCAGCCAGGCCCACTCACTGGAACTGCCGATGGCAGAATCAGACTCTTGTGGGCAGTGTCGGAGAGAAGGCGGCAATGGTGGAAAGCATAGGAGTTGGTCCAGGTGAAGTCCCACTGCCAGGGAGGTGAGGCACTGCATGTAGGGGCTGTGGATAAGTTGCTCCCCACATACTACATGTGGCTAGAAGTTCAGATAACAATTTAATTAAATGAATGTAAAAAGAATGTTTAGTTTTGATTCCACAATTATATCTACTCATATAGGAAATTAGCCTTATGAAGGTTTTTGACAGCACGATTGTCACGTAAGTCCACCCACACAACACATCACGATTGTCACGTAAGTCTACACAAACAACAACCTTCAGTTATTTTGGCGATCTAAAACACTGTATTCAGTGCAAATATATGTAAATCGTCGCAAGAAAAGTATAATATTGTGTCCTCTGACCATATATATGGCTAGCAGGTATGAATCAGATGTTGTATGTTTCCAAGATCAAGCAGATTAGTTTAACGGATGTATATTTTTTTGCCAGAAATGTGTTTAAATGACATTTCGATAATTTGATAGGCTATTATTGTCCCTTGAGTGAAATTGTTTCCAATTTTTGTTTCTTTACAAATCTAATTAGTTTAAAAACCATGAGTACTTAACCCACAAAATTCTAAAAGCGAACACAAGCCTTGGTGCCTACAAGTACTTCATGGAAGGGTTGGTAAAAGAGGCTTTATTGATGAATGAGCGCTCAGATTCAATACATTCACCTAAATATAACTTGTGCCTTAATAAAATTAGAATATAAGAATATCTAAAAAAAAAAATTAATAAAATGTAATTTCTAAGGAAATTACGCAGGAAAGTATTGCTCTCGTATAGGGGAACTCTTCTGTGGTTACTTCCAATTCGTTTTGGGGCATTTTTGAGTCACTTTCTTTAACTTATTGGCCCTTTCAGTCAAAATGCGCTGTTATCATAAGCATCATCTCGTGGACTCGGCCACCAGGCTGTCTCCTATGCCCGTATCTCAGGGCAAATATTTGCTCGGAATTTTCTTCATATCTCAAATTTCTCGTATGTTAAAGACACTTGTATGTCAGTGTATAGTCAATCCTTAGGGTTGATTGTTTGATTCTCTGCCCTGATGACCTTGTCTAAGTATCCATAAGCAACATACTGAACATCACATTGCTCCTGATGTGGCAACAGTAGGCAAATGACAAACGTGTCAAAACGCTGTGAGTATACTGTGACGTTGGAAAGGAATTATACAGTAATAAGTCAATTTACAATTTTCCAAAATGCTTTGGAACTCTATCGCCATCAATGACACTGTAAGATGAGTATTTGCTGCCAGATTATGAGGAAGCTTTTGAAGAACAATGTACAGCTGTAGCATGAAATATTTGTACTAGTTGTGGTGAGCGGTAGAATGAGGGCACACTATTTGGGTTGGAAGTGCAGTGACGTCACGTAAAAAAACGTTGCTCTTGAATGATATTTCACAACGTAAATGTACTTTCATGTCTTGTCAGTCATTTAATGTTGATCATTTTGAATTATTAATGTTGACCCAGACACTAATTTAAGTATGACCGAGAATGGAAAATGAGAAAAAAAGAATTTAGTCCCTACTAAAACCGACCTGGGCAATTAATTCCACAAAGGGCCACAATAGGTGCAGATTTTCATTCCAACCAAGAAGAGGAAACCTTTCCACCAATCTGGTATCTTAAACGTGCAATCAGTGGATTGCAGTCAGGTGTTTCTTGTTTCAGCAGAAATCTAATGAGTTAAACTGGGTGTGCTGGATCGGTTGGAACAAAAACTTGCACCCACAGCAGCCCTCGAGGACCCGAGTGCCCAGGTCTGTGCTAAAACCATAGAAGATAAGGAGCCAATATTTTAAATGTACCATACCTTCTCATATGCATACTGTTCCTGCAACATAAGAGGTAGTCTCTCCAGGAACGCCCTCATGCAAGGGGCCACGTTGAGGCCAACTACACCTTGCTTCTTAAGAGCTTTTCGACAAGTGGCCAACACATGGTTGGTTGCAATGAACTCTTTTGAGCAATTTACAACCAACACATCCTAAAAACACAATGAAAAAAATCCAATGCAGAAAGATACTTTAGTTGTATGCCAGGGGATTGTAAGTCACATTAAAATGTATCTGGTTGCTTAATATGTCCACTGTAAGAACTAATCCTTGAGCTTCCTGATATCATAAAAAGGGAGAAATGCATTACCTTTGACCTGTTGGAGCAGACTGCAACACCAACATCTGGGATCCATACAATATTCTGAATGGCCCCTGAACCTGCAACAACTGTTTGGACTACTGACCCATCCTGTTAAAATACAAAAGAACTCTAGTTTAGACAAGGATATCTAGAAAAAGGAAATCTAAGACCAACAGGTGCCTCAAACAGTTTGGTTCACAGGCCACAACCTTGCCAACTCTAGCTCATATGGGTAAGACCAGTTTATTTTTGGCCATGAAAAGGTAACTTTATGTGACTTAAAGGTCATCATCCACAACCATTTTAAGTGAAATGGACCTCTATCGTTGTCACACACTTGCAGGACACAATGAGATAAACAACAATCCACGCTCACACTCATCCAGTGGGGTAATTTAGAGTATTCAAGCAGCCTACCATTAATGTTTTTGGGATGTCGAAGGAAACCAAAGTACCCGGAGAAACCTCCACAGAGGAAGAGGAAGAACAGGCAAGGGAGACATGCTAACCACAGACTACCACCGTACCACCTAATTCTATAATTAGTAAATACTACACGTAATATAAAATTCTTACACATTTGTGTGGGTTAATTTCCATTATCAGACTATAATGACGGGCTTCAACCTGCATCAAGAACTATGTAGCTAAATCAACTCAACCGCATTCCAACCTCAGAAAAGATCTTATAGAATATCTAATAAGGTGTATTTTATAAACATTAGTGTTAAACTTTGGGCTCTTCCCACACAGGGAAAACAATTTCATGGACATCTGAGACTGACCCGCTTCCTAGGGAGTGATGCATTAATGGGACTGAAAATCGCAGCACTCATCATGAGAGGAGGATAACAGAAGTTGTCCAGTGAAAAAAGAATACTAATAATACTGCTCTTCATTAAGATGCATATCAACAAATTGTGGGAGAATAGTATAAAGAAAATCAAATATCAAAGGGTGACTTTAGGAGAGTCAGTGCAAGGGAATGCAATTTATACATGAGCACAGTCCTGAATGGCACTGTTCATTGACTAATTTTTGATGCAACTATATTTGTAGCAGATCAAATACTGTGGTTGAAAAAAGGGGTCTCTGCGACACCTGAAAAATATTTTCACTTTTCATTGTTTAGTTAGATACTTATTTTGTGAAAAAAAAAATTCTTACTCTGAGGGACCAGATGTTCATGAGGCCTCCAACACCCCCAGATGCCAAAGCCAGACCATCAGGACTAAAGGCAACCATTCTCACTGGCGTGATATGCCCTTTCAATTGGAAGACACATTTTGCTCTGTTCTGTGACCATTCTGATGACTGTAACACAACCATAGTAAAAGAATGATAATTAAAGTATTTATATTATTCTTACTGTATACGGAAGGAAATTAAAAAATCTGATGTTCTATTTTTAAAATAAAATTTCAAAAAGTACCACAGATCTCGGATTTGTTTCTTTTTCCCACCACTCTGCTGAATCTGATGAACAGGATTCTGGAAAGTCTGAAACTACCTGTGGAATGGTCCAGACTGTCACCAGACCACTTTGACAGCATCTAAGAAAATATGAAGGCACATGCAACCAAACATTTAAAAACAGACTCTTTACTTTGCTGATCAGATGTTTTCATACACTTACTAAGCACATGAATAAATTAACATTTTCAATAAAAACTGTATTAATTAATTTCTTTTCCCCCCCAACACGACAAAAGGGATAAATGGTGGACCACAAAAAGCTAAAATAAATGCACGACATTTGGTGAACAATCACTGGACTCTTTGGGCAAAGACTCCTGCACCATCACGACTCTGTTTAAGGGAAATGGCATTATGTATTCCGATTGGCAGATTTCATGGATTTGGCAAAACTAAGGATTGGGGAAATACAGCATCTTTGTAAAACATTGTCCCATGCATCAAGCAGCACTTTAGAAAGCATTTTAAGACGTGCGAAGCTTCTTCCATATATACCTGCATGTGAAAGAATTAGTCACTCTTGCAAATGCTGTACTGGCATCGGATTTAGGTTGTCATTACGGTCGTCATTAATCCGGCCGGCTTGGCGAAAAAAATGAGTGCTATCGTAGTTACATTATTTACATTAAGTTATTAAAGTGTATCTTTATTTTTTAGGGTGTGCATAAGTCTTTGCCATTCATGTCTAAGTTAGATAGATATGAGAAGCAAACATGTTATCAGCGTCGGAAGTATGATAAAGACAAAAACGTTTTCACATGCTGGTATTTTACTTTTGTTCGCAATTAATGTACTGTATTTTATTTTACTTAAAAAATTGGCATCATCACCACCGCTATCCAGCAAATTGACTTGGCGTATTTTCACGACTATAAGGCGCACTTAAAAGTCTTAAATTTTCTCCAAAATAGACAGCGCGCCTTATGTATATGGATATTAAAAAAAAAAAAAAACGCCTGAACTGAAAAAAATACTGTTAAATATGCAGATGCCATCTTAGTTCACAAAATCTTCTATCATATAGCTCCCCCACCCCACTGCAAGATTTTACACAAAAAAATCCAAAACATCAACAATGGCTGGCTCTAGAGGTGACTGTGTAGTAAGTGCTTCATACCTGGAAGTAAATAGCAATTGCCATATTTTCACGGCTTTAAGGCGCACTTAAAAGTCTTGAATTTTCTCCAAAATAGACAGTGCGCCTTATAATACAGTGCGCCTTATATATGGAAAAATGTCATTCATTGAGGGTGCGCCTTATAGGTGTGAAAATACGGTAATTTGATATATGGTAATGGCTAAACGACTTGTCCCAGAGCTTACAGTCAATCACTATGGACGTGAGTTTAACACAGCTGGAAATTCCCTGAATACTTAAATCAGGCAGGAAGGGGTTGATGATGTACACATAACAACAAATCAATAACCCTACTTTATGTTATTTTGCTTGTGGAGCAAAACAAAAATATATAATGTATGCTTTTCGGATCATCCAAAACACACCAATAAGTTAATCTCTGAACGACTAAATAAAATAACTGTTCAAGAGAAAATCCGGACTGAAATCCAACTCAGTTGCTCTGGTGCGACTTAAACCAGCCAGTTCTCACTAGAAAATCATCCAAAATAGCAGTGTACTCCATTATAGTACACATTTGAAATAATTGTATACAGTTGAATTCAGTTATTGCTGCCAAGGATGTCACAACACGTTACTAGCTTGAAGGTCATAAATACATTTTTGAAAAAAGGACAGTTTAAAAAAAAAAAAATTGTTCCTTAATATATTACACCTTCTCCTTAGTTGGTTGGAATTAAATCCTGCACCCACTGTGGCCTTTTGCGGAATAGTTTGGACACACCAGCTCTAGACAGTGATGTAATGCGCCACCAAAACTTTAAACATTTTAGGAGTGTCTTAGACAACTTCGAAATAATTTCTCACATTGCTAGCATGCTGAGGGGCTTTGGGCCACATCCAGGTAAGCTGCACCAGGCGATACCATTAACCAAAGAGGGTTGTTTCAGACTCATTAAACAATTCCAGTTCACACCCAGTTCAGAACGAGAGTTAGGATTGGCCCAAAGTTTCACAGTTTCTTCTTTCGCACATGTCATCAAGATTTGACCTGTAGGACTCCACTTCATATTAGTGATTGATTCCTGAAAGACAAATATTGTATTTTGTTTTATAATTCAACACTGGCAATGACATGTAAACATTTTCCAGGCTGATCAGGTACTTGTATACCTTGTGAGCATCAATGACTACAATGGCGCCTTGTTCCAAGGGCTCTTTGGATCCAATCAGTAGCTTGCCATCTGCGTAGCCCACTGCAAAAGGCCTGTCTTCGCTGTACCAGGCAATGTTCATCACCGCCACTGAAAAAAAAAAATCTAAATGCACCTTTTCCAATAATAAACAGAATTCGCCTAACCCCGGGGCGGGCACACCGGTACTCGAGGGCCGCTGTAGGTGGAGGTTTTTGTTGCAACCGATCCAGCAAAGACACTTTAACCAATAATATTTCTGCAGAAAACAGCAACCATTTAATTCCAATCTGTTGATTGCACTTGTAAATCACCAGATTGGTGAAAAGGTGTCCTCTTTATGGATTGGAATGAAAACCTGCACCCACTGCGGCCCTTTGGGCAATAGTTTAAAATGTCAGTGGTCCCCATACCATCTTTCCTGTAGCAGTGCTCCAGCTCAGTGCGGTGCATACTGCAGGAATCCAATACTTCAATAAGGCCTAGGGATCCATCCATTCGACCCACCAGAAGCATGTCTGTGGGTTCGCCAGACCACAGAGATTCTGGTTCGTCATCAGGCCAAGCCAGTGCTGAAACCCAATGAGGCTGCACATCCAAGAGACCTTTACCACCTTTGAGGATGAAACAATACATAATCATACACCTAAAAAAATGTGGCTGTGACAAGTGGCTCGTAAGATCTTGGTATGTACCATTTATCTTGACTGTCGCAAGTACTGGACCCCAGGAGAGGTGAATAACATGTTACATGTATTGATGGGATTCATTTACTAGAAATCTAAGTGTTAAAAATGCATCATCTGTAGGTATTTGTACAAAAAATACTGTTAGGGTTATTAGTCTTACATTATTATATATTTGCACGCAATGATGAACGCTTTGCTTTAATTATCTTATTAACAATAAAAAGTCATTTTTAGTACATCTGCATGCAACCGTGTAAATGCTCGCTCCTGAGTTAGCCTAAACAATGGGAAGGTCCCTCATCTGTCCAGCTGGACTACGCACAACATTCTACACACCGCTCCCTTGGGAATATTCGGAGGACTTTCAATTGTTTTGACTTCTGCCAGTGTTATCCACACCGCTCCCTTGGGAGAGGGTGAACATCATCCATTACAAAAAAAGTGTGGAGGATGATCAATATGTTTTTTGGTAAATGTAAGATGAGCCTTATATTCTTTTTAGACAGTAATGGTCTTGACCTTGGAACTCTGCCATGGATGCCAGCTTTGGCCAGTGTTTCTTCTAGTAGAGTCATGAACATTGACCTTAACTTAGGCAGCGAGGCTTGTAGTTCTGTGTTTTTCTAGGTTGTTTTCAGCGAGGCCTGTTCTTTCGGTGTTTTGCTAGGTTTTTTGTGACCTCCTGGATGTGGCACTCTTGGAATAATTTTAGCTGGCTGACCACTCCGAGGAAAGTTTGCCACTGTTCCCAGTTCTCTCACACATCCCTTCACATTTTGTGATTTAACAAAAGGGGCAATTACATTTTCACAGAAGGCCAGACAAGTTGGTAATTTTTTTCTGCCTTGGTAAATAAAATCATCATTTAGAAACTGCATTTTCTCTTTCCTTCATATGAAAATTGATTTGATTGTATGAAACCTGTGTGTGTGTGTGTGTGTGTGTGTGTGTGTGTGTGTGTGTGTGTGTGTGTGTGTGTGTGTGTGTGAGATGAATATGCAAAAAAAACAGAAATCAGGAAGGGGGCAAATACTTTTTCAGATATATGTTCAAGTTAAAAACCTCAAGGACAGACGGCAATGCATAAATTATAATACGTGGGCTTTAATCGTTGTAATATTTATAGACAACCATAATCCAATTTGCTGTTAATAATTAAATAACTATGACAAAAACCTATTAAAATGTATAAATTTAAATATACATACCCAAAGCAGAAGGATGAACAAGAGCCTCATTTGGCACTGGAAAATTATGTAGCCAAAATGTGCACTACTAATATAGAAACGAATAATAGACTAAAAAGCTTTGAGCTAAGATTAGCCGTTCATACTAAGAATACATGTCATCAAAAACTGGCTTTTTTTAAAATTTCTATTTCTAAAATTTAAAAAATAATAAAATATTTGCTGAGAAAATTAATTGTAATTGATTTGTTGGGCACTTTACAGTTTGTAGATGGTGGCCAATTTAAAGTAATTTACCCTACATATTTGTGTTGTAGGCATGGATGCTGATGTAAGGATAATTTTAATTGGACAGCAACTTCTTTCCTTTGATACAATCAGAAAGCATTAGACCATTTATAAATTGTAGCGAGTAATGCAGACACACATTTTGTTGAATAAATAAATCTCATTTCAAAAATGTTTAGACCTGATAGATTGTTTACCATTTATTTGCCAGATGTTGACCATTTTCTCCATGGCAGATGCAATATATTTTCCAGTCACACTCCAAGCCAGGGGAGATAAACAAACATCACTGGGTGACCCCAAGCATGTCTGGCCCTCCTCTGATGAACCATCACTGATAAAATAGTTTTAAAAATAGACAAAATCGTAATTATTAATATTTTTGACAATATGAATGATCAAGCCAAAAATAAATCCAACCAATCTGGAGGAAAGCATCCTCATCTAAAGAGTGATCATTCACAATCAGAAGAAAATAATTAATAATTGTGTAGGACAAGAAAATAAACTGATTTATTTCCTCTTTCCCTAAATGTGGCATAGCACACTTGATTCAATGTCACTACCACCCCACCCTAATAATTTCAAGGGATAAAAATTGAAAAAACATTTTTTATTTTGACAGTAAATCCAGATTTATACGGATGTGTTTTCCCCACAAACAAAACCGGGTTGATAACAAGCAGACGCTTCAGTGTACTAGAGCAGGGGTGTCCTTACGTACATCGCGATCTACCGGTAGATACCTAAGGATCTATCGGTAGATCGCCAAGGTACTATTGGGAGATTAGCGGATCAAAGTGTTATTGTCGTGCAATCTAATCTAACCCTAACCCTTTCATGACTACCATTGTGATCCCTCCCGCCTGTCGGTTTCCTTAGCTAGGATCTTATGAATTTGCCTTGCTTTAGCATAGATCAAAAGTGGATTTTCATCCCGTCACCTACCGCTCCCAAACGTGTTGATAGACTCTAATGCGATGTATATCGACATAAACAATTGCTGAGCTTTTTCGGTGGTCTATAAAAGAAGGTAGATTGTGGAAGGTTAACTCTTTGAAAAGTAGATCTTGGAGGAAAAAGTTGGAGCACCCCTGTACTAGAGTATGTGTAGTTTCGAGATTTGCAATGGTTCTGTGTCTTACTCCTTATTGAAGATACAGGTCTGCTGCAGGGTATACTGGCTTTTGGTAACATTCCATACCCTGACTGTGCCATCGCTGCCACTGGTTGCCAACAAACTTTTCTTTTTGCACCAGCAACAAGTAAGGACCTAGATCAAAAAACAAAACAAATGTTATCAAATATAGTAGTTCTAATAGTCATATCTTGAGATACGAGCTCGTGCGCATTCCGGGACCGAGCTTGTATGTCGATTTGTTTCCCTTAATTCTGCACTAATGCAAAAAACACAGAAAAAAAACACAATGCTCCGCCCATCGTTAGTAGAGATCTTTCCACGAGGGAGATGCAGCGAGAAAGACTAAAGAGTCCGCTGAAATTATAAGCAGCCTCTTACGTCTCGCCCACCTGGCTGTCTCGTATGTTTGGATCTCAAAATTTGTCTCGTATCTCAAGGTAAATATTTGATCAGAATTTTACTCAAATCTCAAATTCCTCATATATAGCAAATAAGCATTCTCTTGGCAACGCACCCGACTCTGATGAGCATCCAACTTGATCAAAGAGCATTTTCGCAGGTCGCCCGCCATATCGGCAAATGTCTGTGGCCTGCTTTGATTGTCCCGGTCATGGGCTGCTAGTGTGCGCACTAGCTGCTGGGCAGCCCACTGTCGATGTTGTGAAGAAAGCCTGGAGGACAGGCAGCAGGCTGCCAGAGCGTTGGCCAGCTCTAGAGGGCCTACAGCGGAGGGATTATGGGAAGGATGGGCATACAAATGCGCAATTAGCCCTGCTAGACATGGAAAACAAGATGACAAGGATCGCCCATGAGTGAGGGAATGTTAAAAAAGAAAAACAAGACAAATGCAAAGAATGTAAAAACTAAAAGTTAAATTGACTGGGGTGGAAAAAGGTGGCAAGCTGACAGAAATGATTTTGTTTAAATGAACATTTTCAAGACAATAAAATAATTGCATGCAATACACCTTAACCAAAATGAACAGGGCAAAAAATGCTTGATAAAATATATTTGTTCAACGTATTGTAAATATGTAATGAGTTCAATCAATAAGTATTTGCTCACTGCTATTTTGCAAGTTTCCCCACTTAGAAATAAGGGAGGGGTTTGAAATTTTCATCGTAGGTGAATATCTCCTGCGAAAGACACTGTATTTTCACACCTATAGGGCGCACATAAAAGTCTAAAATGGTCGATGCACCCAATCGGTCGATGCGTTTTGCCTCACCGCTTGAGTGACTGGTTTTGTTCACTGCAGAGCCACCCCAATCCGCCTATCGATCTCCTGCTCTATTCTTCCTTCACTCGTGAACAAGACCCCAAGATACTTAAACTCGTCCACCTGGGGAAGGACCTGATCCCTGACCTGGAGAGGATAGGCCACCTTTTTCCGACTGACGACCACGGTCTCAGATTTGGAGGTACAGATTCTCATCTTGATCGCTTCACACTCGGTTGCGAATCGTTCCATCGAGAGTTGAAGTTTACGGCCTGATGAAGCCAACAGAACCACATCATCAGCAAAAAGCAGGGATGCAATACGGAGGCCACCAAACCGGCCCCCCTCAACGCCTCGGCTGCGCCTAGATATTCTGTTACTAAAAGTGATGAACAGAATCGGTGATATAGCCCCCAAATGAAATGGATTCGGCTTACTGCCGGCTACGCGGACCTGACTCTGACAACGGTTATAAAGGATCCGGACACCGCGTAACACGGGTTCTGGAACCCCAAATTCCCGGAGTACCACCCACAAGACACGGTCAAATGTCTTCCCCAAGTCCACAAAGCACACGAAGACTGGTTGGGCGAACTCCCATGTTCCCTCAAGGACCCTGCTGAGGATGCTCCAATGCCAGGACGAAAACCACATTGCTCCTCCGGATTTGACCTCCCGGCGGACCCTCCTCTCCAGTACCCCAGAATATACATTGGCTGAGGAGTGTGATTCCCGGTAATTGGAACACACCCTTCGGTCCCCCTTTTTAAAAAGGAGAACCACCACCAGTCTGCCAATCCAGAGGCACTGTCCCCCGATGTCCACATCTTTTGACAAAAAACTAAACCTGCAACTGAGGCGGCGCCCTATCAGTCGGTGCATCCTATAGGTGTAAAAATACGGTACATTGTGATTTCTGGATTTTTCTTTCAAGATTATCTCTTACAGTGGACATGCACCGATGATGAAAATTTTGGACTCCTCCAATGATTTCTAGCAGTATAGCAGGGTGTTCAAATACATATTGAACTCACAGTATGACCAGTTGTCAATATTAAATACACTTTGTATGTAAAGACAACACACCCCTTTTCTCCATTTCAGCTTTGTCATAAGCAGGCCTGAGTTTGGACACTTTATCTGCCAGGAGAGCTACTAGGGCCTGTGTCACAACAAAGTTAGGGGAGGTAATAAGCTTGTTCTCCTCCGCCACACCACGTAAGAAGCTGGGTAGGAATTTCCTCTGGACAGGATCGTCCACTGTTGTAAGATTCATGCCTGTTGCAGCAGAAATCAGATTCTGTAAATGAAAAATAAAGTCTTAAAAAATGGCACCTCTATTTTTTTCTAAATTCAGCAGGACTGCAAATTTAAAAAAGTATAACTTCGGCATCGTGTATTGGGTGGAACTAAGATTTCTGTGTCGTGCAAAACATAAATGCAGATTCAATAATGTTACACTTTAAATTGGATCAAGAATATTAAAAAAATGCAAAAAAAAGTCAAGCTTTTCAGTTTATCATTCATTTGAAATTTGTGCAATGAAACGTAATATGGAATACCTGAGTGCAGAGCTGCACCAGGAGTTTGGCAGCACTGGGACTATTTGAGGCCAAGCAGCCGACTGCTGTGCTAAGATAAGCCAGACTGGAAATTGGTTTGCTGGTCTTAGTAGTGCCACGTGTCCTTTCAACATGACCAAGCCCTCCTAATGGACCAGTAGACAGTCCAGCTCGACCCGCTGCAGCCAGGCACATGAACCTGACCAGAGTCCTGATATCTGTTAAACCAAGTGACTCCAAACCAGCGGCAAGGCTGCAACTTGAACCACTGGAGAGGAAAGAGGTCGGGGGGTTTATTAATTTATTTTCCCTCAAAAAAGAAGGGTCAGGCAAAATAAACAAAAAGTGGCTTCTGCCTGTGTGTCTAAAAACTACCTGACAGAGAGAAGAGACAGAGCTCTCATCACCATGGTCCTGGCAAGCAGAACCTGCGCTGCAGAAGTCACCCTTCTCAACGCCATCACTCGGTCATGGGGATTTTGTAGAGCAGCTGCTTGTTCCCCAAGTGTTACCCTACCTGACGAACTCTTATCTACTGATATCTGACAACCTGCAAAAAAAAAAAAAAAAGTAGAATATAAATATAACAAATACAATTACTTATACATTCATATAATGACAGTACATTGCGGAAGTATTGACCCCCCCTTGAACTTTTCAACCTTTTTCCACATTGCACGCTTCAAACAGAGATAATTTTTTATTCAAGAATCATCAAAAACAGGATGTCCTGGAGCCTATCCCAGCTGACTCTGGCCCAGAGGTGGTGAAACCCAGAATCGGTGGCCAGCCGATCACACGGCACGGGGAGACGGATCACCACTCACACTCATACCTAGGGACAATTCAAAGTGTCCAATCAGCCTACCATGCATGTTTTTGGAATGGGAGGAAACCGGAGTACCCGGAGAAAACCCACGCAGGCCCAGAGAAAACATGCAAACTCCACACGGAGCGACCTGGATTTGAAACCAGGACCCCAGCGCTGTGAGGCCAATGCGGTACTCACTCATCTGCCAGGCTGCCGGACACAATCACGTGTAAAATAATTCATTGGATCTTTTAAACTTTATTAACAAATAAAACCATGAAAAGCAGGCCGCACAATATTATCGAGTCCCCTTTTTTAAAATAGTATGTACCGCCACCTTTGCTGCAATTCCAGCTGCAAGACACTTGGGGTATGTTTCTATCAGTGTCGCACATCAATATACTGAGATTCTTTCCAATTTTTACTTGCAAAACAGCTCAAGCTCAGTTAGGTTAGATGCAGAGAATTTATGATACACAATCTTCAGCTCTGCCCACAGATTCTCGATTGGATTCATGTCTGGACTTTGACTTGGCCATTCTAACACCTCGATAAGCTTATTTGTGAAACATTCCGTTGTGGATTTAGCTTTATGTCTTGGTTCTTGGTCCGTTTGGAAGACAAATCTCCGTGCCTGTCTCAGGTCTTTTGCAGACTCAGAGCATCTTATTCCATATTTTTGATGTGTCTCCCAGGTGGGATGTGGCATTTTTAAAGAAGACTTTTTATGCATATCTTTCAGATATGGTTTTTTTTCTTACCACTCTTCCATAAAGGCCGGGGTGCAGAACTATTCATGCATCCATTTTCTATACTGGTTATCCTTACATGGGTTGTGTAGATGTTGGAGCTTACCCCAATCGACTATGAGCACCAGGCAGGGGACAGCCTGAATTAGTAGCCAGTCAATCGCAGGGCACAAAGAAATTGAGAACCATCTATGCTCACACGCATACCTAGGGGTAATCTGAGTAATCAGTGTTCAACTAGCAAACCGTAAATGTTTTTGGGATGTAGAAGGAAACCGGAGTAGCCGAATAAACCCCCCGCAAACCCGGGGACAACATGCCAACTCCACACAGGAAGATCTAAACTTGGGATTGAACCATTGATCTCAGAACTGTGAGGATGAAGTGCTAACCACTTGGGTGCCGGGTGTACAAATACATACTCAAAAGTCTAATCAATATAAACAATCTGGAGAATGATTCTACGGAACCCTACTGTCTTTTCCACACTAGGACTCATCAATTGTTCATAGTTTGGGTAGCCCTATTACTTATACTAAGGTGTGACCTATATAATATGAAAATACAGGACAAGACAATGTTGGTGGCACATTTTTGGGGGCATGAGAAATGTAAGATGTGGTGTAGGACATGAAAATGGTCTGAATTGCATGACATACACAATTAATGAAATTTGGCCTGGTATTATCCAAAGGTGCAATTAAAATGTTGTGAGCATGCTAAAAAGGTTGAAGAAAGATAACCAAGTAGCTTCTGTTATCAATAACACTGTGATGTGTAAGACTATGTGGCACGCATCTGGACATGAGGATTTTAAAGCAACATTTTGTATTTATAGTGAATCTTCCTGATACGAGGTCCTCACTTTACTTTTCTCTCTCGTCTGGCTTGTTTTGGTACCTCGGCATACCGCCAGGTGCCACGCGAGTGCTTCAGAAAAGTTACGCTCTACCATTCTTGGAATGGATTAAGTTTGTATTATAAGTGTCTACTGTATTAAATTATTTTGAAATGTTCTAAATTCTTTGGAAATCTTCAAAATTATTTTGAAATGTTCCAAATCATTTTCAAATGTTTTAAATTATTTTGAAATGTTCTAAATCATTTTAAAATGTTCTAAATTATTTTAAAATGTTCTAAATTCTTTTGAATTGTTCTTTTGTTCCTGAAGCAATATTAGTGTCTATGAGGCCTAATGGTGTTCGGTGTACATTTTCCCCCAAATTAGACTTGTATTTTAGTCCTGTGTGATTTTTGTTTCATTTGACTTATAGTACATGCATCTTAGATAATACTTAATTCTAAATCATTAAAAGCAAACTGCAGTATTTCTCAAAGAACACACTTACCAATCTGCATTAGAGTCTCCTCCATACTATTGGTGGCAGTTACCATGGCTGCAGAAGCTCCCAAGGGGTCACTATCAGGGAATTGCACAGCCTCTGGGACAGTCCTACGTTCACCCAGACCTAATGGACCAGCTAAAAGCTCAAATTCCTCTTCACCTGTTAGCTTCTCATCTTCATCCACATCCATCATGTCCCAGTCCTCTGAGGGTAACAAAAAAAAAATAAAGTGAACTAAAAGGTGCAATAAAATAGTACAGGACGTAACATCAAAATGATAGTAAATATATTTCTGACACAAATCAAATAAGTGACCATCAAGGCTTAAAATGAATGTAGATCCAAATTAGTCCTTTCTCAGCTGCCTTTGCTCCATCCACTTAATCAAATCTCCAAGCAGAAGTTACTGTCAAAACCAGAATGATCTGCAGATTTTTACAGGCTGCTAGATTGCGATCCATAGTTTTGTATTCTGTTGCTAACGTGTGAGGGTCCTGTCCTGCTGTAGTAGCTAGCACAGCAAAAGACTGGGCATAATTATCAAATATAGTTGTTGCATAACAACCAGAATTTCTGAATAAAGTTATCTTTACCAGATGCATTAACTGGCATTTTAAAAGGTAGCAAGATTTGAGCGCCACATTTTTAAAAAAAAATCTAAAATTAGATTTGTGCAATCACTTATTTTTTGACATTATCACCATGTATTATAAAATGTAAGGAGTAACATAAAACACACTTAAAGCTTGATTTACTTGGCCGCTATAAGTTATGAGAAAGCTCATCAACAAACCAGGAGCACTTGAAGGGCCACTTTAGTGGACTTTTTTTTTACTATAACCTATTATAGATTGGAATAATAATATTTGGTAAGTGGTTGGCCTGATTTTAGTCCATTGTGGAGAAAAATACATTTATTGTGAAAACCGAGGAAAACCAAATTTAGCTTTCTGGAAATTCTGAGACCTATTACAAAGTGAACAGCCAAGCAGCAACATTGCGGAGTACAATGTGTGATCAGAACCAAAACACTATTCGGTGGATATTTCTGACCTAGTGATGAAAATCTACCTGACTGAAGATGAGTGCGGTATAACACCAATTAATGCTTGTATGCATGTACGCACGTACGCACGTATGCACGTTTGCACGTATGCATGTATGCATACATGCAAACATACATACACACACGCATACACACACATACACACACATACACGCACACACACACAGCGAAGTCGCAACAGTTGAAACCGCGATATTCGAGTGATTAGCGTAATGGGAACTGTACCCTCATAGACACTGTCTTGCTTTCCCAGGAGGTCAGGAGCCTGTCCCTTGTGTCTGAAAAACAAAACCGAATGATAGTGAATAAAAACCAAAAGCAATAAATGCCAGTAACTCAGCTGCTGTCAGTCAAAATGAAATGGACGTCAAACCCATGTCAAACTGACTCAATTTTAAGCCAGAACGATGGATAGAGCCACATACAACTCTGAAGTTGTAGGCTTTGGGTTCTGATTTTATCACCATCAATGAAATTGAACGAGATTAAAGTAGGAATTGTTCAGCTACAAAAAAAAGGCTGCTTAGAATTATAAAAAGAGATTAAAAAAAAAAATATATATATACAAATACATGTACATATATATATATATATATATAAAATCATTTAATTACTCTCGGAAGGAGATGCAATATATCCATCACAACAGACTACCAACGGACCTACGATATCCCCGAGGATATCTCGAGACCTCCGGGATCTCCGTGAATAGTCAACCCACTCAGAGTACGTCGGCGGCGGCGAAGGGAAAGAAAGCAAAAGGGCGGATGCCGGGCGGGCCTCGCTGCTAAGCTAAGGCAGCAACCACACCGGACACCACTTCCGAGTATCTTTTTGACCAATGCCAGATCCATCACCCACAAAATGGATCAGTTGGAACTTCAGATTGCTACCAACAGCTTTGTAAGGAACTGTAACATTATTCTCATCACGGAAACGTGGCTACATCCGCAAATCCCTCGCTCGCAAAGTAGCACCACGAATTTTGTTACACAGCTGTGTATGATGACAATAAAGGCTTTTGATTTCTGAAATCAAAACTGGCAAATAACTTGCGATGTGCTGAATGAGAACATTTAGGACTCTTGGTCACTTCATTACAGACCAGTTTAAGGATGATTGAGACATTTACAGGCAATGCCGGTAATTGCACGCGCAGGCAAAATCTATGCTCAGTATGTTTGGTGCGTGTACAGAACACAAGAAGGTGGCTTTGATCATGACAAACTGCAGCCCTTATTATGCTCTCGCTTTGTAGTAAAATTATAGCAAAGTAAGCATGGCTCTTGGTACCATAAAATGATACTTTGCAAATTCAGCTGGCATGAGATGATAGTTACTGCAGGGGTTAATAGACTGCAAACATGTTTTTTTCTTCATTATGAACATTTTGTGTCTGGTTGATTTGTGTGTTGTTTTTATATTTTGTACTTTATAATTTAATATAGACTTACTCTCATTTGAACCATTGAATCGGTAACTACGGTTTTGATTATTCAAGAGATCTTTTTTTATGGCCACCATCAATATAAGATTCAAAAGACTTAATAAAATGTGTGCATACCTTTCTGTATTGGGAACTTTAGCCTTGCTTTTGATGGCTAAGTATTTCTCTCTACAGGAACCACAAAGAAGGTAGTAGGGATTCCCACTACCACACTCCCCTCCAAACCAGCCATCTACATAGGAGCCGTTGCTACGGTAGCCTTGCCTGTTGGCACTGCGACCACAACCAGGATGGCTCTTCTTCATATGTTGATTGAAGGTGGCCACATTTGCTTCGCACAGTTCACATATCACCATTTCATCACGATCATCTGTCTCACAAACATGCTGTGATGATCAAAAAAGAAAAAAAAGACACATTGACATTAAAACATATTTAAGTAACAGAACAGCATAATAATTTTAGAATTTATAGAATAGTATGGTCAACTGTTAGCGCCAGTGTAGTGCTGTAGTGCTAGGATTAGTCAATCACTTCCCTAGTAACAGACAACATTTAAGGTGTTATACTTTATCAGATGTAGAAGAAGAAGAATGGTTATGGCATCTAGGTCTATGTAAGATCCTAAAATGGTGCATGTAAAGAATAAACCAGGCCCAAGCTGCTAACAGCAAATTAAGCATGCTTATGTAACTAAATTTTGAGTTAGAGGTTATGCAGGACAATTAGGACCTGTCTCATGATGGCAGCTCTCTGTTCAGAGCATAAAGTCACACACCCATGTTGGCCAATCCAGTACCTCCGGGATCCACATTCCCAGAATGTCAGTGTCACTGGAAAGGTCCTGGCCAAACATGACCTCCATTGTCTCTTCGTCCAGGTCCATCTCAAGCTCTTCGTCTAGAAGGTTGAAGTCATAAAGGGCAGCTGGGTCTTGTTGTGGCAGGTGGGATGGCACGTCCCTGCGTGACTGACTGTGTTGGGCCTGCACTGACCGGTACAATCCAGCTTACAGAGGAGAGGAAAAATAATTGAATTTAAGTTTTGGTCTTACCAACTCAACTGTTAGCATTTCAAATTCTCACCAGCTCGGGCAAACAATCTGCGTGCAGCTAGGTCAAAGTGGTGCTTCCTAGAAACAGCAGCACGTCCTCTCAGGGAAACGCCACTGGAGGATGATGGATTGTCTTGCTCTTGTCCATCTGGACTACAGTGTTACACAATTAAATTATCATTCAAAAACTGACAACATTGTTTTTTAAAGATTCTTACAGAGAGGGGATGGGAAACTTTAGAACAACAAATTTGATTTGGTTATAATAAATATGGAAATTATATTCATGACGAATTTAACATAAAATTGTACCTCTCACTAAAGCCCTCCTCTATTTCGGAAGCATCGGCAATGTCTCCAGGAGAAGAAGAATATGAGTTTCTATCCCGAGATTTTCCTCCAGTGGATGCGGTTGCACCTGGGCATAGGGAGTCACACCCATCAGTTCCAACACCACTTCCTCTCGTGGGAGGGTCATCATGCCCGTCATCGGTGCCAGGATGCTCTATCATCCACATTGCCAGTACTGTGATGTTCTGGGCATCTGCTTCTCCTCGTGCACCTAGAAAAGAAGAGCTGTCTAACTATTTGATGTATCACACCAGGGAAATAAGATTCAAAATCAAGGGTGGCGAACACGTGGCTCTCGAGTCGCATGCGGCTCTTTGCCACAGCAACATCTGGCGTAGTTGATGTGCTAACATTTGATGTGCGTTTTAAGCGTGGACACTTACCTTGAAATAAACACATGGTTGTAATGGTAAATATTATGGGTTTAATTTGTATGTTTTTGTGTGTGTTTTTGGCAGGTCACTACATGGTTTGGCTCATTGACACAGAACGTTTAAAAATGTTGTTCTTTGTGTCCAACTTGTTCGTCACCCCTATTGTAAATCTCTGTTTTCTGAATTGTGATCATGAAAAAAAGCTAATTTCTGATAATCTAATAATGATTAAATATGGTTTACATTAAAATGCAATTAAAAACTCATTAATTAATGAAAAGACTCACCAGTTGCCTCCAAAGCTTTGGTAATTTGGCGTAAGGAAAATCCCATCTCCAACAAGGGTACGGCAATTGCAGGCGGGGGTGGAGATGTTGATAGCCTGCTACTGGGATCAGATAAAGCTGGAAAAAGAAAGTGTCATACTTAATGGTTAACAGGGATGTAATAATACATGGATCTAGATCAGTGGTCGGTAACCCAAATTTTTGAAAGCCTAATTTAATGGGAAAAAATGTCAGGAGATGGAAAAATATTAAGCCTTATGATGAAGGCAACACTGTATGGAACAATATTAGCCTTCTCTTAAAATCCATAAGTTGACTACAAATACATCCTGAGCATTTATGATTAAATGTTTATTCTCCCTAAGGTGCATTCTGTAGAGAATGACTCACCATGTGACTGCTATATTGTGCGATGGCACCTCAAGTTTAACTCCATAAAAATATTAATGAATTCCGTTTCATTCGTATGATGAAAATAAAGAAATGCAACAATGATATCCGATTTTTTATGTCATTTTGATTTTGAAGATTCAACAAAACAACAACAAAATGGAACGTGTATCAGGTGCTTTTTCACCATCAGTGAAGGGTAGCAGTGGAATTTGGAGAGGCAAGCCAGTTCTTAAATCTATTTTGGCACCTGGAAAACACTTTGTTACTTGACAACTTCTCACTACAAAATGAACATTCCGGCAATCCTATGGCTTTGGAAATGAATGCGAATGATTCGGTCCAAGAAACATTGATTCTTCTGTTTTCCTACGTATTTGTTTTTCCCTTTGGGATCCATGGCCCATTACACAGTGGCCGGTTTGATTACAACAGCGACCTGCCTAGCATTACGCCCTGCTGATAAAAACGTGTGTTGCAGGCTATTCACATTCTTACAGCATTAGAAAACGTTAGGAACCACACTTGGACACTAGGATTATTACTACCATACTACATGTTTCCGCACCTATACAAAAAAGTATGCAAGTACAATGCTCATTTATGGGTTTTTTTTTTAGTGGTAAGTCGTACTTACAGGCATGTGAAAAGACTAATGTATCATCCAAATATAACCTTTACATTGAAAAAAAAATGCAATTTTTTAAAGTACTGTACTCTCAGAAAAAAAGAGTCCCTCTCCACTCTCCAACAAAAACAGGTTATTGGCATCTTTAGTCCAAGTCCTGTTCATCAGATTTGAGAGGATTTTTTTTCTAAAGATGGTGCAAATGAGCATGCAGCGCTCTCCCTACATGTTTTTTGTGTTTTTTCGCAAGTTGTTCATCAATACCGGACTTTAACATAAATTATAACCAATTGGACTTATTCCGAATTGGTTATATTATCAAATTATATTTAATTTACTTATTTCACCTCATACTGCAAACGAGTTGCTGTGTTAAAATATATGATATTTATAGTTAAAGTCACGCAAGTATGGTATACTTACAGGTTCCGGTTCTATTCTGCAGTCTGCTAGGCTGTGAGTCAGGAGAAGTAAGGCTCTGCCGGCGGCAAACGTCTTCAGAAGGTGATGTGGGTAAAGATGACACCGGAGGTGTTTGTGCCCGCCGAGTTGAACCCAAGGTGGTTGTAGGGTAGCTGGAGAACATTTGTCTGTGCGAACAGAAAATCAACAGCTTTTTAGATAGATATAGATATACACACACAGACACACGCACAAACACACACACACACACACACACACACACACACACACACACACACACACACACACACAGATTTGAACCCAGGGCTATGAGAAGTTCAGGGCTTGTACTATTAATTTTTATAATTTTTTATACTTTTATTGCTTTTATTTACTTTTATTTAAATGAATATATATATTGGTTATCGGCACCTTCTAAATCAGGGGTCTCAAACTCAATTTACCTGGGGGCCGCTAGAGGCAGAGTCTGGGTGAGACTGGGCCGCATCAGGATTTCCACAAGAAAAGCGCTGATAAAACATTCCAATGTTATCAAATATCTTTATTTTTAACAAAAAATAATGAATTAAATAAATTAACTAAAAGATGAATAAAAAAATCAATCAATCAGAAATAAAATAATAATAATAATGAGTATACAGTAGATATACAGTGGCTGGCTAAGTAGAGAAAACTAATTATTTTTATTCCGTTTCAAATGTCTGTATTAACAGCTCTTTAACCTTTAACTTTCTGAACTTGAATGGAACATTGAACATGAAATATTCTGAACACGGCTTCTTTTGCCTACTTCTTGCTGCTAGAGACCTGGCAGCGCTTCTTCTCACGTAGCTGAGTCACATTTGGCTTGAGGGGGGAAGCAGTGGAGACCCCCAATAGAGCTTGAAGATGCTCATCAGTAAGTCTGGACCTATACTTGGACTTATTGAAGTTCAAGGTGGAGAAGAGTTTCTCACACAAGTATGTGCTCCCAAAAAGGTACATGGTCCGCTTGAACATTCGGGAAAGTTCAGGGAAGCTGGCGGTCAACTCTCTCAAAAAATGCCCAAGCTTGTCTGCTTCTCCACTCACCTCTCTGAACTTGGCTTTGAGCGAAGAGTTGCACTGCAGGTCAATTTGAAGCTCAGGAGGGGCATCTTGCACCTCAAAGGCGAAGGGGTCCGCAAAAATTTGAAATGTGGCTGTGTATCTTGAAGTCTGCAAATCTGTGATCAAATTCCTCCTGCAGCTTCGAAATGGCCTCCACATATTTCTCACCACTGAGTGGTGTGCCTGAATCCACAAGAGCCTTGCATGCTGGGAAATGAAAAAGGTTTGTCTGAGAGAGCTGGGCTTTCCATAACTAAAGTTTAGTGCAGAATGCTCTCACGTTGTCATAAGCAGCACTGACAAGTTGCCCCTGGCCTTGTAGCTTCTTGTTCCGTACATTAAGCTCATGTGTGATATCAACAAGAAAAGCTAAGTCCATGAGCCATTTGGGATCACTTAGCACAGGAACAGCAACCCCGTCTATCTCCATGAAGTCTTTTACTTCTGCTCTCAACTCAAAAAATCTCTTCAACACATTTCCCTTGCTCAGCCAACGTACCTCAGTGAAGTAGAGCACATCCCCATATTCTGACTCCATTCCCTCAAAAAAAGCATGGAACCTTCTGTGCTTTAAGCCCTTGGATCTGATTTGGTTGATGCATTTCACAACGACAGACATCAAATTGTCCAACTTCAGGCATCTGCTGCAAAGGGCCTGCTGATGGATAATGCAGTGCAGAGCTATGGCCTCCTCCACACCCTCCTCTTCCAGTTTTTTTTTTTTTTAAGTGCTACCAGTCCATTCTTCCTCCCAATCATTGATGGAGCTCCATCAGTTGTTATTCCAACAAAGCTCTTCCGTAGCAAACCGGCATCCTCAATGGCATCACACAGCTGGTGAAATAATTCCTTAGCGGTGGTCTGGCCATGCATTGGAATTACTGTGAGCAACTCCTCCATCACTTCAAAATGTCTGTGATGTCTGTGGTCTCATCAAGAGCCACTGAATATACCTTCAAACATTGTGCTTTCTCACACAGTTGATCATATCACTTGACGGGTCAGAAATGCGCTCTACCACGGTGTTGGCAGAAAGGCTGATGTGGTTGAACTTTTTCTGGAGAGACTATGTGCAGCCTGTAATATTCACTTTTTGACAAATTCACCTTTCGTGAATGTCTTTCCTACTTTAGCAATCAGCTCACAAACGGCATAGCTTCGACAGCTGCATTACTTTCTTTGGTAGCCTTCTTGAAGAAATCCTGTTGCCTCAGAAGACGTGTTTTAAGACTGGCAATCTGGTTGGCTCTCTCATCTCCCTGGTATTTTTCGTACTCCTCAGCATGTCTCGTAGTATAATGATGTTTCAAATTGTATTCCTCGTGCACCGCAACTTTTTCAGTGCAAATGAGACACGTCGGGGTGCCCCTGTGCTCAACAAAGAAATATTGCACTCCCTACTTTTCTTGAAATTCTCAGTGCTCATGACTGACCTTTTTCTTCACGGCAGGCTTTGAAACAGACATCTCTGGGGCTGTAATATGTGTTTTGAATTGGAATGAGTCTTGGGTTGAACTTTTAACTTTCAGTTGCACGGGTCTGTGGCGCATGCGCAATTTCGCTCTCTGATCGTATTGGATCACGGCAGCTCTCTGAATTGCTCAAGTGTAATGTTAACGCACTTACTGTTAAGTTTCGGTTTCACTCACGGAGATGGCTGCAGACACAAGCTGCATCTTGGATCATAGCGCCTCATTCAGTTCTATGCTAAGAGCAGCAGAGTACTGTGCGCGCCGAGCGGAGTGATCGGCTTCACGGCTTCTCCTCCGCCCAGCTGATTGAAGGAATGAATGAGTGAGTGAGCGAGGCACTTGCCAATGTCCTGCCCTCCAGAGCCGTATACCTCACAGTGATTGGTTCATTCAGCTCCAAACACAGTGCCATTCATATCAATCTTGCGAGCCGCACAAACATTAATCTTTCATATTAAGACGGGGGCCGCAGTTGTTCCGCGGGCCGTAAGTTTGATATAATTAAATATATAATATATTAAATATAATTAAATATTAATAATCGGAATCGGCTTTGAAAAATCCATATCGGTCGATTAACTAGTTTTAAGCGTTTTACAAAGGCAAGCTGAACAGCCAAACTGTCAGTGTTTAAACAATTGTCAATCATTGTATTAGACTTTCAAAATCACAAATATGCATCTAACCTGAGAAGACTGAGGGGCATGACCCCTGGAGATTCTGTGGCAGGGACAGTCTCAGTGTCCGTGACAGGTGTGGTTGCAGTGGTTGTATCTTCTAGAGAGGAACTCATGAAGGAAGTTGTACTGGAGGCAGAGGGACTAGTAGTGACTGGTGTTTGGACAAGCGCCTCGCCCTCTATACCATCGCCTTCACTCTCTGCTTCAATTCTCACACCTAAAGCAAATGTGATGAAACAGTTATTGTCTCTTATTTTGGTTTCAGGGTGGCAAAAGACTTTTGGGAAACATTACAGCAGCAACAATAAAGTAATGTCAGGACAACATGTAAATTGAGATGGCAGAAAATAGTGATGTTTGGTTAAACTATCTGTTAAACAACTAAACAAACAAAATACAATGTTAGCGTGTGTAGCTTTTTAAAACATCACACAATACCAACATCATTAAAAACCTGTCTACGAAAAGCAACACCTGATGTCCTAATCCCCCAAAACTTTATTGTCTCACCAGGTTTAGCCTTCGTTCCTGTGGATTCTTCCAGCATCCCATTGACCACTAGCTTGTAGATCATGGCTTGTGCCCTTTCCAGGTCTGACAACCCCAGAGCCCGCTTAATGGGGGAGCGCAAGACAGCCCGTTTTACCATATGACGCATGAGAAATTGAAGTGCAGTCCGCATCTCAACCTCTTCATGGCATAATGGAGATGTGGCAGTGGTATTTGTACTAGAGTTGGCATTGACATCAGCATTGTGTCCAGTGGATTCTGCTAACACCTTAAGGACGATAAAACATTGGAACTTTATCAGAATTAGTTTTTAGACACTAGGAAAATTAACACAGTCATTCTTTCATAAAGTACTTTGATAAGTACCTTTCTTTCATAAGTACCTTTGGTATCAGCAGAAGCTCGGCATACTTGCTACAGCTCAGCAGGACACTGAGGGTCTTCATGGTTCCCAGGTAGAGATAGGAAAGTTGAACAGCATGGATCTCTGATTGAGTGGTACTAAATGAAGGATAGGGCTCATGGCTACGGGAGACATGTTCGTGGCTTTTCTTCCTGTTGGTCTCAACAGTAGCATGAATAAATGTGTCGTTTCCCCCCAGTCCGCTTCCACCAACGGAGGAAATGTAACTCTCAGATTTGGCCGCCACATGTGCCTTGACCTCATCTAAACTATGAGACACATGCAGGTCACATGTAGTGGAATATTTAACTGCCTCAGCAGTGCAAATACTGTCCTTCAGTTCATTATGTTGAGAAATTTCATTATCTGCTTTGTCTTCATTACTAGTTGATTCATGTCCTGTAGAGTGTGCATTGCGATGCCTCTTTTCATGACGCCGTGCGCTGAGCTTAGAAGTTGTTTCCTCATGGATGCTGGTGAGGTACGTGAGATCCAACAGAAGGGAGGCAGTGAGGCCACAGAACCGTGTGACGTCGAAGGGCAGAGGCTCACAGGGTTCCAAGTTATACAGTGGCGTGTCGCTAGGTGACAGAAAAAGTTGTGAAGCATTAATTGAAGCGAGTCGAGAATTTAAACAGACAAGGAAAGAAAAACAAATCGAGGGAATGTTGACACTTAGGATAATAAAAGATAAAGGAAGACCATCGACTGTGTCACTAAACAGGAATGTTAAATATCAAGTGGATTCCAGATAAGTTGGGACGTGATAAAATTGTGGTTAAAAACTGAAAGTAATCAAGTGGAAGTCCCTAATTTAAATGAATTAATAATTAATTGTCAAAATGATACATGGATTGCGGATCAAACGTTTGAATTGAGAAAATGTAGGATTTTAAAAGAGAAATATGTAAAATGTAAGGTTTCAATAAAGTTTGGTTGTTATCCCAAGCCTCTGCCATTTCAAATGACTGTATTCATGTGTCAATTAATTTACGTCCACAATATTTGATGGTATAATGTGCTCATCAAAGCATTTATGTCATCGATGTCGACTAGACAGGATGGCTCTAAACTCAGGTCAGATGGCAGCTGCAAGTAGCGTTGGAGTCAGGTGACCATTCCATGTCCACGATCTAGGGGTTATGCGCGTGTCATTAACATTTGTCATACAATTGCTACATTTAGTATAAGCTTGCCTGAATTTGAATATTGAATAACATTTGTCGGAAAAAAAAGAAGGAAGACTGGATCGGTACGGCTTATATGCGCATTAAAGGACGCCATGCACAAAACTGCAAGGTGAAAAAGACGACATGCCCAAAACGAAAAAGACAAACAAACGCTAAACAAAGTTTACGTCGACGTTTATGAACCCCAGAAAATACCTGATGGTAATTTCAGCCTCGTCCCACTGCACTTTGGCTGAGGTACTGCCTTCTTTCACCACTCCAAGTAAAGTTGCATGGCGTCCTGTCTGCTTGTGAACACATCGGCCACCAACCCGAAGGCCCGCATCTGCTCCTCCGACTACTGCTAAAACTGGCCACACCTCTCTACACAGAGTTGTTAAGAGGTGCTCTGAAAGCTCGCCTAATCCATGCTGTCGTCCAGGGCGCCCCTTTTCTTCCTCATTCTTAGGTGGTTCTTGACTTTCTCGCTGAGTGTCGTGCTCTTCACGACTCTGCACTGAGCGACTTTTTTTCAGCCTTTGACCACAGATGCTAGCAGAGGCACCTGCTGTCTCTCTGAAGCAAGGTTTGATTTCTTGAAGACGTTCAATCATGGTTTTGTTAATACGTTGTGTCCAATCATTACTGCGGTGTAAGATTCGGATTAACTGTACGGTAGCCTCAGCCAGGACAGTTGCCATTGGACTACAAACTGGGTCTCCGGGCAAAAGATCTCTCGGAGTACCCCGCATCTGCATGTCACAGATCTTAACCTAGAATGATTTAAAACAGAGACAACATAAGAAAATAAAATATACACTTAGATTTCTGAAGTAAATACTGAACAATATAATTTTATACAGTAATACCTGGACATACGAGCGCCCTGGCATACAAGGAATTTGAAGTACGAGTAAGATTCCAAGGCAATATTTACCTTGAGATAGGAGACCGATTTTGAGATACGAGTATACGAGACAGCCAGGTGGCCGCGAGAGGCTGTCTTTCTTGCCGTAAAGGTCTCTACGAGTACTGGACAGAGTATTTTCACTGTGTTTTTTGCGTTGGTCAGTGCAGAATTAAAAGAAACAAAATGAGTCCAAAGCAATGAAGGGTAGTAGGAAGAAAAGGCGTAAGATGACGATCAATATTAAGCACGAAATAATTGAAAAACATTAGTGTACACGTGACTGAGATGGCTCGTCGATACGTATGGAAAAGCAGGAAGTTTGCATCGATGCCGCGGTGGAATATATTAACCTCTTTGGCTTGGTTATTATACAAAAAGGTTGATATTTAGTGTAACGTAAGATTAACTTTTTAAAATTTGTGTATAGGAATCTAAGTTCATTTAAGTTAAATTTAAAGTTTACTTTACTAGCACATCCGTCAAGTCTCTCTTACTCTCCCATCCGCAACTCCAAGTTGCTTTGAATAAGGTTTCATTTTATTATTAAACATCATAACCACTATTTATTTGTTACTGATAGTAGATCGTGAATTACAACCCATAAAAATGTTTTTCCATTGTAATATCCTGTTTTTTTTTGTGTGTTTTCTTCCGAGGGTGGTAACAAATTAATTTGTATTTAGTTCATTTCTATGGGAAACATTGATTTGAGATACGAGTAAATTATCATACAAGCTCAGTCCCGGAAAGCATTAAGCTCGTATCTCAAGGTATCTCATTGTATTATAGTGGTGAAATATTATTCTAATTTAATTTACTGAATTACCAGTTTGGGAAGGGAACACATTGACCTTCACAGAAATAAACATTAAAGTGCTATTGACTACAGGTGACATCACCTGACTATAAAAAGAATAGGCAAGTGAAAACAAAATAATCTAATCTTTCTCTTTTATAAAACAGTAGTTAGGATGCCCTTTACTCTTACCTTTTCCCCTGGGTTACTGCTGTAGAACATCACGCAAGGGTAGAGTTCGGCAGCATCCACATCCTCAAAGGCTAATTTGGGTTCCTGTCAAATCAATTAGTATGTGTATGTATATGTACAGTTTTGGTCAAAAGTTTATATACACTTGTGAAGAACATAATGTCATGGCTCTCTTGAGTTTCGAGTTATTTCTACAACTCTGATTTTTCTTGATAGTGATTGGAATAGATATTTCTTTGTCACAAAAATCATTCATGAAGTTTGGTTCTTTTCCGACTTTATTATGGGTGAACAGAAAAAAAGTGATCAAATCTGCTGGGTCAAAAATAAACACACATCAGCGCTAATATTGGGTAATATGTCCCTTGGCCATTTTCACTTAAATTAGGTGCTTTTGGTAGCCATCCACAAGCTTCTGGTTGAATCTTTGACCACTCCTCTTGACAGAATTGGTGCAGTTCAGTTCAATTTGATGGCTTCTGACATAGACTTGTTTCTCCAGCATTGTTCTCAATGGGATTTAAGTCGGGACTTTGGGAAGGCCATTCAAAAACCTCAATTCTAGCCTGATTTAGCCATTCCATTACAACTTTTGATGTGCGTTTGGGGTCATTGTCCTGTTGGAACACCCAACTTAGCCCAAAACCCTATCTTTGTTTGGGCTGATGACTTTAGGTTAACTTGAAGAATTTGAAGGTAATCCTCCTTCTGCATTATTCCATTTACTCTCTGTAGACCACCAGTTCCATTGGTAGCAAAACTGCCCCACAGTATAATAATACCACCACCATGCTTGACGGTAGGCAGGGTGTACTTGGGGTTAAAGGCCTCAACTTTTCTCCGCCAAACATACTGCTGGGCACTGTGGCCAAACAGCTCGATTTTTCTTTCCTCTGACCACAGAACTTTCCTCCAGAAGGTCTTATCTTTGTCCATATGATCAGCAGCAAACTTCAGTCGAGGCTCTTTTTGGAGCAAGGCCTTCTTTCTTGCATGACAGCCTCTCAGTCCATGGAGATGCAAAACACTCTTGACTATGGACACTGACACCTGTGTTCCAGCAGCTTCTAATTCTTGGCAGATCTGCTTTTTGGTGATTCTCGGTTGAATCTTTACCCTCACAATTTTCTTTCAGCAGCAGGTGATAGCTTGCGTTTTTTTCCTGATTATAGCAGTGACAAAACAGTGCCATGCAATTTATACTTAGAAACAATTGTTTGCACTGTTGCTCTTGGGACCTGCAGCTGCTTGAAAACGGTTCCAAGTGACTTTCCTGACTTGGTCAAGTCAAGGATTCGCTTTTTCAGATCCATGCCGGGCTCCTTGGACTTTCCCATTGTAGCGTTTGTGGGCATTTGCATCTAATGAGCCCCATTTAAATGGGCTCAGAGAAGTTACCAGCTGTAGTCACTCAATCCCTCACAAGAAGTTACGAGGCCATGCTATGAAGCTCATTTCACTGACAACTTTTTAAGTCACCAAAATTTCTAATTCATGTTGCTATATGTATATTTTTGACCCAGCATATTTCATCACTTTTTCTGTTAACCCATAATAAAGTCATAAAAGAACCAAACATTAATGTTTTTAGTGACAAAGAAGTATCTGTTCCAATCACTCTATCAGATAAAATTCTGAGTTGTAGAAATAACTGGAAACTCAAGAGAGCCTTGACATTATGTTCCTCAAAAGTGTATGTAAACTTTTGACCACAACTGTACGCATGTATGTGTACCGTATTTTCACGACTATTAGGCGCACTTAAAAGTCATACATTTTCTCCAAAAAAACATGGCGCCTTATAATTCAGTGCGCTTCATATATGAACCAATACTAAAATTGTTATCACGATAAAATAAAATAAATCAGTCGATAGGGTACACCATCCTCTACAGCTCACAACTACGGCAAGCAGCCCCCGACGCTACAATTTTCCCCGTAATAAAGGTACAGTGACTGCTGGGATATATAGTTCTTTTGTCAAAACACCCAGTATGACGGCAAGCACACTAATTTGGTGCTCGCCATCATTCCGAAAGAAAAGTTTTCAGCCGGCGTCATCGTGAAGGTAAAACCCATAGGGCTGAATGGACGAGGAGAAAGTGAGAGAATGGCTGAGGTCTATGTCAAGCGACCAGATGGCTTTTTTCACGGCTCGCCGTCAATTTTGATTTGCGACTCCTTGCGTGTTGATCTCACATCAGCGGTGAAAAACCAAGTCACGAAAATGAACTCAGAGCTTGCCGTCATTCACGGAGGCTTGACTAAAGAACTCCAACCGCTGGACATCGGCATCAACTGGGCTTTCAAAGCAAAGTTGAGAGCGGCATGAGAACAGTGGACGGTAGCTGGCGAACACAGCTTCACGAAGGGTGGCAGGCAGCACCGGGCTAGTTACGCTAAGATTTGCGAATGGATTGTGGCCGTCTCGGTGAACGTGTCTGCTTGCAAGGTTGTTCGAGCTTTTGCCAAAGCTAGCATCATCTCTGTGGAGCTACATGGCAATGACGGTGACTCTGAGAACGAAGAGAGGGGACTCAGCGTTTTTGATGACTCATTTGGACAATTGTTCAATTCGCACACAGAAAATGAGGACTTTGATGAATTTGTGGGGGATGATGACCCGAGTACATTGTAAAAGGACTAAATAAAGTACAACTAAACTCAGTTTTGCTTCTGTTACCTTTTTAAAAACGTGTTTTAGCGTGTGTCCGTATGTTAAAGCTGGGTACCCAAAAATTTCGTAGGCAGTCAGTTCGTTTATTAAAAAAAAATCTAAATATTTTATCTAATATGATCTGGCCCACGTGAAATCAAGTTGACGTTAAGGCAGCCCACGAACCAACCCGAGTCTGACACCCTTGATTTAAAATCAAGCAATCTATTGTCCTTCCAAAGAACAAATTCTATTGACTCTATTAATAAGAGCGAATGGGCCTGTTCATAAAATGGCCGACAAGCGACGATGTCTAGCTCCGTTGCCTCAGAACGCGCATCAGAAATCTAGTCTGAATACACGATACCTATGGGAATACCAAGCAAACAAAAAGGAAGACGACGAAGAATGTGAATTTCCTTTGTCTTCTTTTTAATATATTTTTTTCATAAAATAATTTTATTTATTGCCATTTATTTTAAAAACAATCGTTTGCGAGTACGGCGACGAACTGTCCGTCGACGAAATGTCCGGTCACATAAAGCTGGTGTATGTTTTGCCATGACTAGCTGCGTCTTTAAAAACGGTGATTCCTTTGTGTGTGTCAAATACAGAAATAGCACTTGTTACTGACACTGCAGCTTTAAATACGATGCACCTTATAGTCGTGAAAATACGGTGTATATATATATATACATATACATACACATTCACACACACACATATTACACCAAAGTGCTTCTAAAAAGATGGTGTGCAAATATTATTGTATGTTAACTTTTCCCAGCCAAAATATTTGAATGTAGACATTGTAAGAAATTACTTCAAAAGTAAAAAGAAAATATGTACCAAATACATTCAGACCTGTGTAAACCATCATCTCCTCTTACCTCTCCATTCTTTGCAAATGAGATGGTTCTGGCCTCCATATCCAAAACACAAGTGATGAAATCTCCTTGTGTAAAACTGCTAAGTGTTAGGGTTTGTTCCCCATTATGATAGAGATTTCCACTGTATGCACGGTATAACCACATATCTGATGTTGTGCGATGGTTGAAGTCATGGACTGGCCAACGTGAAACACCTACACATGTGCCTTCATTGCCTCGGTTCTCCTTCACAATGTAAAACTATAGTGGATGAGAAAAAAAAACATCATGAATCTGAAGTAGTTCACAATAAAACAATTGTGCCATAATTAGGTAACCCCCTTCTCATTTGTTTCAAAATACATTGATTTTTTTACCAATAAAGTCGTAAAAAAAAATTCTAATTTCTGAAGACAACAGTATTAATTAGGTAAATAAATAAGTAGTAATCAAAGGGTGGGAGGGGGTGGTTCGGCTGATGCAAGTTCACGGGTTACAATGGAATGGGGATGACTGGACAAGTGTCGGCCAGCACTCTTGTTCGAGCTTTCTCGAGGTACCACTAAGAAACCAAGATGGCGCCGTCAAGCGGAAGCCAGTGGCAGTATTTGTTTTTCGTGTTTTACTGCTCTTCTATCTTTTTTTGAATTACATTTTAATATTTCTTAATACATTCCTTTTTACTTTACTTTATACTTTTTACTTTAATGTTTTTACTACTTGCTTTGTTCTGTTAGCCTGGCTTCTTTCTGGTACTCCTTTTTTTGGAACCATTCAGCCATGCCTACGCTGTTACACACATGGGATTAGCTGGTACAATAAGCAATAAGGGGCCGGGTGAACAGGCAACGCTTCTGACCAACCATTCCATCATGGGATAAGATGGAAGTGCTGTCGGTGTTTACCAGCAACGGAGTCATGGATCTCTACTCGGCTACTGTTGTCTTCAGCTCCAGGCTTCTGAGGAACGGAGTCGAGAGGCTCTACTCTGCTACTGTTGTCTTCAGCTCTAGACGACTGAGGAACTGTGCGGATAAGCTTGGAAGAGTGACTCTGCATATTCTCTACCTCGGTCACAGTCTGCAGAAGTTTCCTATCTTGTGGAAGAATTCCTGTGAGTGGTTCCAGTTTTTGTCCAACTTTACAATGTCTTTTTGAGTCTGTATCCATTTTAGCTACCGCAACCAAGTTGGCCCCGTTCAATCGGCAGCCGGCGGCGGCAGTAGCTCTGTCCACTCTTGCTCGTTTTGTGTTTTTGCTGCTCTTATGTCTGAATGATTTGATGGTTCCATTTACTTTGATTTGTATTGCACTTTGTGCTTTTGCTTTGCTGTTCCGTCTAATCACCCTCTTGCTACTGCCACAATTAAATTTCCCTAATACGAGATGAATAAAGTTATCCATCCATAGACAACACTGACTGACAGTGGAGCCTAGCATGTTAAACGCAGAACTCTTTATACAAGAGTATGTTTTACCTCAATAAAGCATTATCAAACTTAGTTTTGCTCGTGCTGTCTTTAAAAACACTCTAGTGGCTAGCCTAACATATGCTAGGAGATAGCATAACATAGGTACGCTAGCGGGTAGCATGACATTCACTAGTCTAGTATCATGCTAGCGCATTTTCTGAGGAACCGCCCAATGTATTGACAATAAACAGAAATTATACACGCAAATGAGGCTGCTCCCTATCACACGGTACATTTTATAGGTGTGAAAATATGGTTATCTATAAAATATCAGGATATATTGTGCTGGCAACGACTACGCAGCCGGCTGGACTGGTATTCAGAGTCGAGATGACTTGTTGGGGTTTGAAGCAAATTTTAGCCATCAAAACGTTTTACCTTCAAATCCGGAATGCGAATAGTGCCTACGATAGAATATTTATTTTATTTCCCACTATTTGATTAACAGATTGCCTGCAGGTTGGAACAAGTGCAATTTTAGACTGTTTTAGACCTTCTTTTTAAGAGCAATGTGGGTTAAATTTAAGACCCTAACGAAGTATTAAAAATAAGAAAAAACAGACCCAGATTGCATTTAACTGACATTTATTGTCATTGAAACAAACAGATTACAACACGCAAAATTTTCATTTTTTTTCCAAAATAATGTCTCTACTTAAAATGCTGAACATTGAAAATGACCGCATTTATACATATTTTAGATATTGAGATGGGCTGAAAAAGAGAAAGCTTAGGGGTGTGAGTGTGTGTGCGCGCGTGTGTAGTGTGCAGCGCTACATGCTCCGTAGCTCTGTACTTTCGGCAGCCATTTTGATCTCCAGATTCTTAAGATGGCAGAGTTTGAGGTGTACTGCACGTTGTCGAAAAAAAATTTGCACAACGTGCAGTACGCCTCAGTGTCATTGTCAGGAACACGTTTGAGCCAGTTCGCAAAATCCTGTCGTTCGAGCCAGCAATCGTTAAATCTGCATTTAATCTATGCTTATATTTTGCCCAACTGCCTTTCGTCTTGCATTACTCGCTAACTATTTGCACCTCGCGCCAATATCCTGTGACGGTCTACACACTTCCGGTTGATATCTGTAGTTTTATTGTGCTTTCCGCTAACAGTGATTTCCGCTAAGAGAACCACAAGGACAATAAGCCACCAAAAAAACGGAACGGCGTGATAAATAGATAGATAGAAAAGCAAGAAATGTTTTTTGAAAATGTATTCTACATCGATATTTTGCACTTTTGCACTATGTCTTAAATGAGAATGAGATTTTAGACTTACAGGGAAAAAAATCTCGGTGTTTTAGACTTTTTAGTCCTAAAATTGCAAATGTCTATTTTTAGACTCCGCAGACACCCTTGATTAAAAATAAATAATTATTCATGGAAAACTGTAATAGTATTTTTGCGTTTTTTTCAACATTTTTTCATGTTAATGTTCTGTTAACATGTTAATAGAAATAAGGGAAAATATTAGCATTTTACCTTCCATTGGTAGCACCCAGAAGAAATTCCAGTTGATGCCAATCCATAGCCTTTACCCCCACTACCATGTGTCAGACCTTGGCCATTTTCCACCACACAACACTGAGCCTTCTCTGGGTCAAAAGACACTTCTTGAATAGGTAGGTTTTCCTCTTCTTCTTCAGCCTCACCCTGTCAAAATTTAGTATAGTAAGTCAATGGCGCAAGTAAATACAGACTGAGCCACTTTCTGGCAATAACTTTGTTTCACTCTTAACCTGTAATTTCATTCCAAATACTTTTTCCTTAATCTGGGCGGAGAGCCTGGCTTGGGCAATAGGAGATTCCCACATGCAGTCAGAGAGAAGAGAAAAGAGCCGCTCAACAACCTGGAGGGGTAATAGTCAATGTTTTTATAAAACAATTATAACATGAGTCAATCGTGTGTTTTTGCTTTCAGTAGAGCTCTCAAATTAATGACCGTAAATTTAAAAAAAGTCAAACAAAGTGCTCATCAGAGCGATGGAACAATTGTATTTTTCAGAGGGTGAAGCTCTTGGCTAAGTTTAAAAGTCAGTGATAAAACTAGAGATATTTAACATAAAATATAATTGTCTAACTACTCACACTCCATTTGTCCTAATGTGATTAAATATCAAGGTCAACTAAAAGGCATACTTGTGTCATTTGGTCATCCTCCATATTGGCCTCACATGAAGGTAGAACTGCTTCCAAAACATGAAGTGCAAGAAGCCGTGTTCTTAAATTCCCCACCAGAGGTACTCCTACAGTTTAGAGTGCTTTATATGTGAGTGTTCTCATTGGTCATCACTAATATATTAACAAAAGATGGTCTTACCAGAGCAGCATTTCTGTGCCGCAATATTAAGCAGCACTTCTGTCCATTTTGGAGAAGCCATTTTAGACTGAATAGCTTTGGAGGACACTACTCTCCTTAAGAATACTAAAAAGTCTCCCAAGTGTAGCTCAGCAGTGTGTTGTTTGCGTAGTAAAGCTGGAAAACAGTTACCTTCAATAAAAAAAAAGTTTTCAAGCAGACACTGCATACTCAATTTTATTACTTAAGAGTTTTGAAACAGATATTGCAAAGAGTAATGTGTTCCAAATATTTGATCACCTCGGAAGTCTTTCTTTTCACAGTCAGAGGAGTCATCTTGTTTGGTTTCTTCTTGGTATTTTTCAGAAGACAGAACACTAACTCCTGCCTGAGATAGAAGATTCTTCAACTGGCTGCAAAGGAGGTCCAGCAAAGACTGGACAACTTTTGGACTCAATTTGTCTGCATATGTCCTGAAAAATCATGCCCAATGTAATTGAAAATGCATTTTTCCATGGATACCATTGTGTTCACTCTATAAACCACAAATTACCCTGTGCTGATGGCCAGTATCTGCAGCAACCGTGTAGAGGCCACCTTGAGAGCAGTGCTGAGTTGGGATACTCCTGATTTGTGTAAGAGCTGGAGGGGTTGGCCCAGCATTGTGTCTGTTCCACATAACTGGGATAGCACATTGAGGAGCCCGCTAGAAATTGCCAGTGAAACATCTACAGGCTGGTAGCGCACACTTAGTGCAAAGACAGTGACAAGCAGAAGACGCTGCTGGGCTTCTAAATTAAAGAAAATCATAAAAGAGAAATGTTAACTGTGCGCTGGCAAAAAGATTAATTCCTATCGCCAGATACGAGGCAATATACACCCTTAAGACGTCAATAGAAATTTTCAGCTGGGTTTCTTAATTTATTTTTTACCTGTGTGGTGTTTGTTGGCCTGCAATGCTCGCTCCAGTGTTAAAGATAGTTGCTGGTAAATCTTATGAACTGCAGTCTGGATTTCCAACTGAAGGCTTCTCTTAGCTGTTTTTACACCATCCTGTGATAAAATAGAATTTACATGTTAAATAAAAAACTAGTAACTTAAAATCCAGTTAAGAGTAAATGTGGTATATTTTGTTTAAAAAAAAAGCTCATTTGCTTGCAACCAAGTGTAAGATGGAACTTGCTATTAAAAAACGTTTTGGAAGCCTTGTTTAATCTAAACAAAGAGGAGCCAGAACGCCTCGGAGTACTCGGAACCTGTGTTTTATCACAAATGTACTAGGTTCAATTGCCCTCCATCACGTTTTGATGAATGTGGACGGGTTTTGGTACAAATGTACTAGGCCCAACTCACATGCATGCACATAGATAAACACGCTCATTCTCAATTACGTAATCCACCCCTAAAGACTTGAGACGTCCATTTAATTAGGGCCATCGAATGTAATAAGCAACAGAATAGACGAGGAAGGTCAGAACGGAGTTGGGAAGCTGTCTCAGCGGATGTTCCCCCTCCAAGTGAAAAATTCAGGAAATTGACTTTTCTTTGTTTGTGAGTGAATCTGGCAAAGTCTAATGGCGAAGCTAACACTAACCAAGACCAAACTTTCAATTATGAATGCAAAGTTTCATACCTGATAATGATGCATCTGCACACTCTCTCGCTTCAGCCCTCCATTGGCAATGGTACCGAGGCCAAAACAACCAGCCAAGAACTGCAACCTGACAGAGGTGAGTAGGAAGGAGGACTGGAAGGCACTGCAAGGGTGATCAGTGTTTCCTGGTAAATAGCCCTTCTCCTCCATACCAGCAATCAACACCACAATTTGATGCAGAGCTTCTAACCTCAGCTGCAGACATAGTACAATAGCATGTAGAAAAGTGAGCAGTATAATAACAAACTCTATACTATAACTCTATACTAGGGGTGGCCAACCCGCGGCTCCCGAGCCGCATGCGGCTCTTACGTCCATATCAAAGTTTGTATTTGTGTTTTATTTTTATTTGCGTGTGCGCTTCGCTTGAGTTCAATACGGTATTTTCGTCCAATGCGCATGTGCTTGGGATGAAAATACCTCAAAGTTTCCCAGTAGGAGCAAGGTCATTTGAGTAAACGTTTTTAACAGAGTGGGAGAGCTCCCGTGAACCAGAAGCGACAATGAACGGCGTCGCGCACACAAAAAGTATCCCAAAGATCGAGCGTCGGCTGAAAAAGCCACACCCCCTGCGAGGCAGACCAAGGCGAGAGTGCTCAGCCGGGAGCAGCCAATAGGAGAGCGAGGTGTACACCCACGTGGTGGGCGCGCTAGTTAAAAGCCATTCATAATAAATGACAGCTCACAAGGAGCGAATGTTGCGCAAAAATAGGCTCTTTTTTATGACAGAAGTCCCACTAAGTAACATGCATAGTAAAAAAAAACGCTATTGTAAATTATTATATTTTTGTTTGTGGACTTGGTTGAACTGAGAGTTTGTCTGTGTGAGACAGTGCACACAATGTTCATTGTTGATAATGACTGGCCTGTGCTGTTAGTAATGTAGGAGTCAATTTATGTCATTACTATGCTGGTGTGACATTTACAATAAATCTGTCTGAGCAAAGGTATGTGTGTGATGTGGCTCTTTGCGGTAACACAGTAAAAAATGTGGCTCTTTGCGGTAACACAGTAAAAAATGTGGCTCTTGGTCTCTGACTGGTTGGCCACCCCTGCTCTATACTATATTTGGTGTGTATGTATGTATGTACGTACGTATGAATGTATGACTGTGTGACTGTGTGACTGTGTGACTGTGTGACTGTGTGACTGTGTGACTGTATGACTGTGTGACTGTATGACTGTGTGACTGTGACTGTGTGACTGTGACTGTGTGACTGTATGACTGTGTGACTGTATGACTGTGACTGTATGACTGTGACTGTATGACTGTGACTGTATGACTGTGACTGTATGACTGTGACTGTATGACTGTGACTGTATGACTGTGACTGTATGACTGTGACTGTATGACTGTGACTGTATGACTGTGACTGTATGACTGTGACTGTATGACTGTGACTGTATGACTGTGACTGTATGACTGTGACTGTATGACTGTGACTGTATGACTGTGACTGTATGACTGTGACTGTATGACTGTGACTGTATGACTGTGACTGTATGACTGTGACTGTATGACTGTGACTGTATGACTGTGACTGTATGACTGTGACTGTATGACTGTGACTGTATGACTGTGACTGTATGACTGTGACTGTATGACTGTGACTGTATGACTGTGACTGTATGACTGTGACTGTATGACTGTGACTGTATGACTGTGACTGTATGACTGTGACTGTATGACTGTGACTGTATGACTGTGACTGTATGACTGTGACTGTATGACTGTGACTGTATGACTGTGACTGTATGACTGTGACTGTATGACTGTGACTGTATGACTGTGACTGTATGACTGTGACTGTATGACTGTGACTGTATGACTGTGACTGTATGACTGTGACTGTATGACTGTGACTGTATGACTGTGACTGTATGACTGTGACTGTATGACTGTGACTGTATGACTGTGACTGTATGACTGTGACTGTATGACTGTGACTGTATGACTGTGACTGTATGACTGTGACTGTATGACTGTGACTGTATGACTGTGACTGTATGACTGTGACTGTGACTGTGACTGTGACTGTATGACTGTGACTGTATGACTGTGACTGTATGACTGTGACTGTATGACTGTGACTGTATGACTGTGACTGTATGACTGTGACTGTATGACTGTGACTGTATGACTGTGACTGTATGACTGTGACTGTATGACTGTGACTGTATGACTGTGACTGTATGACTGTGACTGTATGACTGTGACTGTATGACTGTGACTGTATGACTGTGACTGTATGACTGTGACTGTATGACTGTGACTGTATGACTGTGACTGTATGACTGTGACTGTATGACTGTGACTGTATGACTGTGACTGTATGACTGTGACTGTATGACTGTGACTGTATGACTGTGACTGTATGACTGTGACTGTATGACTGTGACTGTATGACTGTGACTGTATGACTGTGACTGTATGACTGTGACTGTATGACTGTGACTGTATGACTGTGACTGTATGACTGTGACTGTATGACTGTGACTGTATGACTGTGACTGTATGACTGTGACTGTATGACTGTGACTGTATGACTGTGACTGTATGACTGTGACTGTATGACTGTGACTATGACTGTGACTGTATGACTGTGACTGTATGACTGTGACTGTATGACTGTGACTGTATGACTGTGACTGTATGACTGTGACTGTATGACTGTGACTGTATGACTGTGACTGTATGACTGTATGACTGTGACTGTATGACTGTGACTGTATGACTGTGACTGTATGACTGTGACTGTATGACTGTGACTGTATGACTGTGACTGTATGACTGTGACTGTATGACTGTGACTGTATGACTGTGACTGTATGACTGTGACTGTATGACTGTGACTGTATGACTGTGACTGTATGACTGTGACTGTATGACTGTGACTGTATGACTGTGACTGTATGACTGTGACTGTATGACTGTGACTGTATGACTGTGACTGTATGACTGTGACTGTATGACTGTGACTGTATGACTGTGACTGTATGACTGTGACTGTATGACTGTGACTGTATGACTGTGACTGTATGACTGTGACTGTATGACTGTGACTGTATGACTGTGACTGTATGACTGTGACTGTATGACTGTGACTGTATGACTGTGACTGTATGACTGTGACTGTATGACTGTATGACTGTGACTGTATGACTGTATGACTGTGACTGTATGAATGCATGAATGTATGAATGTATGAATGTATGAATGTACGTGCGTGCATACACTCTAAATTGCATCAAGTTATGAGTGTGAGCATGAATGGTTGTTTTTTTCCTTGTGTCTTGCAATTGGCTGGCCTCAAATTCAGGGTGTCCCTCACTTCTGGCCCAAAGTCAGCTGGGATAGGCTCTAGCACCCCCGCGACCCTACTGAGGATAAAGCGGTTCCGAAAAATGAAATGAGATCAGCATGCGTCCCACACTGATACAAAAACACTTACCACAGAACTAATTGTAATAGTTACAAAAGCAGTAAATAAAAAATAGTCAAAATAACTCCACTCCAGGGCAGGTGCAGGCAAAATTGTTTGACCACCACTGAACGAACAGCCAGATTATTTGCAGCCTGCCACGGGTGTTTTTAGTACAAAATAATAAGACATCTTGACACCGTTACATATCTTGCAGAATAAGGTCAATCCCTCACCTCAGCCCTACTTTGTTGCTGTTCCATGGCTAAGACAGTGGCTTGTGGACTAGTTGACATGCTTTCTTCTGGTTCTTTGAAGGCGGGGGTGAGGGCAACATCACCGTTGATGAAGCTGATCATATTGTCAATGAGAGCATGAATGCCAAGTGAGCGGTTCAGGTCCAAGTCAGATTCTTCATATGAATATGAGGAGTTGTAACTACGCTGACGACTCAGTTTTGCACGAAACCAGGACTCAGCCAGTGAGTCTGGAGAGGTATGAAGCAGACCTGAAGAAGTGAGAAGTGGAGGAATAATTTCAGAGGTTGTACACGGATAAGATTTCTCTGATGATTAATGATTAATGTTTTTATATATTAAATATTAAATACAGCACAAATAAGTACTGTAGTAAAGAAAGAAAAATGTTCACTCGCTCAAATTTTGGTTTTTCATGCCTGGACATGCCTTCATCAGCCAATATGACATAATTCATAGTGGGTATACTGAAATACTAATTAGTCCCTCCTGCAATCCGCAATTGCAAAATTGCAGCATTTTACAGTTTATACAGTGCAGGAGGCAGAATATTACATTTTACCTGTGGTCTTCCACAGGACAGCTAGTATCCAATGCCGTGAAAAATTATTTGCCACCTTTCTGATTTCTGCGTTTTTTGCATATTTATCACACACAAAGGTTTTATTTACTAAGGCAGAAAAAAAATTACAAACTTGTCTGGCCCTTTGTAAAAAAGTAATTGCTCCCTGAAGCTAATAAAGGATTGTGCCAGCAATAACTGAAATCAAGCATCAACGATAATTTGTGATGAGTCTTTCACAACGCTTTGAAGGAATTTTGGCCCACTGTTCTGTGCAGAATTGTTCAATTCTGCAATATTAGAGGGTTTTCTAGCATGAACAGTCCGTTTCAGATCACACCACAGCATTTCAATAGGATTAAAATCGGGACTTTGACCAAACCATTCCAAATTTTTAACTTTTTAACCATTCAGAAGTGGACTTCGGACTGGTGTGCATTGGATCGCTATCATGCTGCATGCTCCAAGAGCGCTGGAGTTTGAATGCACGAACTAAGGGCTAGGAATTCTCCTTCAAAATTTGCTGGTAAACAGCAGAATTCATCCTTCCATCAATGACAGCATGTCGTCCTGGTCCTGACGTAGCAAAGCAGGCTGACACCACCACACTGCTACCACCATGCTTCACTGTTGGCATAGTGTTCTTATGATGGAATGTTGTGCAATTTTTTTCCGCCAAATGTAAAGGGCCGCATACCTTCCAATAAGTTCAACTTTTGACTCATCAGTCCACAGAATTTTCTTCCCAAAGTGTGGAGGATCATCAAGATGTATTTTGGTAAAGGTAAAACAAGCCTTTATATTCTTTTTGGACAGCAATGGTTTATGCCTTAGAACTCTCCCATGGATGCCAGCGTTGGCCAGTGTCTTTCTTATAGTAGTCATGAACATTCACCTTAACTGAGGGCAGCGAGGCTTGCGGTTCTGTGTTTTTCTGGGTTGTTTTTGTGACCTCTTGGATGAGTGTTAGTCGCACAGTTGGAATCAATTTAGTTGGTCGACCACTAAAGGTAAGGTTTGCCTCTGTTCCCAGTCTGCTCCATTTCTGGATAATGCCTCTGGCAGTGGTTCGCTAGAGTCACAAAGCATTGGAAATGGCTTTGTGACCTTTTCTAAACTAATAGATGTCCATCACTTTTTTTGCATTTCTTCTGGAATCATTGCAATGTAGTTTTGTTAAAGCTATTTGCCAACAGGGTCTAAGGCAAGAAACAAGCAGAGTGAAGGGAATTCAGGCACTTGAAGACAAAATTTGTTTGCTATTTTGTCAAAGCTAAATAAAGGGGTGAATCTGAAGATCACAAATATAGACTTTCGTGATCAAATACCATGATGAATATTGGACATGTGAATTAACAGTATGCTTTTGGTCAGAAAATTGCAGGGCACTACTAGGGAAGTAGGGATATATTACAATCACACTAGCACTTTTAACATTTCATATTATTTTTCAATTTATGGTAACAGTTGTACAAATGAGCCTATTAATACTTTGATCCCACTCGCTAAAACTGCCAAGACCCGGCCTTACTATTGGCCTCATGTTCTTTTCATCAAAAATGTGCCATTTTTATGACAGATGTACGTCATTTGTTTTTTGCAGGTGTGCGAGAAGCCTGTTATTTTTGGAGGGTGGAAGGAGTGTTTTTTTGTACTGGAGACTCATTGATGTTTGCCATTTTTTACCAAAGTCTTTGTTATTGTGGAGTCGTGAACATTGCCATTCACTGAAGCCAGCAAAGGATGCAGCTCTTTGGGTGTTTTCTATGTTCTTTTTTAATCTGTTGGATAAGTCACTATTGTACTGTTGAGTAATCTCTGTTGGTCGACCACTCATTGGAAGGTTTGTCAGGGTTGGCAAGTTTCTCCATTTTTGGATAATGACTCTGACTGTGGTTTGCTCAAGCTCCACAGCTTTAGAAATGGCTTGGTAATCTTTTCCAAACAGATGCATGTTTTTTTCTCATTTGTTCTGTGATATTTCCAGACCATGGAATGATGCGTTTGATCTTGGGATGTTGTACCCTGCTCACTTTGTCTAACAGATTCTATTTATGTCTATTTGTGATTGATTGATTCAACAAAAGTGGTGGCTATCAGATTTTAGTGTAGCGAGTGAAATTAAACTGGCTTTTCCCAAAACTGTGGTTATGAAGCATTATTTGTTATTTAACAATGGGGAGGATTACCTGTTTACAAAGAATCAAATGGATTTGTATTTTTTTTTCTCTTTGGCAAATACAATTATCATTGCGAATCACATTTTATATTCCCTTGGGTTTTCTCTGTATATTAAAATTGGTTAACAGAAGTGAAACCTTAGTGTAAGATTAAGACTTAAACAAATTAAAGAAAGGGATAAATACTTTACAACACTATACAGGGCACCTCATTTATGTCTAGACATTCATTAATATCACATTGCTCAAGGACATTTTGAAGTCGTAACAATATAATATTATACGCAAAACCTTAAGGTCGGGAGATGACACCTTTACTACCAGCGTGAAGCAGTCCAAAATAAAACCACTCAAAATAAAGCTGATGTAAAACAATTTATCGGTCTATAGCAGAAAATGTTAAATGGATGATAGGTGCATAACAGATGGTAAGTCAACCTAATTAGAGAAAGAACCATGCCAATGTTTACGTGCTTGGAACTCCTCTACTGCTTGGGGCTCAACTCCCCCAAAAGAAGCAAATTAACAATGCATGCAGGAATCGAAAGACAAGCGTAATTTACGATATACAGCTCAACAATAGTTTTCTTTGGAAACTGAGTCATGTCGCATTTTTACATTATGATCCGTTTCGTTTTGCATTAATTGTTCTGATGTGAACTAGCAAGGTTAAGCAAGCAGTGGGGATAAAGTGATGCTAACTCAACACCTAAAAAACAATTTGGATGCTGACTTTTTTTGGCGGAATAATATGACGGGTAACAGGGCAAAATGGTCAGGTTGTCAGTAAGAGATGGCAGCACAGCAGTAAGCTTTTCAGTAAGATATATTATCATTTATTTTTACCTCTTTTTTTGTGGGAGAATGCCAAGTCCTGGTCAACATTTCTCCATCCGCTCTGAAAAAAAGGTCAAACTTAATCTGTAATGATATATTAAAATGCACTCGCACAAGAGATTACATGTTAACACGCGCCATCGCTTTGTTTTGTAATTATAGGCATGACTACCAGATTGTAACCCTCCTCGTCAGATTCAGGCTGGGAGAGATCGGATTCGCTCCTTGATTTCATCAACCTACAACTAGGACTTCTTTGCACTGAGCGGTTCTCTGCACTCAGACTCTCACTCCTGCAAACACAATAACCACAAAAACATTTGGCATTTTAAACAAAACAGCTGTGCCATGTTAAGTGTATCTGTAATTTATGTTGATGCCATACTAAAATTTTAGACAAGCGAGACTGATAAAGACAATGTCTACAGATCATTTGAGATCTCGTTTTTTAGGCCTTCTTCCTAGTTTGATTTCTTTAAAGAACCCAATCTTTCAAGTCAGTAACTTGTGTTTTTGGATCGTTAGATACATCACCACATCCTTTGGTTCTTATCATATTTTGTATATACTGTGGTTCTTTGCCTCGTTTCATGTTTTTCAAATTTTTATTCTCTCTAAAAACACTCAAATTCATCAGGGCCCATTAAAAAATTATATATAATATGTATATAGGTATATATGTATATATATATATATATATGAGTATATGTATAATTATATATATATATATATATATATATATATATATATATATATATATATATATATATATATATATATAATTGTATATATATATATGAGTATATGTATAATTATATATATATATATATATATATATATATATATATATATATATATATATATATATATATATATATATATATATATATATATATATATATAAATATATAAATATATAAATATATAAATATATATATATATATATATATATATATATATATATATATATATATATATATATATATATATATATATATATATATATATATATATATATATATATATATATATATATATATATATATATATATATATATATATATATATATATATATATATAAAATTCTATACATATGTATAAGTGTATACTCTAATATTTTGTTTCACCTCTTGTAAAATGATGTAATTTATAATTTTAACTTAATATCTTTAATTTTTTCATTTTCCTGAAAAAAATCTGCAAAGCTCTGCGTCCGCGATAGCTGAAGCGCGAAGTAGCGAGGGAACACTGTATATGTATATATATATACACACACACACATACACATATATACACACACACACACACACACACACATATACACACACACACACACACACACACACACACAAACACATATATATATAAAGCTTATCAAAAAAAGGCCACAGCGAATGTGTGCCATAATCAAATCTAAACATGGTCCAATGAAAGTGTATGCCCTTTTTTTCTGATGGTAACTTATTTTGGGCCTGACAGCCTATTTTCATTAGGATATAGTATTTATTACCCATGTAATCCAAAGACCTAATTGCTCATTACTAATGGAAGAAAAAAGGCTCACTCAGTGGCAAGCTGCTTTCATAATTGTTATTTTCCCGGTTTTCAACAAGGTTTCACGGCTTTATCCTACTGACTATCAAACCTGGTCATGAAGCCAAGACAGTCTTGTGTTCCAGAAGCACTTTGTCCCTCCTCCAGGTTTTGTTTAGTTGATTCACCCAAGACAGAGCTAACCCCCAGAATTAGCAGGGAACAGCGGTGGATCACTGAGTTACAGGCTGCTGTGTACAAGTCCTGGCCTTCAGGGAGAATCGCACTACCCCATCTTCGATCTTGAGACAGGTTGGTATCCTCTTCAGCACCTCCATTGGTTCCACCACTCCTGGAAACCAAGCTAGAGCCAAGGCCTATGCTAGCAGCCCTCTCTCTGTCCCGGCTACGTGCTATCTCTCGTGCTGAGAGGAAACACTGAAAGATTTCTGTGTGAAAGAGTACATATAAACATATAATTTGGTTAGAGGAAAAGCAGCATGGATCAAGACGCACTACCCTCACGCCCAGCCCCACCGGGCCACCCAGCTCAAAGTCACTATATCTGAAATAGTTATGCATTTCATAATATTACAAATGTCTGATTTACTAACTTCCAGCTGTCATGAGTTCATGTTCCTGATCTTCATCATCATCATCTTGCTCCTGATTGCCCTCTTCTCTTTCAACGTCTGCCCTTTCTTCCAATTCAGCCTCCTCATCAATGGTGCGGGTGAATGAATGTTCTTGTGGATCCATGTCTAGAGAGTCCTGATTGTCCGAAATCTTACCAAAAAGACCAGTTGAACTTATTATTTTTTTTTACCAATGAAAAAAAAGGCAATTTTTCCACATGCAGAAAAATCACCCCTAATTAAACTGAACATTGAGACATCATAAAATTGTATATAAGCAGTATTTGTCAGACAAAAAAATTATAACTGAATCGAGGGTATGACTTATATGCACATAAAAAGTCGACATGCACGAAACTGCAAGGTAACAATGCCATGACGTAACGCAACCATCTTAAAAAGGGGCTCATGCAAATTGGACTTTTTAACACTAATCATTCGATGTGGGAATTTCATCATTAAAATCCCATCCTGATTGATTTTCTGAACAGTTCACATAACGCACATGCAAGCTCTGTAATATTTTGTAAGATAAAATGTTTTCCTTAAGTGAACATCAAAGGAAGTGAGGAACATGCTGATGATGTAGGAAGGTGTTCCAAACAGAGCTGTTTTGGTGCTTTAGGGTATTTCATGAGCATGGAGTAGAGAATAGAGAGTACATTAACATAGCTCGTACAATGGAAACTCACCCTCCTTTCCCGGGATGAAGATCGCGTCTGAATGAAATCCATATTCTTACATGCAATGAGGCGATTCCGTACCATAAAAACACTGCGATAGACCTCAACCAAAGACTTGGACGGCTGGTCTCTAGTGAAAAGACACAATTTGTCAATTCACAAAACCCTTATTTTATTAGAGCACTTATTCAAAACATTAACTTTATAAATTACCTTCCCTCTCCATGTGCTTGTTTGAGCAACCCAGTGTGTTTCAATAAAGCTGCTAAAACAAACCTGGATACAGTGTCTAATAAAGACTCGTTGCTAAGAGATGCATTGTCCCAATCTGCAAAACAATGTACAACAGAGTCAACACTATGTACGATATCTTTACATTTTTATTAAGACTCATCCATCGCAGGGTTAAATTTTCTTTCAAACATTTAAAACTACAGTGGCTTGTTGAAATATTCAAACATTTTGAACTTTTTAACCTTTTACCACATTTCAGGCTTCAAAGATATGATTCTTTTTTTTCTCGGCAAGAATCAACAAGTGAAACAATCGTGAAGTACAAAGAAATATATAGGATATTTTATACATTTTGAACAAGTAAAAAACTGAAAAGTGGTGCATGCAATATTATTTGGCCCTACTACTTTCAGTGCAGCAAATTCACTCCAGAAATAAGTTCAGTGAGGATCTCGAAATTATTCAATGTTGACTGATGTGAAATATGAATTGTATTCTATTTAATCTTGCACCCTCTTGCACTCTTATGAATTTTAAGTTATTACAATAGAATTTTATTTACACCTATTGGTTAAAACGTGCACTATACCCATTTCTCTGTTCACGTATTCTCGCCTAAAGTTTGTCCCCGCTTAAAGTTTTTCTCCGCCTACCTTAAATAAAAGCTCCTCCCAAGCCGATGGGACGTCGTATTTGGCGAGAGGTTTCCAGATGAACGTTGTGCTCTGCCCATCCACTCCCCCCTCTTAGGAAAGGTGGAGGTTAGAGGAGAGAACGAAGAAGCGAGCAAGCAGCGGCCATTTTGAGAAGCGTTCAGAAGCGTCCCGCCAGATAACCTCCTATCGGCCGATAGAGTCAAAAACTATTCTGTGCCTCCTCTGTTTGAAGATTATTTTGATGTTGGGGATGCAAATCTACCAAAGCTCGGCCATCACTAAACTTTCACCTCAAACAAGAAGCGATGTAGAGGCCCATGAAGAGGATGACAAAAAACTACATATATATCTTTACGTTTGAAGCCTGAAATGTGGCAAAAGGTTGAAATTTCAAGGGGCTGAATATTTTCAAAAAGCACTGTACTTTTTGGATAATTAATAACTCAATTGGCCTCAGCTTTGATGCAAAGGCATAATCCACCGGTTTCGTATGCACATTCACCGAACTTCGCCAGTTTCATATGCGCATTCACCGAACACTACTTTCGTCTATATTCCTTGTAAATTGTGATTTATAGATGGAATTGTGTGTGTGTATGTGTGTGTGTTAAGATCCTCTTGTTACGTTTGTTCAAATCGTGCAACGCAGAGTTGATTTTTTTTTTATGGTGGCTAGAAACGGCTGTCGGATCTTTAATAGTTTCTTCACCTTCTCTAAGTGTTTAAACTCAATCTTTTATTTGTTAAAGCTGAAAGCAGAGTTGATGTATGAATCGTTGTTTTTACATGATGTGCCCGAAAAGCATGAATGGACATTTGGTCGCCGGCCTTTTGGTCCCTTTTGGTCTCCGGTCAAATGCACTTAGATATTAAACTCTCTCTCATGAATATAATTTTGAGAGCTGCCTTCAACAGTAAACTCTCAGTCACCATTTGACCGGTGACCAAAAGACCGGCGACCAAACGTCCGAGCACCCCTAAAAGCACCGCGTGGCTGATTGGTTGCAATGGAGGACGCCTTTCCACGTCATTTACAAACGACAGTTGCGGAAGAATTTCCGCCAGCGAGTTTCCAGGTGCTCCCTGAAACACTTTTTTTCTGTTGTGATGGGAATTATAAAACATCCATTTAAAAAAAAAAAAAAAAGTATAGCGCAACTGTCTTTTGGTTCTAAACAGGTAGAACCAGCATAGCCAGGCCCCAGTCCCTGTATAAAATAGAATGTGATTTATTTTTTTCAATTTCAAGATATAGAAATTTCTCGCAGCACTGATTGGGTAAACAATGTCGCGTAAACACGTGCAACCAGTGATGGTCAGGGACATGATGAGTCGATGTTTTTTAACCTCCGCGCAAGAGGCTCCACTGAACCTCTATGGTTCAATCGAACACAGGTTAAGAACCACTGCTGTAATCTTAAAATATATCGTATTTATTCGAGTATAACTCGTTTCAATGGAGCAATTTTTTTTTAATTTCACAACCCTGTTATCCTATAAACTTGCAAGGCTACTTGGAGAGGGCTGGCTTTTGTAAAAGAGGGTAGCTTGTCGCCATCTGGCATACAAAGACAGGTTCTACGTCTCCCATTAAATATAATGGCTGTGGAGGGGACTTTTTCACCGGCAGAGGGCAGGGTTTCACCGGCATTCGTGTAATAAACTAAACTTGTTTTTTATACTCGAATAAATACGTTAAACCCTCAAAGATACATATGACAAATCCTAAACACAATTTTTAAACACTATATTCAGTCAATTTCCTTTCACTGGCTTAATAATGGTCTAAACCAGTGGTGTCAAACATACGGCCCGTCTGGTGGTTTGGTACGGCCCGGGGAAGAAAGCTGCATTGTATAAAAAAATATTAATTTTCTTTAAAATGTGTAGTTCTTGTATTATCGGCTAGGGGCGCAGTGTTTTAGTATGTGCAGACAACATGAATTGACATTTATTTATGTTCTTATGTTATTTTCTTGTTCATAATATATTGTTCATAATGTAAAAGGAAAATTCTTTTAATAAACATTTTGATAATTTACTCATTCTTTGCACTAATTATTAGTATTAGTGACTAACACAAAGGGCTTATTGTTAGTTCTATGTAATTTTGCAATGAGTTTACTGGTCCGGCCCGCTTGATCTCAAATTAAGCTGTATTCGGCCCGCAGACCAAAGGGAGTTTGACACCCCTGGTCTAAACAGACCAAATAATGTGGAAATGATTGTGGGAAAAATGTTTTTTCTCTGCAAATAACATAACCAATCAGTTTGGGCAAGTGAGTAATCCAAGACAGACCTTTACTGATGGCATAGTCTTGCATGCTGATCCAGAGGCTGTTGGCAGGTTCTTTGCAAGACCCTAAAGCCAAATCCACCAGGACACTTAAATTAGGATGCAATGTGCAGTCAAAAGGCTTCTGTTCTTCATTATCCGACAGTGCAGCTTCCAACAACGAGCTGATAGAATTATCTAGGAGGGAAAAATAAGTATTTTAATACACACCACCATGACTAGCAAACGCAAGTAAAAATTGACTATATATGAAAGTCAGGAAGCTTAATGAAAATGTCTCTTTACCCAACTGTGGGACATCCATCTCCAAGCCATTGCTGAAAAGTGGGGTTTTGAGCCAGTAACCAGTATCATGCTCTTCCAAAGAGGCAGGAGTGCCCTGCAGCATCCCACCAAGACAACGACCGACCAGCAAGGCTACTGTCCTTTCCAAATCAACAAGCCACACCCAGGACAACGCAGGGTGAGGAAGAGAAATTCCTGATGCTGGTTCCGGAAAGTCTGACATACCTGAGAAGGAAAATATACTGTTGAAAATCCACCAAAATGTCTTTCCATTGATGCTTACTCTTCTACCCTGATTTGATGCCAGCCAATACAACCATTCATGCTCATAGGCATAATTTTATTCTGGCAGAGAAAAAGTTTTTTGCTATATCGACCACCTTCCAGTCAAGGAGTGGGCAAACCGGGCAAAATTCGAGGGCTACTGTAGGTGCAGTCTTTGGATGCAACCGATCCAACACAAACAGTTTAACCAATAAGGTTTCTGCTGAAAAAAGAAGGACCTGACTACAATCCGCGGTTTGCACTTGTAAAATACCAGAATAATGGAAAGGTTTACTCTTATAGGTTGGAACGAAAAACCACACACACCCATTGCCGTCCTTTGTGGAATAGTTTTACTCCTGCCCTAGCCTTTGGCCTGGGTTAAAGTGTTTGTATGAATAAAATGTGGTCATGGTGAGTCAACCAAAATCGGAAAAAAAAAGATATTTAAGTCATCTAAAAAAAAAATCTATTTTTTCATATTGCAAACACACAAAACATAGCAAAGCATAATTTATCTGCCATTACACATTGCTTCAAACGTATGCCTTACAAAATCCTCACAAGAAAGTTGGGTGTCTGAGGGGTCATCGGAGCTCAAAGAGCACAAATAGAATTGTGTTCGTTTGAATTGGGCTGTATTTTGTTGTTTGTACGTGCTGGCAGAGAGATTCCGCACGCCACCAAACAAACCCCAAAATTATCAGGAAAACCGAATTCAAAATATAGACAAGGCGGGAGATAATTTTTGTGCCTTCCCAGGTATTCCATAAAAACCATTAGATTAACCTCTGGAGAGGAGTGTGCTTTAAATTAATCTACATATGTGTAATGGATTGTGTGTATTGTACATGGTAAACATCAGGATTGTTTCACACTAATAAAACAAGTTAACGAATCCTGCTACTGTGTTCTGATAGTTCCTGAGGTTTTTATACAATTAATCTAACATGACTTAGCACCTGCGCACAATTCAAAAGACACCATTACATGGACTGCGGTATCCTTGTTCTGGACTGACCCTTAAATAATACTCATTTGTGAGGCGCTAGAGACATAACTGCCAAGACAAACAGACTCAAGGAAAGTCACCATACTGAACTCGAGTTCTGCACCTAGGACCTAATCAAGGTTTGTTACTACTACTTCTACTACATATTTATTATGTTGACTGCTTATTATACAACACAATTTATAGATTTATTCATCATTACTATATATTGATTACCTTTGTGTTTGTTTGCTGTTAAGTACATAGATGTAGCGAGTGGTGCGCTGTAAATAACTTGGAGCTAAACGTCTCCAAAACCATTGAACTCATCCTGGACTTCAGATGGAACAAGCCCGCTCTGCACTGCTGACCTCACTTGGAATACTTATTTATTTCTTATTCATTGTTTAGTGGTTATTTATTTATCATTACTATATATTGATTTTCCATGTGTTTGTTGTTGCAGCCATAGACTCAGCAAGTGTTGTGACTTGGCGCTGAATGACTCCAAAACCATTGAACTCATCCTGATCTACAAGAACTGTTTATAAATTGCACCTTGAAGAGGCCACTGCAGCTCCTGGTCTTCTAGAGGCAATGCAGCAGGCAAGAGCCTGTTTAGTCGATCCAAAGGAGGTAATAAGTCAAGAAGGAAGTTTAGTAAAGGTCTTGCTACAGACACTGGAAGCAGAAGCAATGAGTTGATGATCTGACACAACATACTGCCTGCTGCTGACACAAAGATCACATCTGCAAAAATAAATAAAAAATGTAGATGTTAAATGTTAAAAACATGAAAACATGAATGTCCCGAATCATTTATGGATTGTCAAATATACCATGATTTCGTATAAAATGGGGGTGGTGTAAGCAAATTGGAGGATGTGGTATAGGTGGGCCTAATTTAAAGGAAAAGACAACATCTTTATGAGATGCTTATCAGCGGACATAATCTCTTAATTTACTGAAAAAACTGAATTTAATTTTATAGTGATGTTATAGTGAATCTAATAGTGAAGAAAAACAAATGGCTGCACTAGGTGTGGAGAAGTGATAAAGCGGGTTTAATTTGTGACTAAGAAAGAGAAAACAGAAAGACACCGTCGGGTACAGGTAGAGCAATTGTTAAGACTGTGCTGATTTTTTTTTTACTGTTTATCTGTTTGAGTCCATCTGCATTTGTGTATATGAAAATAGGAATTAATTGCAAAGAGATTCATATGGAACATAACTTCTCACGCACACTTCAACCTTTCCAACATTACAAATGGTTCAGAACCAATTCATACCTTGTAGTTTCTCACATACACTGCCATTGCTTGAACTCTCTTTAATTAAAGTGGCTGAGCGGGAGAAGATTTCTGTGGCATGAGGTAGAAGGAGCCGCAAATGCTTATAGAGGAGGGCAACACTGCTTGAGTTCTGGACAAAACAAAAGTGATAAAGTATTAGGTATTTATGAACGACAGTAGGACTCGGGTAAAAAAAAAACAATTAGGAGTGAAAGCCATCACCTAGAAACAGTAGTAGTCGTATGGAAAGAAAAATGTTGTGATTATTTGCCAGTATGATGTTAGCAGTGAAATTGATCCCGTTTAATCAATGCTCGCTCACTCCCACTCCCACACTCACTCCCACGCTCACTCCCACACTCACTCCCACACTCACTCCCACACTCACTCCCACACTCACTCCCACACTCACTCCCACACTCACTCCCACACTCACTCCCACACTCACTCCCACACTCACTCCCACACTCACTCCCACACTCACTCCCACACTCACTCCCACACTCACTCCCACACTCACTCCCACACTCACTCCCACACTCACTCCCACACTCACTCCCACACTCACTCCCACACTCACTCCCACACTCACTCCCACACTCACTCCCACACTCACTCCCACACTCACTCCCACACTCACTCCCACACTCACTCCCACACTCACTCCCACACTCACTCCCACACTCACTCCCACACTCACTCCCACACTTACTCACTCCCACACTCACTCCCACACTTACTCACTCCCACACTCACTCCCACACTTACTCACTCCCACTCACTCACTCTGACACACACACCCACTCAGACTTACTCGCTTACACTACCTCACACTCATCACTCACTCACCCACACACACACTCACTCGCCATCTACGTCAAATCACATTCAGACACTGACTCAAGCATTCAGATTTACTCTTAATTGACATCTTATAAAACTAACACAAAGAAATCAATCAATGTCCAATGAAAAATTACAATGCGTAAATCATAGCTTTGTTATGATTTGAAAAAGATCATAGACTTTAGGGTGCCAGACGTCTGAATTTCTTTAGAAACCTATTGTGTCAAACATGGGTGTGGTAGATTTGTTTTAGTGTAGTACATGATGCAATGGTAAGATCTTCTTTCTACTAGGTAGGTAGAAAGAAACTGCTAAATTGCCATGAACTATTTCAGCCCCAGGCATTTTTGAGCACCTTATTTTCAACACTATAGGTGCACCATAGACACTTAAATGTTCTCAAAAGACAATAGATCATCTTATAATCAGATCAGCCTTATGTGGATCAATATTGGTTCATGTTGTCACATTCCATTTTGCGCCACTTCATCTAATAGGTGCATAACGTAACGCCCAAATGGTACTTTAACTGTGTACTGCATCTTGTAATTCTGTGCGCAATACATGGAAATTGTTTTAAAATAGGCCTATTGAAGGTGCGCCGTACAGTACAGAAAATAAGGTAATTCTTCAGCCACTTGGAAATGAACGATATTTCAGCGCAATCTGTTTTGTTAACCAGGACACAAACAATAACATTTCAATTATTGTAAGAGCCTGTCTTTTTTCTGCATGAGTACAATTTAAGGTCATGAAAAACATTAACCATTTTATCTGCTCATGAAACTAAAAGCATGAACAGACTTGTAGAGTCAGTGCTTCATTTTGAATAGAAAGTTTTATTTTGTAACAAGCAGAAGAGCCCGGTGTTCCCCGACCCGGAGTAATGCTCGTTCGCACGTGTGTGGGGTCAATGTACAGTGGGGGCAAATAAATATTTAGTCAACCACCAATTGTGCAAGTTCTCTTACTTGAAAAGATTCTAAGCCTGTGATTGACAACATGGGTAAATCATAACCATGAGAGACAGACTGTAGAAAAAAAACAGGAAATCACATTGTTTGATTTTTAAAGAACTTATTTGCAAATCATGGTGGAAAATAAGTATTTGGTCAATACCCAGAGGTCATCTCAATACTTTGTTATGTACACTTTGTTGGCAATAACGGAGGCCAAACCTTTTTTGTAACTCTTCATAAGCTTTTCACACACTGTTGCTGGTAATTTGGCCCATTCCTCTAGAGCAGTGATGTTTTGGGGGGGTAGTTGGGCAACACAGACTTGTAACTCCTCCTACAGATTTTCTATGGAGTTGAGATCTGGAGACTGGCTTGGCCACTCCAGGACCTTGAAATGCTTCATATGAAGCCACTCCTTTGTTGCCCTGGGTGTGTTTGGGATTATTGTTATGCTGAAAGACCTAGCCACATCTGATCTTCAATTTCCTTGCTGATGGAAGGATTTTCACTCAAAATCTCTTGATACATGTCCCTATTTACGGATCAGTCGTCCTGGCGCCTTTGTAGAAAAACAACACCAACGCATGTTTCCACCGCCATGCTTCACAGTGGGTATGATGTTCTCAGGATGCAATTCAGTATTTCTCCTCCAAACACGAGAACCTGTGTTTCAACCAAAAAGTTTTATTTTGGTTTCATCTGACCATAACATTCTCCCAGTCCTCTGCTGGATCATCCAAATGCTCTCTAGCGAACCGCAGACGGGCCTGGATATGTACTGGCTTCAGCAAGGGGACATGTCAGGCAGTGCAGGATTTGAGTCGCTGGCTGATAGTAGCCTTTGTTACTGTGGTCCCAGCTCTCTGTAGGTCAGTGACTAGGCCCCCCTGTGTGGTTCTGGGGGCTTTGCTCACCGTTCTTGTTATCATTTTGACGCCATGGGGTGAGATCTTGCATGGAGCCCCAGATCGAGGGAGATTATCAGTGGTCTTGTATGTCTTCCATGTTCTAAAAATTGCTCCCACAGTTAGTTTCTTTTCACCAAGCGTTTTACCCATTGCAGATTCAGTCTTACCAGCCTGGTGCAGGTCTACAATTGTGTCTCTGGTGTTCTTTGACGGCTCTTTGGTCTTGGCCATAGTGGCGTTTGTGAGAAACTGAGATTGTGGTTTTTTTATACTGATAATGAGTTAAAACAGATGCTATTATTACAGGTAACGCGTCGTTAGAAGTTAAACCTCTTTGACAAAAATCTTGCTTGTTTGTAGGTGAACAAATACGTATTTTCCACAAATTTGGAAATACATTCTTTAAAAAATCTAACTGTGATTTTCTGTTTTTGTTCCCCACATTTCGTCTCTCATGGTTGAGGTTTACCCATGTTGACAATTACAGGAGAACATGCACAATTGGTGTTTGACTAAATACTTATTTGCCGACTGTAAGTTCATACGACACCGATTAATACTGTTCAAATTTCCCAACATGCACATAACGTGGCCAAGTGCAGTTTCACCGTGTGCAGGCCGTGTTTTAATGGGAAGCGCACTTCCTTTTCACTGCACACTAACATTCGTGCTTCTGCGCACCCCGTGTTGTAAGGCTGGAGGCAATCGGTCAGGGTGAATTAGGGATGTGGGTTTTCGAAGAAGTCGAGATCCAACCAAGGTTGTTGTTGCTAGTGTTATTTTCTTGTATCCATGGCATGCACACACACACTGTTACGGCTGTCAGCCTGGACACACACTATGTAGTAGGGTGTGTGGTTTCTTTTTCTCTACAGGTACATGGCGGGCCAACACAGCGTTGACTACTTCCCCATCATTCCTCCTCCAATCAAGATTCACTTCCTGTCCTTTAAACCCTTTTTATTTGTCAGTTCACCCTGGCTCACTCTTGACTCGATTCTTGCTTGCTTTTTGTCTTGCTTGATTCTTGACTGACTCCCTTGGCTGCCTGTGATTGAAAATGCCGAGGCAGTGGAGTTCTTTCTTTCTTTAGAAAGCACATTGTTTAGTGCTAAGTAAAGTTTGATTCTCCCAGCGTCACCTGGTGTTGCGAGTATGTTACTCCTTGTTATATTTAGTATTTATGTTGGCAAAGTTAATGATTTTGGGTTGCATAGGGGACTTGAGATAAGATTAGACACCCCGGGGATACATATAGTTTGTTGCATTTAGACACGTAGTTATTCCCCTGTCTAGACTTTGATTACATCAGTTCTGACAGTGGTACCCTTCGGCCTTATTTCCGATACTTTGTGGGTGTTCATTTGAACACCTGTCTGGGAGGGTGTTTTTACCGTGCTTATTTAAGGGTGCCACTTTTAATATCTTTTGCTTCCCCTATGTTATTCCGTGGTCCAGGTTTTGGTGGACTTTGTTGGAAATAAAATATCACTGAAGGCTACTTGCATTGTTTGTCTGGACTCGCCATTGACCAACCCCTTCTGCTGTGGTAGTTGCGACTGTGAAGTATGAATGTATTTTATGCTTATTATTATGTCTTTTGGTTTATATAGTGTAGTAACTAGAATAGAATTTTGCATGACCCAGTGGAAACTTCCATCATGACACCTTTTAGTTAAGGGGGTGTCATCTTTCACGAAACCCACTTCTTTGTCTACTTCTTCCCGCCTTATGTTTGTACCTAGGTCACATGACCCTTTGTTAATAAAACCAGCTCAACTGTTGGAGGGAGGCAGGGATTGGAACTGGTCAGCCAAGGAGACGGACTCATCTCCAAGCACTGGCACCTCCCGACCCCTCCCTCAGCTGATGTCTTTGAAAATCTCATCAAGCCGACTCTGCGTGTGCTACCTCTGATCCGAATTATTGAATGTATATGGTTCTAAACCTGACATTTTCTGGTGCCGAAAAACCCGGGGATTCATTTCTGAATTTCTCGGACCGCGGTGGACTGAAGGCCAAGAATTACTGACGTCAGCCCTTTTACTTTGAAAGAGGGGGCTTTTCGGTCGATCGCGGCCCGTTTGAAGAAGGAACCCGGCCGGAGAGAGGATGCACGTACAAGAGACGGTAGGGCTGTTTAAAATTTATATATAACAAGGCTGGTGAAAATCCCGTTTTTCCTCTCGTGAAAAAGTCGAAGAAAAACGTTCCATAAATAGGAAATATTTGCATATCGTTGGGGAGTATGTATGTCAAAAAAAATAAAGGGAATACACAAGATATGCGGCGAATGTACACTTCGGCCATAGGTGACATTCGTAAGGAAAACTGGTGACGCGGTTTAGACTAGAGGGTGAAAGAATCCCTCGTAAAGGATTTTTAGAGATTGTTAAAAATAAGGGAAACCTTCCAAAAATACAGCACCTGATGAGTAAAAGCGCTTGATAAAAGTAATCTTCATATGAAGTGTATATATATATATATATATATATATATATATATATATATATATATATATATATATATATATATATATATATATATATATATATATATATATATATATATATATATATATATATATATATCAACCGAAAGGATATATATATATGAACCTGAAATATGCCGTGACGCAGTCATAAATCTCGATGATTGCCGCGCAAAATAAGAGTATAAACGACTATCTAGGCGGGTAAATAAGATAATAAATTAGTTGGGACGTCCCTAAAAAATCCTAAAGAAATATATTAATAGAGTAACATTTGACCATTGTTTGGAAAAAGTTCAAAAACAAAGCACATGGTTTGGGGGAAATTGTTAGTGGAACCTTTGCAAACTATTCAAAGGAATTTAGAAAAAAAAAAAGCTGTAAACAAAGGAAAAAAGCAAGGAAAAATATGTAAGCAGCTAGACGATATTAAAGTTTGGATAGAACAAGCTACTAAACGAGAAGAACAAAGATTTGAGAAGAAAGTTAAAAGGGCTGAACAAAGGCCGCCGTGGTTGTTGGGCCCGTTGAAGAAACAACAGCAAGAAGCCCACTTTACGACCAGCCCCCCTTCACAGATGCAGACACTCCTCACCTAACATTCCAGGCACCTTTTTTACAAACAAACCACACAAGGGGGTTTGCGGGGGCTCCTGGAATGCCAGGCCAGAGACGTCTCAAATTACCTCCGCACCAAGTAAAGAGCAGAGGGAGATAAGAATTTAGAGGCAGAGGAGACAGAAATGGCATTCATCCAAATTGTTAATGATATCAAATGAGAAGAAAACAATGCAGAAATGGCATTGATCCAAATTATTAGGAAAAGTTTAGATAAAAGTTTAGATAAAATAATTAATTTAGGATAAGCATGATTTCTATAGGATGGAATAAGATGAATCATGTTTAGTGCACGAAATATAATTCATTGTTTTTCCATCACTAGATGAAATATGCTTTAGTGTGAGTCATATTAATGACTATTAACCTAGTTCTTTTGAGAATGACTAGTGCTGATAGGACAGAAAAAGGTGGTTAGCTGCCAATAAGCCCTTTTCAGGGATGGCGCTCTCCACTAGTGAAAAATTACAGACCACTGATGTCTGTGAGCGTGAATGGTTGTTTGTCTTTTTGTGTTTTTGATTGGCCAACCACCAAGATATAATCAATCATTTAGATATCAAGGTGGAAAAGGATTTAGCAAATTGGAATCAATTTCTGAAACTGCCAATAAGCCTTTTTCAGGGATGGCAGCGAAGGATTGGAAATTTGAAATCAATTTCTGAAATCGCCAATAAGCCTTTTTGGATGGCGATGAAAAATCAAGGAAAATTGTTTAGTCCAAGGAAATTTTTTGATGATAATGCATTGGATTGGAGGAACAAATCTGCAATGCGAAATTTTGAAGCACTGAGAAAAACAAGAACAGTGCATCATATGAAATTCCAAAGTACCATTGATTTATAGGGATAATGGCATCCAAATTGTGTTAACAGATTAATTGACTGAATTGACAAAATGTTCCATATTTCGTTACCATACCATACGCCATTATTCACTACACGATTGGAGCTGAAGGATGACTCTAATCTGGCTATCTGTATAAAAGAAAAACTTTAAAGAAACACACTAATTTTGAGTTAGCAGAAGAAGACTGTGTTTTTCAACAGGAAACATGGAGAAGACGCACGAGCAACCCAAAATGAGAACGTCCGTACAACTCTTGCTGACCAAACAGCAGACATGAAAATAGCGGAGGATGCAGATCCATCTTTGCACTGTAAGGAGGTTCTCTCAGTTGAAACGTTTGAGGAGACAGGTAAGATAAGCTTATTGACGCGATCAGACGTAATGGAAAGCATCCAATATTGATTGGAAAGATTATTGCTCGAGGAGCAATGCCATAAACCATAAGGAACTTTTTATATTGGTTTTATTGTCTCCATAAAAGAGTGAAAGCGTTTCAATTGAGAACAGACCTTCTTACAGATTTTTAAAGTAAACAATTAGAGAGAAAAAGAGACTACAATGGATAGATATATAACTAAATTTTGATTTTATGCCAGACTATTGGAAAATGTTGATTAAGAAAGTTTTAAAGGAGATGATTGGCAAACTCCAAAGACAATGGAATGTTACATTTGATAAAAAAGACTACTAGTTTGGGATATTTTGAATTTCAAACAATTGAGTTTAATATGCATCGCGATACACATTAATTGAATTGGGACTTGATTAGTATGCAATTTATAAGCAATGACTTTTAATGGCTCTAAAAGACAATTATGCTAGAAAATATTAACCCTAATAAACAAGGGGTGGTTACATTTTAGTAGGTTCAATTCTTTTCAGAATTATAAATGCATACATTTGTTTCTGGATATTAATTGATGTCAATGTAACTGTTACAGAGAGCGGGAAAGCTGTTTTCCTGAGGAGAAGGCAGCCTGGTTTGCTCTATGTATTTTTCCTATTTTTAGCATGATTAGTTAATTTGTGTAATTGCAGGAAAGGAAAAATCAAATATAGGTTTTGATGTTAACATGGAAGCAGTGATCAAAATAGAATAACAGCTAGTATATCTACTTTTGACTGATAAAGCATTCAGATTTTCACAAGCAAAGTGATTGAATAAGTAAGATTGTTGTGATTTTTGTTCGTTTGAGAATTAAGCCCAACCAAGTGGCCGTATGCAGCATGCGCTAAAGACGACAGCAGCTAAAGCAGCAGCGCAAACACTTACTGCACAGTATTCACAACAACAAAAACTGAGTCGAAAACAGTATTAATTAATATGCAAAACATTGCATCACAGAAGGTAGAGATGCATCTATACAGAAAGAACACAGAACAGTCTGCAGAAGACCTGTACACAGCTAAAGGCCTAGCGTGCCTCCCAAAAATTATTCCAAAATTGAGCCATGGATTGAACCATGTCTCAACAGGGGGGATGATGGACATGGTACAGTGTGTGTTCCATGTCCCAGAGGTCTAAATACCTACTTTTAATTTTTTGGTGTTTGATTTGTTGCAGTCATGGTGTGCAAGGTAACCTCAGGCCCAAACGAGGACAACGTCCAAAGAGTGTGGGACTGGTAGAGCAAACAAATGTTCATGGAAGACCATTTCAACATCCTCTATGGGAAGGTGAAACATGACAAAAGGCTAAGGGCAAGGCAGACCTAATCACAGAATGGATGGTAACATGTCTGGAGAAACTTGTCCAAAGAACATGCAAGCTGCCGTGATCCCCTTTTGTCTACTTTGCAGGAGGTGGTGAAGCCAGGTGACTGGATGCTGATCCCAGTCATAAAAAGGAAGTCCTGGTTCTCTCCACGATGGGAAGACCCATTCGTGGCCCAACTCACCAACCTCCACTGCTGCAAAGATTGCTGAGAGGTATACGTAGATTCACCAATCTCAGGTCAAGGTGGTTCGAAACATAGGGGACTGTGAGTAGACTGAAAGCCGGACGGTACCAAAACCCTTGTCCGTGGAACATCATCAGACGTCTACTCACCTGCCCCGAGCGCCCCTCGCTTAACTTTGACATTTCGTAGACTTAGCATTCCCGCGCAGAAGCCAAAATGAAAGCTGCCTCCACCCTCATCACAACGACTCTACTATCAGCCGCAACCTGGGCGTGGCTGGATGCCCTGCCCACTGAGACTCGAGCAGGAAATCGAGATGGTCCCATGCTACTGTCGCAAAAAAGACTGAGGTGGTATGAAAAGAGTGATCAAAAGAATTATTATGAAGAAAATGTGTGGTATAATTTCATGATGTTTCAGAAGAAATTGTCCGGTGTGAATGAAAATTGTTGTGTGTAGTCGTATACCTATTTCCACAGGCACCCCGCCAGTTTATCCTAAGCCAATTAATCCCTACGACTATGACACCAACACACCTCCATGGTACCTAGAAGCTGCAATTAGAGCTACAGTTCCCCAAATTAATCCGACTGTACCACATTTGTCGGGTAGACATTTTACAAGACTCCTAAAATACAATTGGACAGATCTTGCTATGTTGAACGACGTCCCATACCCACGTGGTTTTAAAGCCGTGTGTTTTGCCAGTATCATGTCCCTTTTTGGCCACTCCATGCCGTTGGGGGAAGTCCCCATGAAGTACTGCAGTCAGGTAATTACCCCGTGCACGCGAAACACCACTAACAAAGACCAGTTCAATGCCACAGGAGCGCCCCCGGGTGCCACCTGCAGGGATTATTACACTCTCTCTGATGTATTGGGCACTAATCCTCAAGATGATGGGTATTGGCTATGCGGCCATACAGTGTTTTTGAGTTTGCCCACAGCATGGACAGGTCGGTGTGCAATGGTGCAGATGGTCCAGGATGCCTTCCTTCTAAGGGGAGTAAAGGCAAGGGATAAGAGATCAGTGCAATTCAAACCACATGAAAGTTATGCTCCGAGTGGAGACATTGAATTATCGTATGGGACTGTTCATTAACCAAACTTTCAAGGCTCTACAGGGCATAGCAGATGAATTACAAGCCCTTAGAGAAATGGAGCGCCAAGACCATATGGTCTTGGATTTGATAACAGCCAAGGATGGAGGTGTGTGCGCCATGGTCGGAGAACACGGTTGTACTTTCATCCCAGATGAAATCGGTGACGTAGGTAACATTATTCGTGCAATAGCTGAAATGAAAGCCTTGGCCAACGCCATGGCCCAGGATCACTCAGCTATAGGTGCATCACTTTGGTCGTGGTGAATATCCGGGTCGTGGTTCGCGATCCTGGTTAAATTTTTAACACCGTTACTTGCAATTATGTTACTCTTCTGTATTTTCTGTATTTTCTCAATGTGTATAATCCCTTGCATGAAAGCTATGGTTTGAAATACTATCCAGCATACGCTGGTAGCTTACAGTGACATACAGTATCACCGCATGACATGCCGCAATGAAGATTCTCCCACCATTTTGAAATGCGACGAGTATGTCGAGTCATCCGGGTAATTGTACATGTCTTAACTTCAAAACTGTGTTCGCTCATAAAGAGGGACACAGAGGGATTTTCTGATATAACCTTAAAGCTACCTCACGTTTTTCAGCTGCGCCTTCACAAATGATTTTATTGTTTTCCTATATAACCTTAAAACTATCTCACGTTTTTCACCTTTGCCTTCACAAATGACTTTATTGTTTTCCATACTTTTTGATAAGTACCTGCTGATGATGTTTGTATTCTAATACCTAGATAGGAGGGATATAACTTGATGTTTAATGAAAATTCTTTCAAAGTTACTAAAGGGGGGAAATGTGAAGTATGAATGTATTTTATGCTTATTATTATGTCTTTTGGTTTATATAGTGTAGTAACTAGAATAGAATTTTGCATGACCCAGTGGAAACTTCCATCATGACACCTTTTAGTTAAGGGGGTGTCATCTTTCACGAAACCCACTTCTTTGTCTACTTCTTCCCGCCTTATGTTTGTACCTAGGTCACATGACCCTTTGTTAATAAAACCAGCTCAACTGTTGGAGGGAGGCAGGGATTGGAACTGGTCAGCCAAGGAGACGGACTCATCTCCAAGCGCTGGCACCTCCCGACCCCTCCCTCAGCTGATGTCTTTGAAAATCTCATCAAGCCGACTCTGCGTGTGCTACCTCTGATCCGAATTATTGAATGTATATGGTTCTAAACCTGACAGCGACTCCCTGGCATATCTTACCCCAGGGGGAGTCGTAAAACACACACATATACACACACACACACACACAGACACACACACAGACAAAGATGCATCTATATAAGAGTTTAGATTTAGATAGTAACTTAATTTACAGCATTGTTGTATGGTGTCAACTTGATGTGGTCAAGACCACCACATCCGAATAAAAAAGACTTCTGCGTTTACATCAGCCATGCCTTAAGAGTTTTCTGTAGCCGGGGAAATTTAGGTCAGAAGCAGATGTCAAACATGTCAAAAATGTCAGGTTATTGGCAATGAGGGAAACTTCTATTTTTTTTAAAATAGAGATGAATTAAGCACTGTGTATTCATACCTCAGTCACATGGTTAACATGGCAATAAGCTAATAGTTGCTTATGCAAGGAGCAAAGGAGTTGGTGAAGGTGAGCAGGTTGGCTGCTGTCAGAAGAGGACATGTCCTGCTGCAACTTGTCACTATTTTTCTCCAGTTCACCAAATGCCTGATCCTGAAAATTAAAACAAAGGATCAGAGAAAGAAAACAAAAAATGTGAGTTTCACATAGTAATGAAAACATCATATATTCAAATGAATGTCACAAAAGTGAAAAATGTGTGTCGACTTTAGAGCTCCGACTGCTACATACAGCTGCTCATAAAAAAACATCATGGGCATTGACTTTCAGGTCGCAACTCCCTCGTGTATTGTCTCTACGAGCACTGGGCAGAGAATTGCATTTTTTCAGTGTTTTTTTATTTTTTTATTACCTTCGTAAATACGAGAGGAGTAATACTCCCCGGGGAAGTTGGCAAGTGGTCGCGCGTGCGTTATCCTGTTGTGTGGATATTTGTGTGCATCATTTTGGGGATATTTTGAAGGGAATACAAAAGCAAACAACCCTTGATAGGTTGCATCTGAAAGTCAGGCTAGAGGCGGGGCGGATAGGGTCAACCCGGAAGAAAATTATCAAATTTAAAACAAAATTAGAATTAAATTTAGTATAAAGTTGGATTAAATTTATTTTTGTGTGTCTGCATTGAAATCCAAACTATTTAAATCTGTTTATGTGATGTTACGAATGCATTGCCGTGAAAAAAATATTTTCTGCACTACCTATACTCTCAATTGCTCTACTTACAGTATAAAAACCAAGGTTCCTCAGTAGTGTTTTCATGAGGATCTCAGCTAGATGAGTGTCAGGATGTCCTGCTGTGGCACTGCGGTTTGGGTCTGGGGACGCTGTGAATTTCAAGCCACAGCAAAGCGCTTCAGAGCCGTCAGAAGGAGAGCTATAACCCAGCAATGAGGCTACATGGGTGTGGTCCTGAAGACTAGTCAGGATGATGTCCAACTGCATTCTCTGTAGCAATATAAAGATTCTGTTAAAACTGATGAACAGTGTTTATACTATATGGAGCTAGAGCTGGGCGATAAGACAGAAATTGTTATTTGAAAAAAAAAAAAGTAAGAAAACGCCAGGGAGAATTGACTTGGATCTTTCAGTAGATTGGACCTGTGTTGTCTTGCATCTCACAATCCCTCATTTTAGCAGTATTATTGTCCTTTGTGTTCATGCTCCGTGTTAGTCTCCATTGCTAACCTAAAAACATGTTTTCTTATCATCCTCTTCTACGGGTTGTGTAATTGCAGATTAAAATGATCAAGTATCAAAGTTTTTATTATTATTGTTGACAAAAATGTCACATTTATTATCATTTTTGTTTCATCGTCCCGCTCTATATGGACCCATTTCAAAAGTTTCATGAAATGATGGTGATCATTCCTATATTTGACTGATCAAAAATATGGTTTAAATAGGCAGGGTACCTGTCCTTTAGTCAGACTCTCCCATCTGTCAGGGCCCTGAGGCAGCAAGGAATGAAGAAGCTCCATCCTCTCTCTTAGTGGAGGCAGCAGCATTGTCGCTCCCACAGAAAGCGTCTCAATAACTGCCTGATAAGTTTAAACACACCAATGTAAAATCCTCAGATAAAAGATTCTCTTGTGCAGATAACTAAACAAATTTCATCACCATCACCACAAGCATATTCAATAGAAGAACAGTAATGATTTAAAGAGGACGCTCCATTAAAAAAAATTCCACTGTTCCATTTTATCCCTGCTTTTAGCACTAACCTCTAGCAGTCATTCAGGATTCATCGTTTGGTTTACTTAATAAAGGACAGCACAATATAATGAACATATTCATATTCATGGTATAAATGGTAAAAATGAGTTTGTGACTTGGTTTAGTTTGATCTGAGCAAATTAGTCAACTTATGTTACTAGCATTTGTATATGAACGTTTTATTATACAAGTACCAACCCACTTCATTTACACAACTTGAATGTTAATTTCTTGGCATGACAGCACCCCAGCTGGCCATCATATAAATAAACCCTTCCCGATCTGTCTTCCCTCCAGCACCTTTTCCACTTGCTTAGGGGAGTATACATTAGTTTATCATATTGTTCCTCTTTTATTTTGCTTTTTAATTGTTTTTGTTTGAGGTTTGCCCATGAGCAACTGCATTTGTAGTAATTCTTTCAATTCCACTACCTCAGTCAGAATTTGCAACGTTGTTAGCAACCCTTCAACAGACAGATTTTTTGTTGTGTGGAAATAATTTTGAACTGTAGTTATGAAAGTGTCAAGTGTTGCTCTTCTTTTACCTCCTGAATCTCATCTGGCACAGAAGAATCCATAAGTTTGAAGAGCAGATTTCTCAGAGGTCTGGCTTGCCGACCTAAGATACTTGTAGCAACTCCCCCGGCAAGTGCAAGAGCCAGATGATTGGATAAAAGCCGAAGGCACAGCTTAAGAAAGTTATGATGCTCCCTGAAAATATAATGTTTACAATTATATGCGTGCATATGTCATATTACTATTAAAGTGGTACCTTTACTTATAAATGCGTGCAATTTTCAGGTTACAAAAACCTTTAAAATGCGAATTACTCTTCCTATACATAAAAACAAGATCCAAGTTACAAAATCCCCCAAAACGTTAATACAATTCCTGTATCTGTTATTTTATTTTGAAATTGTCACAATGGCATTTGACTTTTAGTTTTTTTAGTTTTTCAAGTTTGGTTAAAGAGACTTTTTTTAAATGGAATGGATTACATGTTATCCATCTTTCATTTTAATACATAAAAAAACAATTTACTTATTATTTTCTCTTATCTTTGTGTTTCTCACACCTTCCATATAAAATTGGGACAATTTGATCCTTTTTTAAAGGGTTTAGTTGGCAGTTTATTTGAGTACTGTGGAATGAATTAGAAAATTTACATGTAAAATACTGCGCAGTTTACGAAAAATCCACGTTCCAAACAAGTTCTGGAACCAATTAATTTTGTAAGGAGAGGTACCATTCTATATATTTACACATACACAGACAAACATACATACAAATATACATACAGATAAAGACATATATACATATATATATACATAGATACATACATATATACCGTATTTTAACGACAATTTTGCGCATCCTATTTTTAGCCGGTGTCAAAGACGAGTGCCATTTCTGTATTTTACACACACAAAGGACGCACCGTTCTTTTAGACGCAGCTAAGCATGGCATATATATATATATTATTTATGGAATAGCGCTGTCTACGGAAGCAGCCCCAGACGCTATTTCCGGTGCGCAGTGACTGAAATTGTAGCCAGCTAGTAGCTAACGAAACTATTCCAAGGCAGTCTTCCATGCTTCGCAACTGTGTTAATGCCGATCGCCAGGGCACAATCCATTAGCAAATAGTAGCTAGCTAGTGTTAATGCCGATCGCCAGGCCACAATCCATTGGGTGTATTGACAAAAAAAAAAAAAACGATATATCACAGCAGTCACTGCGCAGTACTTTATCTACGAAAAATAGTAAGTCAGGGGCTGCTTGCCGTAGTTGTCCTATCCATTAATTTTATCGTGATAAAATTTTTAGTATTGTTCCAAATATAAAGCGCACTGGATTATAAGGCGCCCTGTCTATTTTGGAGAAAATTTAACTTTTATGTGCGCCTTATAGTCGTGAAAATACAGTATATACATGTGTATGTATGTATATATACATATACACATACATATACACATACACATACATATACATATACACATACACACATATACAAACACACACGTGCACACGTGTGTATGTATATATATATATATATATATATATATATATCTATATCTATATCTATATCTATATCTATATCTATATCTATATCTATATCTATATCTATATCTATATCTATATATGTATATGTATATGTATATGTATATGTATATATATATATATATATATATATATATATATATATATATATATATATATATATATATATATATATATATATATACAGTGATAATTTTACAATTGGCACACTGCGAGTCCCAGGGATTCGCTTGTCTGAAAACTGTGCGTCCCAGGAAACTTGTCACGAGTCCCAACATACTACGGATGCAAATAAAACATAAGCAACGATATATAAACATTCAGATTTAATTTATTTATTATATGGTTTAGGGTTAGGGTTTATTTATCATTGTACTTGTCTTTCAGCTCGTAGATCCTCCTCTCTTTGCAGCCAAAAGTCTTTTGAAATGTGCGTATTTTTCCTTGCTTCCCCCGTTTTGCTTCATGATCATCGATCGAATCTTCTGCAGTTCTTTTCTTACTAGTTGTATTTTTTAACTGCGAAATAACTATCCAGACTGTTTTGCTTTTTCTGAAACATTTTTTATCTTTCTTACACTATTACGAAACTCTTGCTATCGCTTTCTCTCCTTCGTCTGCTAGTGTCTGCTAGTCTCGTTCACGCGAGAATTATTTCGCAAAGATTATGTGGAATAAATTGGTTTGCTATCGGATATATGTGTTTTGGTTTTTTTTTTGATAAAAATTTCTTTGCGTCCGAAAAAAGCACATTACTTGAAATTGTGCGTCTGGAAGAAAAGCTGTGCGTATCAGACGCAGGACGCAGAGGTAACGAGAACACTGTATATATATATAAAAAAAAAAAAAAAAAAATATATATATATATATATATATATATATATATATATATATATATATATATATATATATATATATATATATATATATATATATATATATATATATAAATATAAATATAAATATAAATATAAATATATATATATATATATATATATATATATATATATATATATATATATATATATATATATATATATATATATATATATATATATATATATATATATATATATATATATATATATATATATATATATATATATATATATATATATATATATATATATATATATATATATATATATATATATATAATTAAGAGATGTTTAAAAAGAATGTGTGCACAGTACATTGAAAGTGATAATATGTTTAAGATACAAAACATACAACTGTAAAATTATATTGAGGTGGAAACAAGGTCTAGAATGAATAGTCTTTGCTCGGATGTATCACTGAAGTTAGTCATTATTACCTAGATGAAGGGAAGGGAAGAGGAGGAGCTTCACTGTTGATACCATCGCAATAGCGGTCAAGGAAGCAACGTAGATGGGAAAAGGTACTTTCCTCGAGGTCAACACAGTAAGGTCTGTGCCAGGCAACCACTTGCCTAAAATGTAAAAATATAAAATATTTGTTCCAAGAAAAGAAAGTCCACATATGCAAAGGGGACCAAGCCCGAAAAACAACGTACCAAAAGGTCATGACTATTAGTATATTCTATAGCAGTGAATTAAAGAAGTACAGTAGTCGGGAATTGTGACACAGTCACTAAGAATATTTCAACCACATTCATGGATTGATAACTTACCTGTCTCTGGGAAGGGCTGTCCAAGCCAGACTATGAGAAGTTCCGGCTGAAATCTGCTGAACGGTCACCCCATCCAAGCCTACTATCTTTCTCGGCTTAGTTATTGGTCCAGTGGAATTTCCCTGGCCACACTGGCCCATGGAGTTGTTTCCCCATGCAAATACTTCATTGTCTATAGATGTTAGTTGGGATGGAGAGCAGTAATAACATTTAATGTCCTAAGTTAAGTTACACTGATTTAATTACACATCAAATAAGCATATTAAAAAAGGGCATATTGTCCTAATGAATTAATTCTTTGTCTGTTAAAACTGTCTTATGCAGAGCTGCCAACCTCTGTCGACCCCATTTCAGGACTACCCATGTCCAATTTCAGTAGTATTTCCGGAGTGACTACGATTCGATAAAAATGTAAAAACATGTTTTTACAGACTATTGGAAAAGTACAGAATGATGAAAACAAGTTTCTTTGTGTCTGGGTACTTCTATGTGGGTTTATCAGTCAGCAAATCCACCATGTGTCACGCTGAAGTTGCACATGCATGTTGTGCTATGTGCAAATGTCAGTCTTTTTGGAGACGCCATCAACATGAGATATTTAGTCAAATAAGAAGCAATAAAGTTCTGCGAGTTTCTGGATTTCTTAAGGTTCAGCCAAAGGTGCTCGGACGTTTGGTCGCCGGTCTTTTGGTCCCTTTTGGTCATCTTTTGGTCGCCGGTCAAATGGTGACAGAGAGTTTACTGTTGAAACCAGCTCTCAAACTTATATTCATGAGAGAGCTTAATATCTAAGACAGAGAGTTTAATATCTAAGTACTGTTTAATATCTAAGTACATTTGACCGGCGACCAAAAGGGTCCTCTACAGCTTTCACAACTACGACAAGCAGCCCCCTACTATTTTCCCGTAGAGAAAATACTGCGCAGTGACATATAGTGATATATAGTTATTTTGTCAATACACCAATGGATTGTGGCCTGGCGATCGGCATCAACACAGCTTTACGAAGCATGGACGCTAGCTAGTATCTAGCTACTACTGGCGAATGGACTGTGGCCTGGCGTTCGGCATCAAAACAGCTTAACGAAGCATGGACTCTAACTACTTGCTAGCTACTATTTGCGAATGGATTGTGGCCTAGCGAACAGCATCAACAAGCTTTACGAAGCAACTTTGATGGATTTGTGGGGGGTGATGACTTGAGTACATTGTAAAATATCTAAATAAAGTACAAACGAACTCAGTTTTGCTTCCATTGCCTTTTTAAAAACGTGTTTTTAGCGTGTGGGTGTAGCATTTATGCTTAAACTGGTGTATCTTTTACCATGCCTGGCTGCGTTTATTAAAACGGTGCGTCTTTTGTGTGTGTAAAATACAGAAATAGCACTCGCTATTGACACTGCGGCTGAAAATATGAGGCGCCGCATAGCCGTGAAAATACAGTAGTTGGCAGCTTTGCTTAAGTTTCAAAAACAAGAACTCAAATGTGTCTCTAACAAGTTTCAGACGGCTCTAAATAGCATTGACACGCAGTTCCAAATGATGTTCGAGATTTGAATGCGCCAAAGTATACCATGTGACAGGGCCAAACAGTGGCTGTCTCCTATTGAGATGTCCACCACTCTAGTTGTCGCCAGCTCCTCGATCAGTTTAGGTCTGAGTGCTGTTGCCTCAGAAGAACCGCAGCCCAGGCAAGCTCCGCAGCCCCATGCATACACCTAAAATTAGAGAAAGGAAGATTGGCAGGAACATTATCAGATCATTTCTAATCCTTATATCATCAGTTAGATTCATTTATGTATGTATGTACGTATGTACGTACACACGCACGCACGCACGCAAACACGCACATTTATTCAGTCATTCACGACCTCCATTTTTGAGCACCACTTTTCACAATGTCATGAAATGTAATCATAGATTTAACTGTTTCAGTGCCACAACATCCAGTTAAGTCCAAATCAGTAAAATATTTTAGCTAGAAACATGTCAAAAACATATCTCATTCCATTCTCGGTAAAATCAATTATTGTTATCCTGAAAAGCTTTCTTACAACATGAGGAAGGAGTTGCTAAAGGTTCTCAATTAGTGATTTCTCCCTTAGAGATAATCAGTGTAAAGGAACTTTGCTATCCTCGCAAAAAAAGTATTCACAGTATATTTTAATGCAAGGGGGAATTATTTGTTAATACATCCAAAAATCTACATTTGAAACTCAAGCTTACCCAATTATCTGGCTCTGATAAGTTATTGTTTTTCTTAAGAAAAACTGTGTTAACAATAAAAAAAATTGAGGAAAAACACATTCATGACGTATATCCACATTACCTGCCCAGTTGAAGTTAAGGCAAGAGACGATTGACTTCCAGCGCACACTTTTCTGATGAACATGCCTTGCAGGGCTTCTACTACTTTTGGTTTGTATACTCGATTAGTATCACCATGACCAAGTTTCCCTGTCAAACAACAGTTGGTGTAACTTTTTAGAAAATCCATACAGGGAAAGCATAACATTGTTATCAGCCACAAAGTTGTTGTTCAGAATGAATATCATTTTTGGACTTTTCAGTCAGTTTTTTTTTCAGCTTGGACGGGGGCATTTACTCCAGTGCAGGGGTGCCGAACAAGTTAGACACAAAGAACAAACATTTTTGACTGAGAGTCAAAGAAAGACAACACCCAATGACCTGCTCAAACAGATATTAAATATAATTTATTCTTTGTTTTTAATAGGCCCTGATGAATTTGAGTATTTTATGAGAGAATAAAAATAAGAGAAATCTGAAACAAGGTAAAGAGCCATATTATATATACAAAATATAATAAGATAAGAGCTGCATGAATTTTGGCCAAGAGTTACATCAGTGGCGGGCAGTCAGGGCCTTCAAGGCCTTCTCCGCTGGCCTAAGAAATATCTGAATCATATATTATTATATTTTGTACATCAATACCTATTAAATAATTCCAAATTGTCTGTTGGCTTCCTTTCATTGTGTCCCCCCTGGTTGCGCTGCTTCCAGATGTGTGTTTTCATATTGAAGCATTTAACCAATCACATTTAAGCCATTATTTGTTAACGGGGTCAGAAATCTGCCTCAAGGCCTTCACAATCAGTTCTGCAGGCTCTGCTGCATTAAACAAACGTCGATAAGACTGTTGCTTTAACCAATCAGATTTCGAGTTGGCAACACCACAATGCCTTGTCGCAGGCGAAGGGATACACCATCGCTTTCACCAACTATGATTGGGTAGTGATTAGCCAGAGCTACCAAACTGTATCTGGAGCTAGCTGCACAAGTAAATATAGTGTTGTGTTGATTTAAAGCCATTTTCAAGACGGACTTTACCAGAAATATGACAGAACAGGTTCGACTTTCAGCATGAGCTTCGATGTCGATATAAAAGTAAGAAAGGAGGATGGATATTGTGTACAGTTAAAAAGGACTTTTGGTGAGTAAAATATGGCTATATTCCTAAATAATATTTCAATTGTGGGCCAAGTTCTGATATCTGAAAAGCTCCAGTGTTTGCATTTAATCGCTAAATGCTGCTAGGAAGTGGACTTTACCCCATTTTCAGTTAACATGTTAAGACCCTGACTGATGTATCTTCTTAAAAGGGACAGCGCATGTACATACAAACTTTTATACACTCACACGTCGGCTCAGTGAAACTGCTCATACGATGCACGGATACGATATTTTTCTAACCAAAAACCCTGGATGACCAGTGAGACACAGTGAGACAAATGCCGTCACACCGCCTTCAGGTCAGGGGACAAGTACAATACAGCGATGCTGCCAGAGCAGAGCTGAAGAGAGGCATTAAAAAGGCCAAGGCAGCATATACGAGGAAAACTGAAGAGCACCTCACAGGAAATAACTCAAAGAAGATGTGGCAGGGAATACGACATATTACCAATTACAATGACAATAATGTGTCTGTTATATTAGATGCCTCACTAGCAGAGGAACTGAACCATTTTTTTCCCGCTTTGAGCCGGACAAATCAGGCCCAGTCTCAACACATCCACCACCACCCTGCAGCAGTACAGTGGAGCTTCAGGAACATGAAGTGAGACAGGTACTGTGGACTGTGAACACCAGGAATGCCGCTGGACCTGATGGAGAACCTGGGAAGGTGGTCAAAGCCTGTGCAGACCAGCTGACTGGTGTTTTCACAAAGATCTTCAATTGTTCCCTGCAACAATCCATCATCCAATTCTGCCTGAAATCAGCCACCATTATCCCTGTCCCTAAAAAGCCAACCATTGACAGCCTGAATGATTATAGGGCTGTTGCACTTAAGCCCGTGATCATGAAGTGCTTTGAAAAGTTGGTCTCCCGCCATATCAGAGATACAATCCCTCCCTCAGTTGACTCTCACCAGTTTGTCTATCGAACAAATAGGTCCACCGAGGACGTCATCGGATTCATCTCAGGGAGGATGAGTCTGCTTACAGAGATGAGCTCAACACACTGTCTTCGTGATGTTTGGTGAACTCACACTTAATACCACGAAAACTCAAGAAATAATCGTGGACTTTCGCAAACGCAGCACAGATCTGGCCCCACTCCTCATAAATGGAGTAGGCGTAGACAGGGTCCAGTCCTTCAAATTCCCGGGGGTCCACGTCACGGACAAGCTCTCCTGGTCTACCAACACCACGGCAGTGGTGAAGAAGTCCCAGAAACGACTCCATTTCCTGAGGGTACTCAGGAGGAACAACTTGGACACTAAGCTTATGGTAACCTTCCTTAGAGCCACTTTGGAGAGCATTTTGGCATAATGCATTACAGTGGTACGCTGGAAGCAGAGCAGCAGACAGAAAGGCCATGTAGAGTGATCAAGACTACCCAGAAGATCATCGGCTGCTCTCTGCCCTCACTGGATGACATTGCCAGCCCTTGTTACCTCAGCAGAACCAGGAACATTGTCAGGGCCAATACCAACCTGGTGACAACCTGTTCCAGCTGATGCCCTCTGGCAGACGCTACAGGTCTCACAGAGCACGGAAAAATAGACTTCAGGACAGTTTTCTTTACCACAGCCATCAGTACTCTGAACTTGCGTTAGCACGACACACAATCCCTTCTGTGCAATAACTTGACTGTGCAATATTTTAGAATTCACCTAGCCGGAATGGGACTTTTTATACTTTTATATTACTATTTATGTTTTTTTTTTTTAACCGGAAAAACGCATTTTGTGGAGTAGCGCCACCAATTTCATTTTACGCAGCTGTGTATGATGACAATAAGGCTTTTGATTTGATTGGATTTGGCGACTAGGCACAGATTATTGTATTGGTACAATACAATTGTTGTTAGTGTAAGAATATTTACCACGAAGCCTTTCGTGACTTAAAAAATTCATATGTAGAAGCATAGTAGACGTATGACTATATTTGCCTTAGTATTTTTTTACGATGAGTAGTGGCCCAAAATATTTTTATTATTTACTTAATTCAAAGGTTGTTTATGAAAAGTAACTTCATAAAAGTATTTACACACCATTGTCTCCTCCTCCAAAGGACCACACGGTACGGCCATCCTTTGACAGTGCAATTGTATGAGAGCTACCACATGACACTTCTCCAACATTGCTCATGTCTTTGACCAAGGTAGGAATGTTTCTGCTGTTGCTGTCACCATGACCTGGATTTAAAAAACACAACATGACAAGTTATGCAGGGAAAGAAAATGTTCTCTTCCAAGCTACTATCGCATGCAAAATGTATCTACAGTCAGACGATTAAATACTGAGGCATCACCACAATTCTCATTTTTTGGCATGAAACACAACTACAATGGATAACTAAATTAAAGATGTTCTTTAACTGCAAGCTGACCGCACTAAATTTAGGATTTTTTCATCCAAAAAATAGAAAAGCATACAAATTACAACAATCTGTATTAATGCCATCCACTTTTAGAGGAATCAAATGAACAATTATAAATAAAATTTAACAAGAATGCCACATTAGAGTGCAAATGAACAATGAAATTCAATCACACGATCTGAATTCAACCATACATTCCACTTAATCAAGACATAACTTAACAGAAAATTCCCACTGTGTGGACTTCGCATTTCTCCACCCACCCACTTTTCCCCCGCGTTGGTACCATTTACATACCAGGTACACAATATTACTATGGATCGGCAGAGTTCTGCAAAGAAAACGCACCCGTTGACAATGGACACGAAACGTGAATTAATTGAAAAATATGAGTGGGGTAAGTTTTACAGAGATCGCTATGGCAATACGAGAGGAATACGTCAACCATTTCCACCATCAATATTACTATGGATCGGGAGAGTTCTGCAAAGAAAAGGCACCCGTTGACAATGGACACGAAACGTGAATTAATTGAAAAATATGAGTGGGGTAAGTTTTACAGAGATCGCTATGGCAATACGAGAGGAATACGTCAACCATTTCCACCATCTCTAAGTAAAAGGACGCATCAAGACATTTGCCTTGATTACCGCCGAGGAAAGTTACATCCCCCAGCAAGTTTTCAACTGCGATGACACTGGTCTGTTTTGGAAAAAGATGCCCAGGTAGATATTCATCGTGGCACAGGAGAAGGCATTACCGGGACAAACCCACAAAGGACCGCTTAACGCTAGCGTTGTGTGCTAATGCGAGCGGTGACTGTAAAATTAAGCCGCTACTAGTGTACAATGCGGAGAATCTGCGTGCCTTCAAAGCCATAAACATCAAGAAGGAAAACCTACAAGTGTTGTGGCGCGCTAATTCTAAAACTTTTATTTACGCGTATTGTGTTGATATTTGTGTGCGTCATACGAGAGGAGTACTACTTCCAGGGCATGTTGGCAAGTGGTCGTGCGTTATCCTATTGTGAGGACATTAGTGTGAATCATTTTCTGAATATTTTGAAGGGAAGACAAAAGCAAACAACCCTCGATAGGTTCTTAGAAAGGTATAAAATGTCAACAAAATTAGAATTAAGTTTAGTGTAAGGTTAGATTAAATTTATTTTTGAGTGTCTGCATCGTAATCCAAATTCATTTAAATTTGTTTGTTATGTTAAGAGTGCGTTGCCGTGCAAAAAGTCCACCCTCTCTCTCTGTCCCTCTCTCCCCTCTGCGAATTAACTAATTTTAGTACAATCATCCACATTTTAGTACTATTAAACCACTAGTAATTTGTTACTGTGTTTATATATGGCAAATTAGAACAAATAAATGTTTTTCCAATCCAATATCCTGTTTTTGGTGTTCTTTCAGAGGGTTGGAACAAATTAGTTTTTAGTTAATTTCTATGCGAAACATTCATTTGAGTCCCCTAATCAATCTTAAATTACACAACAAATGGTGTAATTCTTATCTGCACAGCTATTCTTGGAAAACAGCTCAAAGCTGTCCAAATGTGTGGACAGTTTTATTGTCATTTCATTTGAAATACTTACCGAGTCTTCCAAAGTCACCTTCACCCCATGAGTACAGCTCTCCATCTTCACTGACCGCAGCACTGTGTCTGTAGCCAGCAGATACACATACGACGACCTAATGTAAGAAGAAAACACAAATTACAAATCTTTAATAAATTTGTCTCTGCTGACTAGCTGAAGGCTTACCTTTCCCTGTAGTGGGCCTTGGATAAGTTTAGGATATTTCTGTGTTGAGCTGTTCCCGTGACCCAGCTTGCCATAATCACCATCACCCCAGCTGAAAACCTCACCCTCTGTAGTGAAGGCTAGGGTATGGCCATCCGAACCCTTTGATGATGACACTTTTTTGATGGCACGGTGGGGTTCAAAGGTCAGTTTCTTAAGTGTGGACTGGTTGTTGGAGTCCCCGAGGCCTAGTCGGCCGTAACTTCCCTTCCCACAAGCCCGCACAGAGCCATCAGAAGAGATTACAAATGTGCAGTATTGGCCTGCCTCGATCTGGTAAAGAAGAGAAAATGCTTAAAAGAATTTAAAATAAGAAAAAGGAGAACTGATTCCTCAGTGCTGGTAATTCGTCCCAATTGCTTCAACTAAATGTAATGACAGTGGGTTTGGTTGTTCTGTAGTAATATATTTACCTTGAACTTCAGATACCTGCACAACTGATGTATTGCATATAACAAGTTTTAGTAATACATGTATTATACAAGTGATACATGCTACCGTATTTTCTCGTATAGTGATCACCTCAGTGAATAAGCCGTGCCCCGTAAATTGCCTTAAAATCGTTGAATTTTATGATTTCTCTTGTACAAAACGCCCCCTGATTCAAAATTTTCCCCTCGGTATTCATGGTTTTAATAGGGAGTACAAATGTGTTACTCTGAAGGGAAAATCTTAAGAAAAATCATCGCATGTAGTATTTCTGAGATGCTCTGTGAATCAAAAGGATTGTCTCCTGGATTCCGGAAATCCTATCTGATTTTTCCAGCAGATTTAAACTCATTGTAGGATCTTGCAGTTAGATCAATTGCTATACTGTATGAGAAAACAATGGTGAGCAAAATATGAACTAGTACTACAACTTTTAATCAATCAAATCAAGTAATTTGATTAGAAAACAAGCTTTGCATTCAATGATTAGATTAATTACAGGTGTTGAAATGGTTTGTTTTATAAGTGTTGCATTTAGTTATTGATACAATAGGATTACAGATCGACCGATTATCATTTGGCCAGACAATTGTTTAGCCTGTTTTTATTCCGAGCGGCCGATATGAAGAAATTAACTGGGTTATTTGAGCTGAGATCCAGCCAAATCTCTCTTCTGACTGATCTGGCCAAACATAAATGACCACCTGCTCGTTAAGTCGCAGGCTTTGATGTTGTTGCGACTCCTATGCTTCAATTCAGCACCATTTATTGGTAATAAACACACTCAGGTCAAGGTTAGGTCTTCCACAGGGTGAAGGTCAATGGTACATTCCAAAATAAACAGACCACTCACTGAGATAGAACTAATTTAAATAGGAGCAGAAGCTGCTAAGAAATAGATACTTGCATATCACAAGGTCCAACAAAAGTTTAAAAAAATGGAATTTGGTCTTTTCTAGTCCAAAGTATCTTCCATTTCTACACTGAATGGCCCACTCTATAGAGTACACTAAAGCAAATATGTTGTCTTACTGTCTGTGCATCAGCAAAGCTGGGTGCCAACTTAGGTTGCAGAATTTTTTCCTGAGTTCCTTCCACTAGTTGATGGCTGCTGTTACTTCCCCACACGTAAACCTCGCAGGTTTCCGATATAATAGGTGATTCCCCAGTCTGGATGCTTTCTGGACTGACACAGGTTCGGGAGTAGTCGGATGCCATTCGACATACCTGGGGGAAAAACTTAAGACTTAACCTTCTAGTGCATAGTGGCCACTGAAATGACTGGCTATAACTACAAAGTAACTTTCTCTATGACATATGGTGAATAGAGCACTTCAGATTGTTTTTTTTATCTAAATAGGTTACTGTATTTGGACATACATTTGAGACTACATTTTATAAAAAAAAGCAAAATGCATCATTACTTTTAATATCCATGCTGTGACAGACAGAAATATTTTCTTACCTCTTCAAAAATACAGAGTGCTGCCTCATATAAGGAACATAGCCCATCAGGGTTTCGTGTGGGTTCCCTCCATTGGCTGCGATCTGTTGAAGAACCCTGAAAAATAAAATTTGCAAGAAAGTTTTCACCTAATTTGTAATAATCCTATAACGACATTAAATGTTATCTTTAAATGTTGAAATGTAATTGCAATTAATGTGTGAGGAATTTTCAGCATTTGATAAATCACACTGTCTCTAATTTGTTGTTCTCCTCGGGCCCAGTGTATTCTTGAGTAACAAACTAAAGATAAAAGATGTTATGGGATTTTTTTTTTCAAATCATATTGCTGATGGTACATGCAAAACTGTCAAGTCATAATGAGTGATTTCACAACTCAATTAAAATGATGAAACCAAAAATATTGTTCTTTTAAATGCAAAAACTCTCTCGGAAACTTTTTGTTAAGAGGATTCACAACAAAATAAAGCCTTAAACATTTACTCACCAAAGAGCGTCTCATCTGCATTAGGATGTTCATGAAACAATCATAGCCAATAAGGCCTTCTTGGCTCTGCTGTAGCTTACTATGTTCTATAGTGCTAACCACAGCTGACGTGGCCAGAGCCATCTCAATCCATTCAAGCAGGTAGCGAAGGGAACCCCTTTGGGAGGCGAGTCCTAGCAGTAACTCTGAGGCCAGCCGTCGCCCTAAAATATCTGCCCCAGAGTTTGGCATTGTGACTCCCTTTAAAAACGTTGTGACCTGGGCCAGGCAGTCCAGTCCCATTGGGGGGATCTTACTCTCATTGGCCAGAGAAAGTGGTGGCAGGGAACTAACTACATCAATAGCCGTATGAATGACATCATTACACAGGTTCAAGCTGCCTCCAGCTCCCCCTGGGGTGGGTGGAGGAGGAATCATCCAACTTTGTCGTAGAAGCGCAAATAGAAGGCTGAGGCCTGTGCGTACACCCATTTCAATGAGTGCATCAGTGCTCGAGCGGGGTCGCTCACTAAAACAGTGCAGATCACTGGAGCCCGAGTTGTTCTCTGGAGAGTGTTGCTGCTGTTTGATCTTCCCCTTGTCATGATACTTGTTGGAAATTGCATAGAATATACGTTGAAGAACCAGCACACGTTTGCGGAGGGCTGCAGCAAAGGGTGAGTCGGAACAGACCATCTTGGCCAAGGCCAATTGACTGCCCAGTAGGGCATCCAAATAATGCTCCTGTTCATCACCGGAGAGGGACTCGCGCTCAAAATCTGGCAGTTGGGGACCCTTTAGACATAGCACCTGCTGGGGCAGAAGCACAACCTCTTTGTTGGACAACAGCTTCGAGTACAGGATGGAAACGCCTTCTCTGGTGGCGATTGACTCGCTGTCCTCTGTGATCCATGAGCTGTTTAGGTGCTCCAACCATTTGAGTTTTACTGGAGGAATCATTAAAGCCATTGCATGTCACTATGGAGCCATCAGTCCTGGAAATATAAAACACAAGAGGTTTGTTTTAGAGCAGATAAAAACGTATTCCCGGAAATGACTAACTGGCAACAATTGAATGAAGTATAGGTCATCAGATATATTGACCACCTGATATCTGGTCTTTTTTTTTTTAAATTGGCCGGACGATATTTGGCCTTTTTTCCCCAAGATTCGCCGGACGATATACGGCCTTTTTTTCCAGATTCGCCGGATGATATATGTCCTTTTTTTTTTCAAGATTCGCCGGACAATATTTGGCCTTTTGTTCAGGATTGGCCGGCCGATGCTTGGCCTTTTTTTTCCAAGATTGGCCGGCCGATATTTGGCCTTTTTTCAAGATTGGCCAATTGGCAAATAAAATTCTAATATATTAGGGAAACTGAAATGATTGCCTGACCCGTTTGATTTTGTTTTATTGACGTAATGTATAATGTATATGTCAAATTATTCAAACATCTTCAAATTCATTCTCCCTATCGTTTTTTTATGAGTATATATTTTTTTCATTTCAGTCCAATAAGTCAATAACGAATAAAAATGCAGAAAATGTAATATTACCCCTTTAGACCATACTGTAAAGGTGAATGATTGAGACATTAAAAATATTGCATAAAGAGCTCACCTGCATTTTAGTAGTTAACTATAAAAGCGATTAACCCCAAGAGATAAACATTACATCAACAATGGGCAATGTCACTGCGAGAATTTTTTTTTTCACCTCAAACGTTCTTCACAAAAAAAGGTTGTTGCTGATTTGTTGGTTGCATTCTTCTCGACGGGCTCGTTAGCCACGGACAGCATAAACACAGGACACGTAGGTGCTAGGAACACATGGCTGTCATTCCGCGACGAACAGCAACTAGCTACTTATTACGACGAGGTGACCCATGAGGACGACGACTTTCAACCAGATGCCACTGTTTACGTTAGTTATCATATGCTAAGTTTCCTGACGTCACTGAGCTAGCAGCTCAAAAAAACGCCCCAGCGAACAGAAAGGTATCCGTGTGCAGGTATGACGAGGGTCTAGTCTAGCACATTACACTTTTGATTTTTAATAAATATAAACGTATAAGGCCCGTGTTGTTAATAAACATAACAGTTAGCTTTCTGCTGTCTCATAGCAGGTTAGCCCACTGGCTATGCTTTACTGTTAGCAGGAATAAATGCTCGCTTACCATCAACAACTGTCAAAGGCCTCCTCTGGGTTGTGATTACACAAGAATGGGACAATGCTTCATCGTCTCAACATGAAGACTTTGGGCAGTTTCCCTTAGGCTTTAAAATGCTGCTGAGAAGAGAGACTGGACCATGCAATGACACCCATACTTGTGCATGTGCCGCTGTTTCCACCACGCTAAAGCTCCACTGCAGTAAATGCGCGGAGCAGTAGACTGCTCAGCCCCTCACAGATCCCCGGCCCTGCCCAGCCCAGCCCATAGCTGTGACGTCGCCATGAGTTCCAGCCAGTCTCCCCGACTAGTTGACAACAGTTGTCATTATTACCCTGCTCTCAACTTGGCTTGGAGTAGAGTAACTAATACAGTCATACCTCTACTTGCAAATGCTTCTAGGAACGAAATTTTCAGGTTACAATTTTTGTATATGCAAAGGAGTGACTCCAGATATCGCTTTCACCAACTTTGATTGGCTGGTGATAGAGATGGCGGGCCAAAGGTACCAAACTGTATCTGGAGCGAGCTGCACAAGCAAATATATTGTTGTGTTGATTTAAAGCTTTTTTCAAGATGGACTTTTCTAGAGAGAAAAGCCGGAAATCATTAAAAATGGTCGGACAACTCCAAAGTAAGCAAATCTGTCACAACCGGCAACAGACATTTTCAGCACTAAATCGAATAAAAAATGTATGCTAGAAATACAACAGGACAAGCTCGACTTTCAGCATTAGCTCCGATGGAGATAGAAAAGAAGGAAGAAAGAAAGGAGGATGGATCTTGTGTACAGTTAAAAAAAGATTTTCGGTTAGTAAAATATGACTATATTCCTAATTAATATTTTTATTGTATGAGGTTATTGATTATTTTTTGTGTCGTTGAATTGAAGGCGTCGCTAGAAAATGCACGGACCGCCAATGCATTCTAATAATAGTAATCATAATCCTACGTAGGCTTTGTCATCATTATTGACTTGACAAATGCCTAATTGTCATCATACCCAGAAACTGCGTATAACAAAATTGTTATCAACTTCTATCACATATAATGACAATAAAAGCATTGAATTCAATTCAATCGGCATCTCACATCAACCACCATGTTTCAAGATTCTTTCTTACTTACCTCCCCACCTTGACTAAATGCTCCCCTTGTTAATGATTGATATTCGTCTTATTATGCGGTTAAATATCATACAAATGCAACGTGGCTCAAATTTTCACACACACAAATGTGTAAAAGTGTAGGGCTTTCGGCCCTGGAAAAACGGGCTCTTGCCACCATCGGGTAGACAAACAGGTATTATGTTTCCTGTAATAACAGTCGCAGAGGCAACTATTTCAACGATGCAGGACACATTTTCTGTGCATTGTTTCTTTAAAGACATTAATAAATCATTTCCTTATACTTTTCTCTGTTTTTTGTATGTGTCATTCCATCTTTCATATACAAATGAGACACTGACCAATTTTAAAGGTTTAGTAGTTGTGTTAGGATCAATGTTCCCCCTAATTTTTCTTTTGTCTGTGCAGACTGAGTACCAGTGTGAGCAACATCATCATTGCTCGCTACGGGCACACACCAGTAGAACACCTGCCGTGAGCAGGTGCATGTCGGGGTACTTTTGACGGCAGTGGGGGTAGCCAAAATCACACAGTGAGGTCCGTCCCAACGTGGAAATGATCAGCACTTTCTTTTTGGTTTGGATAACTATTCATCCTGTATTCGGGAAATTTCGTTGTCGCAGTAGCAAGAGGGTGAGAATGCAGATATAGGTCGTTATAGATTATCACCTTGACACATACCTGGTCGCCAGGGGACAGTACCTCATCTGTGGGAAACGGAAAATGTCGGCAGATAATTTGTTTTTATCACAGTGCTTTCTTGGAAGATTTTGCATATGGATTGGATAACTATTCATCCTGTATTCGGGAAATTTCGTTGTCGCAGTAGCAAGAGGGTGAGAATACAGATATAGGTCGTTATAGATTATCACCTTGACAAATACCTGGTCACCAGGGGACAATACCTCATCTGTGGGAAACGGAAGATGTCGGCAGATAATTTGCTTTTATCACAGTGCTTTCTTGGAAGATTTTGCATAACCACTGAGTGAGGGAATCTGTTTCTCCTTTCTTTTCTACCATCAGATCTTTTTCCCCACATTGGTAAGTGGAAGGGTCTGCTGTTCACTGCCTCAAATGGTGTGCATCCCTCTGCTGTTGGAATGATTTTCATGTATGTTTCTACCAGGCTCAGGCATTCTGGCCATGGTTTTCTTGTGTCTTCCATGGTTTTTCTGAGTCTGAGTTTTACTGTTCCATTGGTTCTTTCAACGAGTCCAGCACTTTGGTGGTGGTAGTCGCAATGATATATCAGGTTGTTTCCAAGATGTTGTCCCATAGTTTGGATCACGTGGTTCACGAAGTGAGCACCATTATCATTCCAAATGGCTCGTGGTATTCCATGGCTTGGAATGATCTTTTTGCATATGGCGTTTGCGACTTTCTTGGACTTTCTTGGTCAGCTTTCTTGAATGGGCATATCTCAGCCCACATGACAAGTGTGTCAATGATCACAAGACAGTACTTGTATATGCCACTTTGGTTCAGTTCGATGAAATCCATGTTCAGAACCCCAAAGAGATATGTCCGTGTTTGCCTTGTTCCGCGCTTGGGTCGTTCATTGCCTTGAGAGTTGTATCTACAGCAGCTGAGACACTTTCTGCAAAAAGTTTTAAAGTAGATTTGGAGATCTCAGGAAACGTGCATTGTCTGTTGTACTATACTGATCATCCCTCCTGTTGAGCCATGGCTCCTCCCATGGCTCAATTTGGCAATTACTTCAAACAATGATCGTGGGACGCATGGCCGTTCTTGTGTTGAGTGGCTCCTTCTGTTTCCCATTGTAGTTTCCAATGTGACAGGGTCTTGTCCCATCGTGTGTGGTCTACATTTGCAGATAGCCAGCTTCATTGGTAGCTGTACTGCTTTGAGGAGTTCAGTGAGAAGCTCTGCGTGTTTGATTAGGGATCCATTGGAGGTTTTCATTCCTTGTTTGGCCCACTGTCCAGCGAATAAATGGACTGTAGAGAGTGCATATTGGCTGTCTGTCCACACCGCCACATCTTCTCCTTGGAATAGTTTACAGACCTCTGTTTGTCCACTATTTCCGTGGCTAGTGCAGACCAGTTGCCGGGGAGTCTTTCTTTTTGAGTCACCATGGCACATGTGGGTTGTTCCGTCCGGGGCTTTTGAATATGATCCATCCACATAGACAATGTGTCCGGTGGGCAGTGGGCTGTCCATTAGGTCAGGCCTTGGTTTGTAATTCTCTTCGGTTCTTAGTTTACAAGTGTGTGGATCTTCCTCGATGGGCAACAGTGTGGTTGGGTTCAGGGTATTACATCTTTGAACTGTGAGGTGTGGTTGTGAGAGCAATGTCGCGATGAAGGGCAGGTGTCGGGCTATAGATAAAAACGCCATTTTGGTCTGGGTTAGTAACATGCCAACTGCGCGACTGACCCTCAGGGCCAGTGGATGTAAGAGTATGAGTTCAGCGGAACTTTGGACTGCCATGGCTGCAGCACATATGGCTTGCATGCATAGCGGGAGGGCGTAGTTTAGCACCATGTTGTTGGAGAAGGGCAGATGTCATGAATACTGATATGCAGTCAACTATTAGAACAAAAGACTTGGTGTATTCTGGCAGGCCAATGGCGGATGAGTCTAGTATGGCCTGTTTAATGGTGTTGAAGGCTTCTTCAGCAGCTGGAGTCCATTCTACAGGGTCTGACAGGTTGAGGTCTTTGTCACTCATGAGGTCCATTAGTGGCTGGGTGATTTGTGTGAAGGGAAGGATCCATCCTCGACAGTAGTTGGCTAACCCAAAGAAAGCCATGACTTGCTTCTTGGTCTTGGGGCATCTTCTGTTGTCTGTTAGCTTTTGAACTTTTTGTGACAAGAGATGTCCCAGGAATGTGACTTCAATCTAGCAAACCTGAAGCTTGGATAACGAGGCCTTGTTCCCCGTCTTTTCCAGGTGTTGGAACACTCTGATTGACTGTTTTCAGTTTTCTTCTGCTGTTGGGCTTGCAATTAAGATGTCGTCCACATAGATGAGGGCTTGTGTGGACTCTGAATGTGGATGGTAACTCATGCATCTCTGTATCTTGTTATGATCGCGCTGCAGCGTTGTGGCGCGATCGGGAATGAGTTAGGACCCAGTCGCGGGTAAGCAGGATGAGGAGAGGCAATTAGCTTCGAAGCAACAACTTTAATAACTCAGAAGGGATCTTACAAAACAATGAAGACTCGTGAAACAGAAAACGAAACCAAACCGGAAACAAGAGAACGAGTGGTATCGAGGAGAAAGGTAGCGTGGCTGCATGGCTCTAGAACCAACACAGTACAGTACCACACATCCAGGAATATGCAGGAGTTTGCAGAAACGATCCGACAATGATTCTAGAATTAATTGGTGTTTAAATACAAACTCAGGAAGTAATCACAGATTGTTTCTAGCTGCTCTGTCCTGGCGGCCAGGCAGCAGGGACAAACGGCCGCTCCTGACAACGGCAGTGGTGAAGAAGGCCCAGAAACGACTCCATTTCCTGAGGGTACTCAGGAGGAACAACTTGTACACTAAGCTTCTGGTAACCTTCCATAGAGCCACTGTGGAGAGCATCCTGGCATACTGAATTACAGTGTGGTACGCTGGAAGCACGGCAGCAGACAGAAAGGCCATACAAAGAGTGATCAACACTGCCCAGAAGATCATCGGCTGCTCTCTGCCCTCACTGGATGACAATGCCAGCCCTCGCTACCTCAGCAGATCCAGGAACATTGTCAGGGACCAATATCCCCCTGGTCACAATCTGTTCCAGCTGCTGCCCTTGGCAGACGCTACAGGTCTCACAAAGCATGGACAAATAGACTTTAGGAGTGTTTTTTTTTCTTCACAGCCATCAGGACTCAGAACTTGCGGTAGCACGACACACAACCCCTTCTGTGCAATAACTTCGGGGTGTGCAACAACAATGTGCAATATCTTAGATTGTGCAATATTTTAGAATTTACCTAGCCGGGATGTGACTTTTTAGACTTTTATATTACTATTTCTGTTTTTTTTTTAAAACTGGGAATACGCACTTTGTGGAGTAGCACCACCAATTTTGTTATATGCAGCTGTGTATGATGACAATAAAGGCTTTTGATTTGATTTGATTGATATCCTTATTCTTAGGTAGACAGGGGGTCACAGGAACATTGCCACTGCTCTTCCTAGGAGCTTTTCTATTTCTAGGTTAGGGCTTGGGAGTCGTAGGCTAGTACGTTTCCCCCTCATCACGCGATTTGAATCTCTCTGATCCTGCCCAATCTATGTTTCAGAGAGTTCTTTAACGCTTTCCCCCCACTTCTGCTCCATTCAGGTGATAGGATGCCACTAACTAATGTAAGTTTATGGCCTATTTTTCCTATCTCTCTCTCTCTCTCTCTCTCTCTCTCTCTCTCTCTCTCTCTCTTTATATATATATATATATATATATATATATATATATATATATATATATATATATATATATATATATATATATATATATATATATATATATATATATATATATATATATATATATATATATATATATATATATATATATATATATATATATATATATATATATATATATATATATATATATATATATATATATATATATATATATATATATATATATATATATATATATATATATATATATATATATATATATATATATATATATATATATAATTCTTGGGATGATGTGTTAAACTTGATGTCTAGTTTTTCTAATTGCTGTTTTGTGCTCTGCATTTTCAGAAGAAAAAAAGAATATTGAATATGTCTCTTATATTACTTGATTGCAAATGTTTAATAGTTTTAATTGTATGCTGGGAAGGTTATATTTATTAACATTTTTTTACTTAATATAATTTGGATTTTTACTAAGTAATTTCACATTCATCATTTGGATCTTTATTAAGTAATTTCACATTTATACCCAAGTTCAATTTTCTAAATCCTGGGCGTAATTGTTGTTTTAATGACCTCTAGTGGCATTATCTGAAAGTTGCAAGGGACACGCAAAGACGTCCACACAGCAGAAGGTTGACTCGCACGGAATTGGTTAAATTTCGGGTCCTAATCATAAATTGAAAATCGTTATTTTTGTAGTCGGAGATGTCATCACCGATCGCGCAATTAAGTATAATATAAATACGTATCACTGACGTTTCTACCCACCTAAAACATCACTTTGAAACAATTAACAAAAATATAAAAGCAAATTTAATGTCGAATTGAAGTGCATTTGCTTGTTCGTTTTACTGTTTAGATCGATGACAACCGACTACATATCAATGGTGACGTATAGCGGGACGCGTATTTGTCTCCCTTTATTCATGAAACGGTAATGCAACGCAAGTCGACCTCCGCTCTCAAATTAAGTTTATGTATATTTAGGTAGCGTTTTCTGAGCAATTTAACAGAAAACACCTTGATTTACAAAGTCAAATTTAGGGTGAATAGCGTCTTAGAAATTGAATGTGTACATAAACTAAAGCTTCTTGTTAATGACCACGCAGCTCGAAGGATGTCTTTCAGGGACCTACAAAGTAAGTACACCACTAAGGTCTCATCTCATTTTCTGAAGCGCATTATCCTCACTAGGGTCGCGGGGGGGGGGGGGGGGGGGGGTGCTGGAGCCTATCCCAGCTGACTTCGGGCCAGATTCGGGAGACACCTTGAATTGGTGGCAATCCAATCGCAAGACAAAAAACCATTCATACTCGCACTCAGTGTCCAAGCAGCCTACAATGCGTGTCTTTGGAATGTGGGTGGAAATCAGAGCACCCAGAGAAAACCCATGCAGGCTCAAGAGAACATGCAAACTAAACACTGGTGGATTGACCTGTATTTGAACCCAGGATACCCCACCTTGAGGCGTGACGCGCTGCCCACTCAATTGCCAGGCCGCCCACCACTAAGGTGTTTATTTTATTTATATTTTCCTGCTGTAATAGTTTCTCCTATGATAGATTTCACAGAAATGATGAGAGCGTTGGGCTTTCCTCGGCTGATATCTGTGGAAAACTTCAGAACACCCAACTTTACACTGGTGGCAGAAATCCTAATATGGCTGGTCAAATGGTATGTTGAAAGTATACATACTTATATTAGATACATATTACATTTACATAATAATGGTGTGGTTGTGTCAAAGTGAAATCTACTTCACCATTTTTTTTGGTATTCAGATAATGACATTATTATGTGTGTTATCAAATGAAACAAAATACTCCCTATCTTCTCTGCACAGTTATGAACCACAGATGGAAATTCCAATTGACATGAATACAGAATCAGACAGAATATTTCTTATCAAGACTGTGGCTCAGTTCATGGTAACAACTTCATTTTAAGGCAAACCTATCAAGCCATTCTCTATATCCAAAGAATGTGCATCTTTTCATCTGACAGGCTGCTAAAGCTCAAATCAAAATGAACACCAAGCGTCTTTACCAGGCTGACGGTTATGCCGTTAAAGAGATGTTAAAGATCACTTCGGTGCTGTACAATGCAATGAAGACAAAGCAGATGACCCTAGGTGACAGAATGGAAGAGGACAACACCAAGTTCAAGTTTGAGCTGGGCTCTAGAGTGAGAAGATTTGTGGTTTAAAGGGGGTATGAGTGGCCATCAGGTCTTTAAATATGGAGACAAACATTCATTGGAGATTGAATATATTCTCACTGTCACTAGAATGTTTAATTAATGACGCCATCTTATTTTTCACTGTATTAAAGATTTCAGATTTGAAAGCGGCTCGGCAGCTGGCATCGGAGGCCACGTCAAAGGGAGCATCTCTTTATGATTTGTTAGGAAAGGAGGTGGACCTCAGGGTGAGAATATTTGCTGACCAAATGTCTTGAATTCCCAGTGCAACATAAGTATACGTTTTTTGTCTTAAGAAATTGAGAACTGCTGCCATAGCAAGACCTCTGGAAATCAGTGAGACAGAAAAAGCTTTGAGACATGCCATCAAGGAAGTCTTGGTCTGTATCGCTTAAAAAAAGGTTTTCATATGAAAATCATTCCTTTCATTTTGTGTAGTACTGACTCTTTTTCGCATATGAAGGAAAGTGTGGAGAAGACTAAAGTTATGATGAAGAATGTTGTTTCTGATGTTGCCAGTCTGGATGCGAAGAAGAAAAAGAAACAATTGCAGTTGGAAATGAATCAGAGAAGACTCCAAACGCTGCAAAGTGTCAGGTATTTCTTTGTTACACTTAAAAAAAAATAGTGAGGTTTTTGCGAGTCATAGAAAAATTTGATCACAATTTGTGGATTAAAAAACTACCGTTTTAGTGGAATAGTGTCATGATATCCCAATTTTTTATTATATTTTATATTCCCATCTCAGGCCATTGTTTATGGATGAATATGAGAAGATTGAGGAAAAGCTGGAGGAACAATATAAGTTGCAAGTGGAAAACTTTGCAAACCTCTATTTCCTTGAGTGGCAGCAAGAAAAACAAACCAAACAAGAGAAGATGTTTGAGGTAAATGAATATAAAAGTGAAATTTTTTTTTGGTTACATTTTTATTTCATCTGTACAAAGTATACAGTATTAATAATGATGTGACCGTCATACTCAACGCTGATTATCTTCTGTCAATGTCAGCTGGGAGTTGAGCGCGTCTGGCTGACTGGGCACAATATCTGAGAACGTTATGTCCATCAGTTATATCAGAGGTCTCCAAACCGATCCTCCAATGGCTGCTTTGGGTGCAGGTTTTTGTTCCAACTGATTCAACACAGTTTAACCCAGACATGGGCAAACTAAAGCCCGCTAGGCCTTTTATTCCGGCCCGCCGACGTTGTCCAAATAATGTTTTTTTTGTTTGTTTGTTTTTTGCCCAAGATGGCGCCGTCACGCAGAAGCCAGTAGCTCTGTCCACTCTTATTTGTTTTTCGGGTTTTACAGCCCCTCTATCTTTTTTTAAATTACATTTTAATATTTCTTAATACATTCCTTTTTACTTTACTTTGTACGTTATACTTTTTACTTTAATGAGGAGTATGTTAATACTTTAGTCCTTTTTTTCTTTATATGTTTCACATGTACTGTTAACGGTCAATGTAAATGTAACTGTAAAGTCAATGTGGCCCCCGGGCCGAAAACTTTGCCCACCCCTGGTTTAACCATTGAGGTTTCTGCTGAAAATAGAAGCACCTGATTGCAATCCTCTGATTGCACTTCTGGGATACCAGATTGGTGGAAATGTTTCCTCTTACAGTTTGGAATGAAAATCCACACTCACTCACTTTCTGGAATAGGTTGGGGACCACTGAGTTATATTCTCATGGATCAGCTGTCAGCTTACTGTCTTGATCTCATGACTTACTTTCACACTGGGGCTCTTATCTACCCATACATATTCTTCACATTTATTCATAAATTTTTGAAATGATTTTAATTGTTGGTTACATTATTTTATGTGCTTAAGGGAAGAAAAGCTAGTCTAGGTTTAATTATTGATTAGCATGTTAGCAAAAAGACTATTTCCCTTTAAATCGAAACAAAAAAATCTCTGCTCACTTGGTATTTAAACCTGCAGGAGGAAAACAATCGAAAGAGAATGATGCAGCAACTAAATGAGAATTTTGGCGATTCACGGAGTTCACGTGAGACAAACACACAAAGGAATCCTACTTTAGAACTTGTAATCTCAATTTATCAATCATGTTTTTGTGTCTATTGCAGTTAATGACAATGAATCATTTGAAGATAAAACCCTGAATGGAGATGTTGATGAGTGTCAAACTTCAAATCCAAGGCTCCCTCTAAACAACATTGTGGCAGGTAAATTAGTAACCAATTTTTGTACTCTGACACATTTTAAATCATCTAATTATAAATATAAGCCAGACATGGCATATACAGTGGTACCTCGAGATAGAAGCTTAATTTGTTCCGGGACTGAGCTCGTATGTCGATTTACTCGTAACTCAAATGAACGTTTCGCATAGAAATTAACTAAAAACAAATGAATTTGTTCCAACCCTCTGAAAAAACACCAAAAAAATAACACATAAGTAGTGGTTTAATATTACTAAAATGTGTTAAAGAGTACTAAAATTATACGGATTTCAAAGGGGGAGAGAGAAATGGACAGAGAGGGGGGCTTTTTGCATGGCTACGTGTTCGTAAAATAATTAAATAATAATATAATAATTTAAATGAACTTGGATTACAATGAGGACACACTCAAAAATAGGTTTAATTGAGCCTAACACTAAACTTAATTCTAATTTAGTTTGACATTTTGATACCTTGGGGTTGTTTTTTTAATTATTAATTTTATTTTTTAAACTCAATTTTTCAAATTAATGTATTTTCTGGACTTGTTTTTTTGAATTATCATTTTTTCTTTGTTTTTCTAATTAATTTATTTTGGGTTGTTTTTAAATTAATTACTTTTGAAAACTCCATGATTTAAATTAATTTAAACCTTGATTGATTGTCCTCCTGTATAGAATTTGTGGAATGCAAACTGCACGCCACTTCCAAGTATCTCGATAACTAATATTCTTTTTCCTGGGTGGCCCTCCGAAAGAAAAAAGAAGGAAGATGAAAAAATATATACAAAAATTTAAAAAATCAAAAATAAATTAGATTTAAAAAACTGAGTTTTCAAAAATAATTAATTAAAAAACAACCCCAAACATTAATTTGAAAAACAAATAAGAAACATTTATTCAAAAGATAACCCCAGAAAATAAATTAATTTGAAAAACAGAAGAAAAAGAATTCAAAAACTCTGTGGAAAAAGCCAGCGGAATTTACATGGATTTAATAACTAAGAAAGGATCTGAAAAGGGGGAGCCTTGGTCATGGCTGGTTCGAAAAAAAAGATCTGGAATACACTCGGTTATAAGACACGGGGAAGCAGCAAGTTCCAATTCGGAAGCCGCAGTGGAATTTATCAACACAATTGACTTGATTATCATCCAGGAAAGTTACATCTCGCAACAAGTGTTCAACTGCGACGAACCTGGTCTTTTTGGGAAGAAAATGCCCAGGCGGACATTCACCATGACAGAGGAGAAGACACAACCAGGGGTATAAACCCGTGACAGGACGATTCGCCAAAAGACGTTTGGCCGACGGACGTTTGGCCGACGGACAGTTTGCCGAATGGACGTTTCGCCGAACGGACGTTTCGCCGAAATGGGATTCGTGCGCTCTCCCATTTTGGCGAACCGTCCGTCTGGCGAACTGTTCGTCTGGAGAACCGTCCGTCTGGCGAACCGTCCGTCCGGCGAACCGTCCGTCCGGTGAACCGTTCCATCCGTTCGCCAAAACGTCCGTTCGCCGAACGGTCCGTCGGCCAAACGTCTTTCGCCGAATCGTTGAGTACCGTATAAACCTATCCTGGCTAAAAAAGGATATCAAAGACATGCTAGCGAAGTGGAGAGAGTTTTTGGATTTTGTAGAAAAGAGGCACCCTGACAAGCTGGAAAGTGGTCGCGCATTATGAAATTGTGATGACATTTCTGCGCGTCATTTTCAAAATATTTTGAAGGGAAGGCAAAAACAAACAACTCTTGATGCGTTCGTTTTGAAGACTCCGGCTGAAAGTCCGGGTGGAGTCAACCCGTAGAACAAAAGTAAAAAAGATTAAAACAAAATTAGAATTCAGTTTTGTGTAAAGTTGCATTAAACGTATGTCTGAGTGTGTCTGCTAATTTTTATTTGTTTGTTCGGTTACGAGTGCGTTGCCTTGGACAAAGTCCCCCCCCCCCCCATAAACCCCATCCCCATGACCTCCTGCTTCTATGTATGTGTATGTCCGTCTGTATCCGCCGCGTCTAATTTTATAGTTCTATTAAACACATTTTAGACTATTAAACCCCTCATAATTTGTTACTTTGTCAATATGTGGCAAATTAGAACAAATAAGTGTTTTTCCAATCCAATATGTTACGGGGGAAGTTGAACCCATTCACGGTGACACATGAATTATAGAGTCGTCCGGGGGCGTAAGTCAGGAGGGGAAAATGAGCTGCTCCTGACACAATATCCTGTTTTTGGTGTTTTTTTCAGAGGGTTGCAATGAATTAATTAGTTTTTAGTTCATTTTAATGGGATACGTTCGCTCGAGATACGAGAAGCTCTACATACGAGCTCAGTCCCGGAACAAATTAATTTGTTTTTAGTTCATTTCAATGGGAAACGTTCGCTCGAGTTATGAGAATCTCTACATACGAGCTCAGTGCCTGAACGAATAAGGATCGTATGTAGAGGTACCACTATCATTTGAAAAATGGCAGTTTTTTTTTTTTTTTTTTTATCAAGGTAAATGCAATAAGTTTCCTTAAGCCTATAACCCAGAGCCAATTCATTGATTTCATTTATGCTATTTTTTTTTTGAATAGGAACCACTGCTGTAAACATGGGTGGCGAGACTGATGAGGTAAGTTTATACAAATTTGAACATCGCCGAAGTTTGTCATTCCTTTCCGTGATTTGCATAAGGAAAGAAAGGTATAGATTAGCTGATGTGTAATTCCACTTTTTCAGTCGGATGAGAGTGAAAGAGATGAAGACGATGAAGATGAGGGCCTGGAAGTGGATCCCCTTTTTGCGGCAACAGATGCAAGAGCGTCCTGCAATTCCAAGAGAGGCATGAGAAGCCATCTGCTGGATAAGAGTGATGATGACTTTTGAATTGATAGCGTTGAGCAGAGAATTTTTTTTTAATTTACATTAATAAACAGTCATGATTCCAAATGTAATGTTGGTAACAATATGACTGAAATTGAAAAGAAGTATTTTTTTTAATTGGTTGTTTATAAATCGTTGAGCCTTTTGGATGTCTGATCACTCATTGAGTGTGAAGTTACAGAACCAAGTATTGTAAACATGGTTTTAACATTTTCTGTATGTAATTTACAGTCAATTGATTGCACAATTAAAATCTCCACAGACAATACACAAGCTGAATCAAATTTCAACATTATGACTTAAACATTTTTATCTGAGTTAACAAAATAAGTTTGATCAAACATTCAGTTGTTCATTTTATAAAGTTAAAATATTCAGGTCCAATGAATGAGCTGCATTTAAAGAGACAGTATACCCAGCTTTTAGTATCCATTCGACAACGCCACAGTCTTGGATTACACTGCAGTGTGGGTTGTGAGGTTGTTTTTAAGGATGGACAGAAAAAGAGATGTATATTATATTTACATAATGGCGGTAGCGTAATGAATGTTATATCGTGACTGGAAGAATCGCCGAAAGACGTGTTACCGACGGACGTCTGGCCGAAGGACAGTTCGCCGAGTGAGAATTTGGCCGAACGGATTGTTAGCCGAACGGATAGCCAACCGAACGGACGTTGCGCCGAAACGGGATTTGACGCCCGAGTACCATGTTATATACATGTGCATTAACCAGTATTCGCACATTCACGCCCATACTTCAAAAGTAAATAAACATTACTAAACATTATCTTCTTTATTACACACTAAACCGTGTATATTGCAAAATTTAATGGAAATTCATTCATTTCTTTTTCCCAGGGTCAACAATCTTACGTAGTTTGCATGTTTAATATACGTGCTTTAAAAAATATTTGAACTCGAAAAAATTGATCTATCTTTGTTGCCCAGCTTCATTTAAGTCTAGGTTGATCCCAGACAACAGCTCTCCTCCACAAGAGTGGTTCATTATTTCTTTCAGAGCTTCGTTGACCTCGTTGTTGAAGGCAGTGGAAAAGTTGCCGTTGGGGTAACTCCTGCCTTCGGTGGTTAATGAACCCATTACTTCCTGCACCCATTGCAACTCTTTGCTGAGTTCTTGGTTGAGTGCATCATATTGATTCTGCCGTTCCTGGTAGCGGCTGCTAATCGCACTGAGACTGGAGCTAAAAGTCTGCATTTCATCCTGGAGGCTTCTCTTCATGGACTCCACCTTTCGGAACTCGTAACGGATTTGGGAGAGCTCGTGGCGCAATCCTTCACTCTCCTCTTTGTACCAGGCCTCTTTCTCATTGTATATAGAGACTGTGGCATCAATATCTTCTTGCAAAGAATCATGGGATGCTGTCAAGCTCAGGAACGACTGCCCAATTTGACCAATGTCTTCCACCACTTGGGCAAAGCGTTCAAAGTTAACATAGGTGTTATTGGGTGGCATGCTTGAGTGGGACTTTATTGTGTACTCCCTCAGACGTTTGGTCTTTAGCTGGCGCCTCTCTCGTTTTTGCAGCTCTTGGCCTTTATTTTCCTCCTTGTGCTCATTAGACTTCAAGGGTGAAACAGCAGAGAGTTCATGTTTAGTATGACACTCATATATGTTTTTTTTCTTTAAATACTAAGTCAATATATCAACAATTGTCACCATACCTTGATCCAAGGGTGATTAAGAGCATCTTTAATTGTTAGTCTTTTCCTGCAATGGAGAAATTCTGAATATCACTTTTCTTGAAATCTTTGCTATATACAAAGTTCCAGTCTAGATCATCAATCAACAAAAGCCTTACCTTTTGTCCTTCTTCAGCAAAAGACTGATGAACGTTTTGGCCAGTTCACTGGTGTTGCAGAAGAACTCTTCATCAAACTCATAATTGATGGCCGAGATGTTCTTCAGTGTGTCCTGTTTAGTCTCACCAAGGAAAGGAGAAGCACCACTTAATCTAGAAGACAATATGGAGACATTCAGGTCTTTTCATCTGAGGCAAACAATTGGCATGGTGTATTATACTGCTTATCCACGGTTCACTTGCAGGATGTAGGTTATGACACCAATGCTCCACATATCTGCTTCCAAACCCAATGGCTCATAATTGACAATCTCGGGTGCTTTAAAAAAAAACGTTAGTTAACCCATCGACAATGATAGACATTCATATAATTTTGATGGAGAAGGCTGAAAGCCCTCTCTGTTGAAATAGATGAACAGAAAACAACTGCACAGAGCAACAGTCTTACCAACAAACTCAGGGGTTCCAAAGATGTTTTTGAATTCCACTCCAGCTTCAATTTTGTGAGCAAGACCAAAATCAATTAGCTTAATCCTTGGCATTGGTATATTCTTATCAAGCAGCATAATGTTTTCAGGCTGTAGAAAAAAATATTTCATGTCATGTTAAAAAGTGTTTAAAACAAGCTCTGCAATTGGCTCAAGAATTAGAAAACTGTTTTGCTTCACACAATATGCCACACTGCAGAAGTGTGGTATGTACGGGTGTTATCTATGTAGGAATTATAAATCTTGGCTGCAAGTCCCACCATCAACTCAGGAGGTGCTTTACTGGATTTGATAATTTCTTGAATTGAAAAGGCATGTCTGTGGGATTTAAGGCGATACTTGAAGACATCTTCAGATCCAGTGAGTATGGCTTCTTTATCATTTATCATTTATCTTTATCATTCATTCAATCATTTTCTGAACCACTTTATCCTCATTAGGGTCGCGGGGTGTGCTGAAGCCTAGCATTTAAATAAAGAAATGTACTGTTATATATATTTGTATTCATATTTATTTATATAATATATTTACTTATTTACTAACTATTTATTTATGTCTAAAATGTATTTTCCTGTTTTTGTATTCTCACCCTCTAGCTACTGTGACAGTGAAATTTCCCGAATGCTGGATGAATAAAGTTATCTAACTATCTTTTGTTTAAATATTTATAGCACAGTTTCTGTAACTCCTATAAACCAATTTCATTCCCCAATTATTAGTGTGTTTGTCTGGCATATTATATATTGTATGAAATCGCTTATTCATACACCCCATTATATAAAAAGGAACATAGTGAAAATGTACTGAAAAATCTCATTTGATCTTATGTTCTGAACCACTTTATCCTCATTAGGGTCGAGGGGGGTGCTGGAGCCTATCCCCACTGACTCCACGTTTTTGGAATGTGGGAGGAAACTAGAGTACCCTGAGGAAATCCACACAGATGGACATGAACTGGATTTCAACCCGGGACCCCAGAGCTGTGAGGCCAACGCGCTAATCACTCGCTCGACCAGGCCGCCCTACTGAGAAATCATCCAAATTTAATAAGCCATGTGTTTTGGGGGTTTTCACAGAAGTGTGTTGGTGGTGTCTATGAAAATTAGGCCCATTATATTTTATTCTGCTGTCAAATGTTCATTTACTCCTGTGGACATTTTTATTTCATTCATTTTCTGAACTGCTTTTCCTCAAAATAGTCGTGGAGGGTGCTGGAGCCTACCCCAGCTAACTAAGGGCACAAGGCGGCGGACACCCTGAACCGGAAGCCAGCCAATTGCAGGCCAGCTATTTTTACATTTTAACTTTTTTTTATTTATCCGCAAAGCATTTTAACCTACTGGTAATTTCTGCTTCCTAAAAGCATTGTAGCCATCTCATGTTTTAGAGGTTCACTCGCCTGACTTCAGTGCAGGCAGGCGTGGGCTCAATTCCCGCTGGTGGTGGTATGATCGTGGGTGTGGATGGTCGTTTGTCTCTCTGTGTGCCCTACGACTGAGTGGCGACCAGTCTCGGGTGTAGTCTGCCTTTCACCCAAAGAGAGATGGGTTAGGCTCCAGCAACCCCCACAACCCTTTCGAGGATGGGCAGTATGGAAAATGAATGAATGAATAAAAGTATAGCCTCAAAACATTAATTAAATACTATTGAGTGGCTACAAAGTGCATATACCTTAAGATCAAAGTGGGCAATTTTTCTGGAGTGGAGGTAGTATACTCCCTCAAGGATTTGCTTGATGAATTGGGTTGCCTCATCTTCACTTAGAGATTCTTTCTTGGCCAAGAAGTCGAACAATTCACCCCCAGAGACCCTGGTATGTAGACATTTAGCATTTAGGTAAATGTAAATTGAATTTAGGAAAACAAAATCTGGGGGATTAATGGTCCATGGAATGTGATTATTCTTCACTAGCAGATTATCCACCAGGAAACATTTTTAGGGTATGTAGCTCAACTTTCTTATATCACATATAGTTAACATACAAGTAAGTATATTACCTCTCTTTATGAAACATTCTTTTGTCTGTCATGAATATACGGAACTAATGGAATTAAAATGATTAATTGCTTTGTAAGCATCGAAGTGATCTGTAAAACTTCTAAAGTAAACCCTGTGATTTTAATCTCGTATCTCAAGGTAAACATATTTGCTCAGAATTTAGCTCATATCTCAAATCGCTCGTATTTCGGGGCACTGTGTCAAGATATTACTGTACACTGTAAGACATCATGATGAGAAAGTAGAACAACAGTGGGCACACATTAGGCACTCACAACTCCAGGATGAGTACCACATCAGTGCGGTTCTCATAGACATCATGTAGCGTGACAATATTTTGGTGCTGAATCTCCTGTAGAATCTGCACTTCACGCTGTATCTCCTCTAGCCGAACACCTCGAGAGCTGGCAATACTTTGACGCTTCTTTATGAATTTAGCAGCAAATTTGTTTCCTGTATTTTTCTCAGTGCATTGCTTCACGATGGCAAATTGTCCACTAAAACACAAAAAAAGATGATATTTTTTTCATACATGTTTTTCTACATGCTATGACTCATCTCAAAACTGAACAACTGTTATCTCATTATACTTGTATAATGAAAAGAAAAAAGCATTCAATTCAATTGTACATATGTGATCATTAATGAATAATGGTCTGAAAATAATTTATGCTGTTGGCTCAGTCGTCAAACATGCTTGGCTTCCATGCCGTGAGTTCTGACCCTGGTCACCATTTTGACACAGCATTTTAAGACATTTGCTGAAACATTCATTGATTTCATTTTCTGAACCGCTTTATCCTCATAAGGGTCGCGAGGGTGCTATAGCCTACCTCAGGTGACTTTTAGGCACAAGGCGGGGAAGACGGTCAACCATTCCTGTTCACACTCATACTTAAGGGTAATTTAAAGTGTCCAACCAGCTTACCATATATGTCTTGATAATGTGGAAAGAAACCGGAGTACCCGGAGGAAACCCACGCAGGTATGGTAAGAACATTCAAAGTCCACAATGCAGGTATTTTTGTTTTGTTTAGACAGTTTCTCCTTTTTATATGGTAACACTCAGGCAACAACATTTGCCAGTATTTTACCATAAATGGAAGGTTTTTTGTTTCTTTGTTTTTTTTCAGGAGTTGTACGGACTAGCTTCAACTCGGAGAATAAAGTATTTTAGATTAATACAAAGCAAGGACATTGCCCATATCTACAAAATTCATTCAGTCATTCATCTTCCGTACTGCGCATCCTTGTAAAGGTTGCGGGGTTGCTGGAGACTGTCCCAGCTGACTTGGCGTGCCATGATGTGCTTCAGGTGCGTAGTGAGACAGAATCCAGGATGCGAGAGGCAGGAAAAAAAAGGCGAAGAAAGTGCTGGTGCACAACACAGCATTTTGATGACAAAATAATCATATAGAAATAACAGGGTCAAAACTGGGAGGAGACGCACACCGACAAAGAGGCAAAAACCTGACTTATGTGAAGGCCCACACCAGACAAGTCAGACACAGGCATTTAAATACAAACCCAATCAACTTGGTAATTTCGCCTACACCAGTCAAAAAAGGCTGTGATGACTCCCCCGTACTCCAGGTCGTTCCCGTCCATCACTCGTTCAACAATAGTGGTGTCGTCAGAGAACTTCTGGAGGTGGCAGGTGTCTGCATTATGTTTGAAGTCTGATGTGTAGAGGGAGAAGAGGAGTGGAAAGAGCACTGTGCCTTGTGGGGCCCCTGTGTTGCAAGCTACCACATCAGACATACAACCCTGGAGTCTCACATATTGTGGTCTGTCAGTGTGGAAGTTTATTATCCATGCGCCAAGGTGGTTCCTTACTCCAGCCTCTTCCAGTTTCCCTCTCAGTAGGACCAGCTGAATGGTGTTGAACATGCTAGAGAGGTCAAAAAAAATCTTTCTCACCGTGTTTCCCGTGTCCTCCAGGTGTGAAAGAGACTTGTGCATCAGGTAGGTGGTAGCATCTTCCACACCAATACCCGGTCCATAGGCAAACTGCAGAGGGTCCAGCTCTGCATTCATCAGGGGGCTGAGGTGATTGAGGATGATTCTCTCCAATGTCTTCATTAGGTGAGAGGTTAATGCTACCGGCCTTAAGTGGTTTGGCACCCTGGGGTTTGCAGACTTTGGAACTGGGACCACACAGAGTTTTCCACACGGTGGGGTGTTACAGTCGTGCGCGTAATTGTGAGGCGACCAGGGGAAGTTGGATCCATTCGCGGGGACAGGAATGAACTGGATGGTCTGTTCTCATGATTAAAGTTTTAATGACTCAAAACAAGGTTTACAAAACAACAAGGGCTTGAATATCCCAAACGCAACAGAACCGAAGCATGAGGAATAATACCTTGTAGCAATGTATGCTATACACGGTGTATCGCGCATTAAGTTACGTCATGAAAATGCACAGTCGATCCGACATTGACTACCACTTCCGTCGCACTTAAATACACACATCAGGACGTAATCAAGGATTGTCTTCAGGTGCTATGAGATGATGTCAAGCCAGGAGGGGCAAACGAGCCACTCCTGACAGTACCTTCCCTCTAAGGGACGGATCTTAGACGTCCCAATGCCAAATGTCCATGAGAAGCGAGAAGCAGGCAGGGAGGGCGGGTAGGAGCCTTTAACGACGTCCGGGGGGCGTCCGCGCCAGCCCGTGAAAAGATGAGAGGTCGGTACCACTTCCGTCTGTACCGGTAGCCTTCCTTGCCTCGATCTTCTTTAGCTGTTTTATCACCTGATCGACAGTAATGCAGAGATCGGTGGAAGAGGCGGAAGAAGAGGAGGAGGAGAAAGAGGGGGGAGTTGCTTCTGGTCTGGGCGGTGAGGGCAGTGGGTGTAGAACTGAATCTGTAAAAGAACTGATTCAGTTCATTGGATCACTCCCTGTCTCCAATGGCCCGAAATGGTCCTCAAGTTCTTCCAGACCGCTTTGGTGTGGTCTATCTGGAGTTGGTTCTCTAGCTTCCTCCTGTAGATGGTATTTCCCTTCCTTATCTCTCTCTTCAGCTCCTTCTAGACCATTTTGTGACTCTCTTTCTCCCCAGATCTAAAAGCCTTCTTCTTCTTGTTCAGGACGGCCCTTGGATCTCTGGTGACCCCCAGCTTACTGTTGGAGAAACAACGGACCTTCTTGGAGGGTACAATGTTCTCAACACAGAAGTTAATATAATCTGTGATGCAGTGGGTCAAGCTGTCAATGTCTTTCCCTTGTAAATTGCACAGCACCTCCCAGTCAGTGGTCTCAAAACAGTCCCTCAGCAGCATGCTGGTCTCCTCGGTCCATCTTTGTATGATCCTCGTGGTTTTATTTTCCTCACCATAGGGATGTAGGTGGGGATCAGATAGACCAGATTGTGGTCTGAGCGGCCGAGTGGGCCCAGGGGGACTGAGCAGTATGCCTCCTTTGTGTTGGCATACAGCAGGTCCAGAGTTTTTTGTTCCCTGGTGTGGCACTTCACATACCGAGTGAAGGTGGGGAGAGTAGAAGCCAAGGGAGCATGGTTAAAATCACCAGAGAAGGAGAGACTGTGGGTGTGACGTTTGCAGCCAAGAAGCAGTAGCGTAAAGCAGCTCGCGAGCGACTGCCGCATCGGCTGAAGGAGGTATATACGATGATACGACTGATGCTAACAGCTACTAGCATGATATCTCGAGTGCAAAGTTGCTCGTTCACAGTAATATGCCCGGGGCTGCACCATTTACTATTAATAAAAACAGCTAGTCCTCCACCTTTCTTCCTATCGCTCTCCCCAGCAATCTCTCTCCGCCCTCACCAGCTGAAAACCATCCAAGGGGACGAGAGAGTCTGGTGTTAGTTCATTCAGCCAGGTCTCTGTGGATCACATAATTCAGATTTTCCAATATTGTCGCTGTTGTTTGGTAAGCGCAGTTAGCTCTTCCATCTTATTGGGGAGAGATCTTACGTTCTCTCCTGGCCTTTTTGTCCAGCTCTGCATCCTCTTCTCTTCCTTTTTAACTCCGCAGGGAGGTCCAGGTCAAGGGGCATCCAGGTGTTGTGTAGCGCTACCAGCTGATCCTTTGTGTAAAACAGCGGAGGCATGGCTGAATGGGTCAAAAATGTAATGTCCAGATTTTTTAAACTAATAGATCAAAGACTGCCTCTCGCACAACTTGAGTCTTGAAGTACAGTTTTGAAAGCAAAGTTGTAAAACATTAAACCATGGAGTATAAAATATAAAGTCACCCAGAAAATCAAGGAAAAACACGCACACGTCCACCCAAAACCCCGTCAAAATGTGACAAGGGCAGAAGGCAGATTACACCCTAGACTCATCGCCAGTCAGTCGTAGGGCAAACAGAGAGACAGAGGACCACTAACGCTCACAATCACACTTCCCCCGAGTGTGGATCGAAACCAGACTGCACCAACGTCAGGGGGAAGGACCACTGGACCATCAGGTGGTTTATCTAACCAAGGTCTGGGGGAAGAACCACTGGACCTTCAGGTGGCTTATCGAACCAAGTTGAAAAGTGATTATAATTGTCTGTAAATACCTTTGAGTTCAAGGTGTTTCTCTCATTCAAATTCATCAATTAGAATGATGCACTGAAAAAACGTAAAATATTAATAAGGGATTGTTTGTAATCAGTGTGTACTTAAGTTTCTGTATTTATTGTGTTGAGTAGTTTGAATAAGAAATGCAAGTCTGTCAGCACTGACACTGATAGTATGCTTCTAAATATAGCACTGCTTTAAAAAGCAAGCTGAAACGTCAAACAGTTGCCTCATACGAAACATTCCGAATTACATGTTGGACTGGTATATTTCTATGTAGAAGATGTAATGAGGAAATAAAACCAAATTTCTCGAATATTGCGGTTAATGTAGACCAGACGTGGCCGCGACAACAGAAATCGAAAAGTGGGGTCACCCCTACTATAACTCCCTTTATTTTTTTTCTTCTTCAGTCCTAGTAGCAAGAGTGGCTTCCACTAATGAGTTTCATCATGGATTTTCACATCTTTATCAACTTTAAATAAAATAAATGTATAGCAGAAAAAAATCACAAAGAAGTGAATTTGCGATAATTGAGGGAAGACTAAATTAATTTCAAACAAACACCTGTGACACATCATCACTGTGTCTCCTTTTTCCATTTGTCATGACGATAGTCAATATTTCGTGAATGCCACCACAAAATATTGGGCACATTATAAATTTGTACTCCAAATCATTCCTATATAAACAACAGAAATGTTAAGGAAGTAATTATCAATTCAGCAATCATTCATTTTGAAAAACAAGAGGTAATAAGAGCCCTTGCAGCATAAATGTATTGCATCTGATGGTTTTGAGGATGCCCGGTACGTGAAAACAATTCTTGAAGAAAAAAGAATGATCCGAGTGACTAAACTAAATGGATAGTATTTTGTATTATCCCGGCTAATACTTTATAACTCATATGAAGTCTATTCGTGAGGTTTCCCCTGGTGGAAGCTGATTATTTAAAGAACAGATCATATGACTGAAGTGGCCAACAACATCTTGTGCACGAGTCAATGAACATACAACACAAGATGCAACTCGATACCATCATAAACAAATGCTGTAATGTGCCAGACAGCATAAAAACTACTTAAAAATAATTTGACAGTGTGTACACTGTTACCTAACATTTGTCCTACACATCAAAAGTACACTGATCAATGACACAACAAGAAGAGTACTCATAACAGGTGGCATTAGGTGTGTATACAGTAATCCCTCGATTATCACGGTTAATGTAGACCAGACATGGCCGCGATAAATGAAAATTCGGAGAGGTAGTAGTAGTATTTAAAAAATAATAATTAATTAATTAATTATATATATATATATATATATATATATATATATATATATATATATATATATATATATATATATATATATATATATATATATATATATATATATATATATATATATATATATATATATATATATATATATATATATATATATATATATATATATATATATATATATATATATATATATATATATATATATATATATATATATATATATGTGTGTGTGTGTGTGTGTGTGTGTATAACTCAAAAGAGGATGGCTTTTAATGTAATAGGATTGCAATATGGCAAAATTTACATTCAGCAATTTGCTGCCTAAATTTTCTCTGACTATGATGCTGCAACCACATGGTGAGGTCACTCAAGGCGTTTTAAAAGACAAATATTGGGACATATGTAGTGAAACCTTGACAAAATTTGTATATGAATACGTTTTCATCCGTCAGCAATATTTTTAAGCCAACATTAATTAGGTGTGCTAGTACCATGTTGGTTCATTTCCATTGATTGGGACAAATTCTACCTGGTCCAGCCAGTGATATAGCAAGTATATTTTCTTTATAACCTCCATCCCTAAAAGCTAAATGTTTTTTTTCTTCTCAAAATCTTTTTTCTGAATACACTGAGTATCTAAATAAAAGAGAAAACAAATCTCTATTATACTCACTGTTACAATTGTTATTCATTTTGCTATCATTTTGTGACTTAGAAAACAATCTAAACCAAAAATTTCACTGTACCTTCCCAACTCTTCCCCAATTTCATAGAAATCTTCAACTTTCTGTTGCTTAAAAATTTCCATTTTTCCCCAGTCAATCTTCACTGTTGTTTAAAAAGTGTAATTTACTCCTTAAAACAATGCGAAAAGAAGCTTTGCAGTTCACAGTTCTGGTGTTTAAATATTTTTGGCAGCATACGTTATTTCTTCAGTAAAGATCCTCGTCCTATAAAAGGATGAAAATGTCCCTGGACGAAGTAACTTTAAGTCCTTGTGCTTCAGATGTCATTTTTTCCATGTGCAGGGCTAACGTAAACAAGACACCAGGGGAGAGGGAAAAGGTTTTGCTGAGTTAAAAATAGTGTTGATAGTGAACTCCATGTCCTTTGTGTGTGCTTGCGTGTGTATGTTTGTGTGTGTGTGTGTGTGTGTGTGTGTGTGTGTGTGTGTGTGTGTGTGTGTGTGTGTGTGTGGGAAGGGGGTTGTGGGGGTTTAGGGGCGGTCATTCTCGCCCTTTCCCATGTCTTGATTGCACCTGCTGGATTCAAATTACAGACACGTGACTTGCATACTCTATATTCTTGTATTCAAATGTGAAAACTTCTCGAAAAGATGTTTTATTCGATCATTTAAAAGTATGCCATCTGTTGGCATGTTCTGTTATGATCTGTCTTAAAGCTGTGCAATGTAAAAAGAAATTGTAAAACTATCACATTTCCCTCTAGAGAGAAATGTGCTGCCTAGTGACAAAAAGTTTGGCTCAGATACTGTTCATGGATCTTGAATAATTGGTAAAACACCCAAGAACAGCCAAGCGTAAAACATTGAATCACCTTGATGTGACTCCCGATAAGTCCTGATCCCTAATGAATATCTGCGGAACAAGTTGAAACATGCCGTGGACATTATGCAGCCTTGTAACCAGAGACAAATTAGAGAAATTTCCTGATGAACCGTCGCCCAACACACCAAAGAGGGTAATTTAATAAAGAAAATTCTATAGAAGTCTACTTAAAACACAATGTAAGATTTCCTTTGGTTCATTGTCATTAAAGATGCTATGAAATACCATATTTTCTCGCATACAAGCACCCGCTCAAAAACATGACTAAATTCAGGGTACAGCCAATTTGTGCATAAATTAGATTAGACATGCACAAAACTGTGAGAGGACAAAGACGAAACTCCGTAATGCAAGAAAAAAGCGTCCAATACGGTCAATTATTTCAAAATAGAGAAAAGATAAACAGATAAAATGCTAAACAAAATTTATATGACATCTATGTATGAAATTTCAGGAAAGAAAAATGTACCTTGCATAGAACGTGAAAAAACTCACTAATTGTGTCTGTCATTGGTCGGTCAGAGCGTCGCCATTTTACAATAGTTAAACATGCTCTGATTGGCCAGATGTGATTAACCTTAATAGATGTGTCCATAGTGTTTACGTCAGCAAATCAGAATAGTTGTTAAGGCTGATCGAAGGTCTTGGGGTCGATCATTCAAATATCAGCCTTGAGAGCTGCGCAATGTGTATCTTATGCTATTATTGCACCCAGAGACTCGGCGAACACTACACTGCCCGTTTAAAACACAGAAAGGAAATTATTATACAATTGTGATTATGACATTCCACTTTTATTTTTCTTTTGGTGAAAACCACGCTTCACACCACAACTTTGACAAACCAGCATTGCTGAAGAAAAAAGTGGGCATTCCCTGATGCATTTTTTAGGGTTGAATTATCATGGAATGGCAAAAAAGAGGGATATGGTTCATGTTTTGTTGGAGATTGGATGTGTTTTCATAGTGTGTCAGGTCCGCATGATTGTATAATCTTCTAAATAAATAAATCGGAAAATTCTAAAAAAACTACCCTCAAAATAAATTAATTTCTTTTTTTTAATTAATACAATTAAAAACAACCCCAAATTAAATGAATTTGAGAATGGCATAGGCTTTTTAAAAACATTTGTGCAGGCAACACGCTTCCGTATTTATTAAATGTTTGTTTTTTTTCCCGAAAAACTGTCCGACACCGATTTGAGTCCCACTGCTATGTGCTTCGTCGTATATTAGTTCCGAGAGTGCGTATTTACTTCCCGGTCTCTCCTTCCTTACCAACACGTTATTGTTGCATCAGCATCCAGCAACCACAACGTAACGCTGTAATAATGTCTACCACCGGACTGCAAGGTATTTTCCCACTCTATGTAGCCTTCTCTAAAAATATCTGCTAATCTGACATGACATCATGTATGTTATCTTGTTAAACGTGGACATGCTTACTACTTGTTAGTCGTGACACGAGAAACGTACTAGAAAAACCTGAACGTTAATTGTTGTGCGTGTGTATGCATATGAATATATCAGTGGCGGTCTGTGCATTTTCTCGTAGGGTCTTTAACGAATCAATCCAACCCTCAAAAACGATGTTATGGCTATAAAACCTCGACTGCATCTACAGCTGCGACACATAAAAAAATCAATGCACAAAAATGGGGTAAAATCCACTTTCTAACAGCATTTATTGAATAAATACAAATACTGGAGCTTTTCAGACATTACAACCGTACCAGGGGGTGATTTCCCCAGGAAAAGTCTGTGATGGACGTCAATCGCGAAACAGCAAAAAATGCACTAAAATGGGGTAAAATCCACTTTATAGCAGCATTTAGTGATTAAATACAAACACTGGAGCTTTTTAGGTATCAGAACTGGGCCCACAATTGAAATATTATTTAGGAATATAGCCATATTTTACCCACCAAAAATCCTTTTTAACTGTACACAATATCCATCATCCTTTCTTTCTTCCTTCTTTTCTATCGCCATCGAAGCTAATGATGAAGGTCGAGCCTGTCCTGTCATATTTCAGGCATAGACCGTCTTGAAAATGGCCTTAAATCAACACACCAATATATTGGCTCGCTCCATATACAGCTTGGTAGCTCTCATAGTTAGCGCACTGAAAGTGGCGGACACACCCTTTTCCTGGCTGTAAGCTAGGTTTGGAGTTGACCGCCCCTTCTTTATGATGTCCATTTTTTCTGGAAAAGTCAATCTGGAAAAAAGCTTTGTGAGCAAATCTGCAACCAAATCCATTTGTTTTCCTCCGTCTGCCATTGTGGGTGGAGTTTGCGATCTCTGGCTGGCTCACTTTGGCTTTGGTCCGCCTACTAGCCAATCATTGTTGGTGAAAGCCATGAGGTATCCCTCTGCCTGCGAAATGGCCTTGGTGTCACCAAATAAAATTCTGATTGGTTAAAGCAACAGTCTTATCGACACTTGTTTAATGCAGCAGAGCCCGCAGAACTGATTGTGAACGCCTTAAGGCAGATTTGTAACTCTGGCAACAAATAATGGCTGAAATGTGATTGGTTAAATGCTTCAATATGAAAACACACATCTGGAAGCAGTGCAACCAGGGGAAAAAGCAATGAAAGGAAGCTAACAGACAGTTTGGAATTTTGGAGTATTGATGAACAAAATATAATATATGATTCAGATATTTCTTATCTATTATATATATATCCCCTTATTAATGATTACAATTTCCCTTATATATCAATCAACTGGAGTACCCCGGGAAAACCCACACTGGCCGTGTGAGAACATCCAAACACAGTGTGGACCGACCTGGGATTGAACTCTCGACCCCAGAACTGTGACATCGTCTCGCTAACCTCTCGGCCGACGGGCCGTCCCATATGTTTTTTTCGAATAGATTTAAAACTTCACATTGAAATGAAAATGAATCATAGTTATGGTCAAATGTGCTCATTTTATGTTTATTGACTAAACTGTCACTTGAATTCCTGGTAGAAGGGTCTTATTTTTCATATCTGCTTTTTTGGTTTCCTTTGTTTGCCTTCAATTTCATTCTTAAATTCTCATTAGTGGCCACAAAAAATGGTCCAATCTTTTTCATGTATTTATTAACAATGTTCCAAATGATTGCTATTTTTTTCACTTGGACTATATATGGGCCTGTTTATTTCAGTGAATTGGTAATTTAATCAATGCTCATTTTCATTGCCACAATATGCCTTTAAATTGTTGACTATTGTCTAATTTTTTTCACATTAACTTAACATTTGAACAGTTTCCAAGCACATGCTGCATAGGTTTCACAATTTTTTTTTTTTCTGATTTCCCCCATTTGCCCTATCCTTTATCCTCACAGACTAATTATTAAAGACTAAATTCAGATGCTATCGTGACAGGCTTTCAGGGAATACCTGCTGAAGTGTTACTGCTTTTTATAGGCTGGTGCAGCCTAGTCTTATCTGGAATTTGCTTTCCCCCCTTATTTTGCAGCCTTTGAGTATGACTTCCTGCTCCAAATAAAAGAGGATGCTGCTCTGGCAGCAGCACTGAATGACTACCTAAGCACTCGCAGCTACCTGGCTGGTTTCAGCCCTTCACAGGCTGACCAGAAAGCATTTAAGATTCTCTCCAAGCCCCCAGACCCAAAACATGTCCATGCTCGGCGTTGGTACAGGCACATAACCTCAATGCCGCAGGACCTGAGCCCATACAGCAGCAGTGAGTAGACAGTGAAAAACCTGAGAAGGCTAGATGTGAACTATGTGTGGAACTTGCTACTATGGCGAGGTCTTTATTCAGTGAAAGTGGCCGGTCACCCCTGCAGAAACCATTAGCATTTACTTTAAATCAAAATTTTGCTTGCACAGATGAACTGTTACAAACATAATTTCACTTCTCATATCCCCCACCCCAAAGATTCCCCCTGTAGAATTGTGTTTGGATATTTAAATTGTTTCGCTACGTCATGGGTGGCAAATTCCTGTCCTCGAGAGCCGCTATCCGGTCTGTTTTCCATAACTCCCTCCACCAACACACCTGAATCAAATAATCAGGACCAGTGTCAAGTTTCTGGACAGATTGCTGATGAGTTGATCATTTGAATCGGGTGCAGTAGAGAAGGTAGATAGTCGAGTCACAATTTTTACCTCCATATTCATGGTTTTAATAGGGAGTACAAAATGTGTTACTTTGTAGGGAAAATCTTGACAAAATCACATGGTATTTCTGAGATGCTGTATGAATCAAAAGCACATGATTAGGGTCAATATCATAAGTTAATATGCTTGTCTAAATATCAAATTATTAAATTTGACAATAGAAATGAGTATCTTGATGAGAACCTGATGCTTTTTAATGACAGAAATGACAGTTTTCTTACCAGAAGTTTAAGATATTGTGGCCGCTAAATTGCTTCTAATGTCAAAATATTTAGATTTAAATAAATATTTCCTCGTTTTAGCTGTTTATCTTTTCTCTATTTTTAAATATATGACAGCATCAGCCACATTGTCTTACGTTATGGCATTTAAAGTTTTTTTGCATCTTGTTTTTTTATGCGGATATAAGAAAGATGTCAATTCAGTCATCCGCAACAAATATGGCTTGTATGCGAGTAAATACGGTAGTTAATTAAAAAAAAGGTTTTTGACACGTTTTTTTATTTAAGGTATGTTTTATTGTATTTATAGACCAAACCAAACAAACATGACCAAATTGAAGGTAACCATTTTCCTAAAATTTAGGACAAACTCAAGGATTGTCACATCTAGATATAGTGTTTCAATTAAGTCAAATTCTTGATCATACACATACCTGTCAACCTTTGCCAATTGCTCCCCTTATTAATGATTACAATTCCCCTTATTTATCAATAATAAACTGTACAAGTGAACGCGGCAGATATTTGCCCAGAAGGGGGCATTTACGAGTTCCCCAAGGGGACATAGTACGCTTTTTTTGTATGCACTCGATTCAATACGGTGTACAAAATTTGAAATGATTAAAGAACGCATAAAATATGGGAAAAATCTAAAAGTTGACAGTTATGTCAACAGCACTATGGTAACGGTCACAATGCCTGTTTTTTGCTTTAGTGAATAAATTAAAAATGATAAGGAAACTGAGTCATTCATGTCTTTCATTTATTCTGTTGGTTCTCTGGCATGTGGGTTAATTTACTCAGTGTGCTGTGAACTAGTGTGCATAGATAATACTTAAAATGGCCTAATGGAAAAAGAAAAAGGCATTATGAAACAGTCTGCTAAATGACCATACATGACGGAAAATCGGAATTGTACATTAAGGATCTGCCCTATGAACTTAACCTATTTTAATTTCTGACACAAGACAGCGTAATAGTTGTTGGAAAGTTGTCAAGTTCTATGTTTACCCGATTGTGTACATATTCATGTTTACACAGCTGCCAAACTTTAGCCTCCTATGCACTCGCCAAATCACCCCAATGAAACATGTCTTTGCTTGTCTCATTAATTCTGATGGCTCAATGAAAAATGTTATTATATTTTTTGTTAGGCCTCCACTTACAAAATTAATTGATTTTGTAACCTGGATTTTTCATTACTAGAGCAATACTTCATATGTAAATTCTCTCATTTGTTCCACGGGCTTCAGAAAAAAAATACCAACTAAACCCTTAAATAAGCCGTTCAGAAAATGAATGAATAAATGAATGAATGAATGTTTTGTAACCTGAAAATTTCAAATCTAGGGGCATTTGTAAGTAGAGGTACCACTGCATGTACTTTTTTCCTATTTAAAGGGGTTTCAGGGTGGTATTAAGGACCTTTTGAACGGCTAATAAGGGCATTCACATGTGAAATACATCTCTACTTGTGAAAAAAAACATGTTTATGAAACCATGTGCAACAATTTATTTTGTAAATAGAGGTATCACAATTTTTTGCCATCCTGTTTAATACTTTTGACTATCTGGTTTCAGGCAAAGCAAAAAGGCTACAGCATCAATGGTTTCCGCCACCTGGCACAGATGTTCCCCAACTTCGACTCTATAATAGTTTGACGAGAGCAAAGGTATGCTAACACATGACTAGCCTACCTGTTAAGTTTTTCCCGTATTTTATACGTTTTTTGATCATTTCAAATTGTGTACGGCGTATAACATTTATTACGTGGGATTTTTTTTTTTAGGTAAATTTTTTTGTACCCACTCTAATCTGGATCATCCCAGTCACTGGTAGCAGACAAAAACGTAATCCCCAACTGCTAATAGTATTGTCATGGATTATATGCGCACGCGCATTCCCCTATCACCTGTACGCCTTTTCACCATATAAATATAGCGCATCAGAAATCTGTAGACTTAGGAGAGAATTTTAGACTTTTAGGTGCATCCTATGTGGGTAAATATGTGCCGCGTTGCATTTGTAAAAAGGAGAGGGAAAATGCACACTATTTATGGAACTCATCAAAGTAATTAACCGTAGTATTTTTTTCTGGTCCCTCTGAAGACCTGTTTGCCCTGAATAAACCTACCAGTTTCACAAAGCCCTAGGCATTTTTGCTCCAAGAATTATTGGGAGTCTAAAATCTTCCACCACAATAAATTAATGACTCACCAAAGGGTTGGCAATCTAACTACTAAAGGTTTCAAGGGAGATTTGTTTTTGTGTCATTGTCATTGTAATGACAAATAACTGTTGGGACTGTCATTGGCAGAAAAATAGGACCTGTTGTTGATTGACTCCCAACTTGACTATTATCAATATCTAATCTCTCTGATTTCAAATCTTTAGGAGCGTTTTGTACCACAAAATGGCAACAAGGTAACGTGGTACAGTTGTGGGCCAACAGTCTATGACGCATCTCATATGGGACATGCCAGGTAACAGAGCACATTTGAACTGTTCTGCTACCATTCAAATCCCCTTTTATACTGAATTTGTGAATGCTTATGTTTTGCTAGGTCTTACATCTCTTTTGATATTCTGCGAAGGATACTAAGGGATTACTTTAAGTATGATGTCTATTACTGCATGAACATCACAGACATTGATGACAAAGTAAGAATACTCTCACGAATTAAGAACACTATAATTTACACAAACCTATCTTGAGGATTGTTCAAATATACACGGATTTTTGTAATGCTCGTAATAAACTATTCCTAGCTGCGTCTTAAATGTTTACCTTTTGTTTCAAATTTCAGTGTGTTTTAGGATAACGTTTTTCATCTTCTCAAATAGTCTGAGCTGTGTGCAGTAACATTTGCTTAATTCTGTTTGCAATCGGATTAATGCAGCAAAGATATTTCGAATGTTCAGGCTTTTGTACTAGTTCTCTTTTTATAAAAAAAATCATTGGTCAGTCCATTGCGATGGCTGTGGACATATAACAGATATTACCGTATATTGATTGTGTGAGGCAAGGAACATACTGTAACTATGTTATTCCGATCAATCCTGAAAATGAACTGTTTATGGGTTTATGGGCCACTTTACAAAGTGTGTGGCCAAAGTTTTGAGTTCCAAAAATGAGGTGCTTTTAAAAAAGTGCGCTCACCATTTGAAACATTTTTCAATGTTGCTACTCTTATTCTGCAGATCATTAAACGGGCACGTCAGAACTATCTACTAGACCAGTACAAGGAAAAACAACCTGACCCTGCTCAAATCCTGAAGGATGTGCTGACAGCCCAAGTGGTGAGACACTAGAAAAATATGAAAATGTCTTTGGAGTGGCTGTGGTGCGGTTGCAAGAGGTTGTCCGGTGACCGAAGGGTCATCAGTTTGTTTTTTACTTAACTGTTCAATGTTGAAATGTATCCGGGCAAGACACAGAACTTTAAATTTTCTCCCAGTGGGCCAGGCCACGCCTTGCACAGTAGCATCCATCCATTGATGCATCAATATGTGTGCAAGTGGGTGAATGTTAGCCTTGGTAGTGTAGAGGAGCAAGTGCACTGCAGCTATGGTTTACAGCCACAGGTTTGTGTGTGCAAATTAGTGAAGACTACCCTCAAAGAATAATTTAAGCAATTTGAAAATTGTGTCAATGTGGTTGTATGATTTGAAATTTCTTACTCTTCATCCTCAGCCCTTTCAGGCCCGCTTGACCTCAACTACCGACACAGATAAGAAACATATGCTTGAAAGGCTTCACGCCGCCATTATGGGTGCTCTGCAGCCTCTGCAGGCAGCGTTGAAGAATGGGGCTACAAATGATGTGCTTCAACCTCTAAGCCATGTAAGAATTGCCTTCAAAACTTTAAATTAAGGAAACAACTTTGTTTTACATAGTTATTTTCAATTTAATATAGGTATTTTGGCATTTTCATTTTGCATAATCATTTCATATTCTAATACATTTGAATAGATGTATGATGTTTCGGATGAAAAGAGTCACAAAAAGTGTAATTTTCTTCTAGACACTCCTTGAAAAGTCCAAGGACATGTTGTCTGACTGGCTGGATAGTCAGTTTGGGTGTGAAGTCACAGACAACTCAATCTTCTCAATTCTGCCTAAATTTTGGGAGGGAGAGTACCATAACGACATGGCCGCTTTGAATGTAAGTAACAGGAGAATCACGAACCACTAAGTGAATGGCTATGCTTTTCACTATTTCTGGCTGAAGGTCGTGGGGTTGAAGCTAAAATTGCTGGGAGTGTGTTATCATATTTTGCGCAAGGATCACAATGAAGTGTAATCTGCTTATTCTAGGGATGTAGGTATAAGCATATATAGCTAAATCCAGTTTTATTTTTTTGCATCAGGACAGATTAATTTGATCTTATTGATCTCTGTAGGCTAAGAGTTAGCCTGTAGGTGGCATGCCAGGTGACGGAGACGTGAGAAGGCTGCTTATGATCTTTCTTGCCGCATCTTTCTGATGCAAAGATCTCTACGAGCACTAAAGAGAGCATTTTTTTTCCTTTTTTTTGTTTTTTTTGCATTAGTCAGTGCAGAATTAAGGGAAACACAATGGGTCCAAAGCAATGTGTCAGGAGCGGCCCGTTTGTCCCTCCTGGCCTGCCATAGAGGCAGAGCAGCTGGAATCAATCTGTTGATGACTTCTTGAGTTTGTATTTAAACACCAATTAGTTCTATTATCATTGTCGGATCGTTCCTGCAAACTCCTGCAAATTCATGGTTGTCGCTGCGTTGGTTCAAGAGCCATGCAGCCACGCTACCTTTCTCCTCGATATCACTCGTTCTCCTGTTCCCGGTTTGGTTTGGTTTTCCGTCTCACAAGTCCTCGTTGTTTTGTAAGATCCCTTCTAAGTTATTAAAGTTGCTGCTTCAAAGCCAATTGCCTCTCCTCATTCTGCTTACCCGCGACTGGGTCCAAATCCATTCCCGATCGCGCCACGACGACGCGGCACGATCATAATACAATGAAGGGTAGTGCGAAGAATGTTGAATGCAACGTTTGATGACAATATTAAGCACGAAATAATCAAAAAACAAGAGTAGTGTTCGCATGATTGAGCTGGCTCACCAATACGTATAGAGACGCAGGAAGTTAACCTTGAAAGCCGCGGTAAACTACATTAACTCTTTGCCTTTGTTATTGCACAAGAAGGTTTATATTTAGTGTTACATAAGATTAAAACTCTTTTTAAATGTGTGTATAGGATTCTAAGTTAATTTAAGTTCAATTGAATTTTTATGTTATGTTACGAGCGCATCCGTCAAATCCCCCCCATCCGCAAACTCCACATTGTACTGAATAATGTCTCATTTTAGTATTAAACATAACCACTAGTTATTTGTTACTTTGTTATTAGATGGTGAATTACAAACAATAAAAACATTTTTCCATTGTAATACCCTGTTTTCTAACCTTTTTTCAGAGGGTGGGAACGAGTTAATTTGTATTTAGTTATTTCTATGGGAAATGTTGATTTGAGATATGAGTAAATCCACACAATAGTTTAGTCCCGGAATGCATTAGGCTCGTATCTCAAGGTATGACTATATGAATTACTTCAATGTTCAATTACTGAAAGAAAATTATATTTTTGTTTTCCAGGTTCTTCCTCCTGATGTCTTAACTCGAGTTAGTGAATATGTGCCTGAGATTGTGGAATTTGTGGAGAAGATTATTTCAAATGGCTATGGGTAAACACAAGTTTGTTAATGGCTTGTAACTCAACTGTCTTTAATTATAAATGTTAATGGTCAAAATGTTGTTTTAGGTATGAATCAAATAGCTCCGTTTACTTTGACACTGCAAAGTTTGATCAAAGTCCACAGCACTCTTATGCCAAACTTGTACCAGAGGCAGTTGGAGATCAGAAAGCTTTACAAGAAGGAGAAGGTACACAATGGCAAGTTTTGGATGTTTACAGTGTTGATATTGATATCACATACCCAATGTTCTCTCTAAGCTGTGTGCGGAGAGCACAAGAGTAATGCACAATTACATATAGAGCGCACAAAATAAAAACCAACCCTCTGTAACTCAGAGAGGGGCAGTCTGTCACTAATAAACGACAACAAACAGTAATTACGGATAAAACTATGACTAACACTGTGTCCAGCCAATGATATGATGGGGTTCACGTCAGGTGTGTTTACTTCCGCGGCATGAGTAAATGTTAACGACATTAAATACGTGCGTTAGTTACACGTCATGCATAGGTGCCGGTCTGTAGTAGGTTAGCAAATAGCTAACGGTTCAGTGGAGGTGTTGTCAAACCTTTATCATGGCGAAACAATTCAGCTGTGGCAGACCCTCTCAACAAGCCAAAGTGAAAAAGAAATGCAGTTCTTTTAAGATGGTCGGAGTATGTGCAAATAGAAGAACAAGTGGTGAAATTGGGTGAGAAATATCTGCTCTTTAAAACAGGCAGCAAAGCTAAAGTGGTGAGCGAATTTTCCGATGGAAAAATATTGCATACAATTTTGAACACAAAAAACTGAAGCAAAGTTCTGGTGCGTGTTATACATGAATCCCGGTTAATTACTGCCCTCTGCCAGTGAAAAAGTCCCCTCTGCAGCCGTTATGTTTGATGGGAAACGTAAAACCAGTCTTTGTCCACCAGATGGTGATAATCTACCTTCTTTTAAAAAGCCAGCCCTCTCCAAATAACCTTCAGCAAGTTTATAGGGTAATAAGGGTAACAATAATTTTTAAACAGTCGCTCCAAGGAAATGAGTCTGCTCAGGGAGCACTATCCTCCCTCAAGAAGAATGGAATCAATTGTTTGTTAAACCTGATGATGATGTGAAAAATAAGGTAACATTTAAATCAGATTTCTATATATTCTAGGACATTTAGTAAAATGTTTCATTCATAGATATTAATCATTACATTTTATTATGACTAGATCATGTATGGGTAGTAGACATGCACCTGCTTCTGGCCGGTGGGATGCTGTGTGTGCCCATAGTGAGCATTTATAATCTTGCTCATACTGGTCCTCAGTGTGCTCAGGGAGGTTGTTTGTATGCCCAGACATATTAAAATTTAGAGGGAACATTGGACGTACCATAAAATAGCTTGGTTGAACCGACTATAGCAGTTTTCAAAAGCTTGACACACAATGTACATGTGGTGGTAAATTGGATCTCTGAGCATCATTACTAATTAGTTTTTATTTTTATTGTTTTCGAAGGAGACCTCAGCATTTCTGCTGACAGATTAGGAGAGAAAAAATCACCCAATGACTTTGCTTTGTGGAAAACATCAAAGCCCGGAGAGCCTTCGTGGGACTCTCCATGGGGAAAGGTGACTTGAGACTTACACTACAAGAACAATTTTGAGCCCTCATAATTGCACCACATCAGACTACTGCTCTAAAATGTCTTCTTTGTTTTAGGCCATGCCCATACCTAGAAGCGTATTTTCCAAAAATATTTCTTTCTATAATTTTCTCATCTATACATATATGCATATTTTTGCTAATGAAAACCGGTTTCTAAAAAGAAGCCAATGCTATTGGTAATTTTCAAAATGCTAAAAAGCAATACAGTCTTCCCTCGATTATCGTGACTTTATTCATCAGGAATTCACTTCTTTGGGATTTTTTAATGTACAGTGTTCCCTCGCTTATCGCAGTTAATGTGGACCGGGACCATCCGTGATAAGTGCATTTCCGCGAAGTAGGGATTCCCCTTCAAAAATGCTTAATTTGAATTTAATTCCAAATATATATATATATATATATATATATATATATATATATATATATATATATATATATATATATATATATATATATATATATATATATATATATATATATATATATATATATATATATATATATATATATATATATATATATATATATATATATATATATATATATATATATATATATATATATATATATATATATATATATATATATATATATATATATATATATATATATATATATTATTTTATTTATTTTACTCCCCTGTATACAGTACACCATATAGAATACGGGTAGAGAGAGTGAAATTCATGTTATAACAAAAAAACTGTAAAATATGTTGTTTCAATGTAATATATTTTTTTTTTTTTCAAAAAAAAAACCGCGAAGCTCTGAGTCCGCGATAGCTGAACCGCGAAGTAGCGGGGGAACACTGTTTTTTTTAAATAAAAATGTGAAAATCCATGCTGAAACAGAGTTTGTCTCCTATCTCAAGATAAATGTCTGATCTACATTAACCTCAATATTTGAGGGATTAATGTATATTATTTATATTAGTTGATTTTCATTAAATATTCATCTTTAAAATTGAGTTTTTTTGTGACATCTATGGCCTGTTCTTACATTAATAGCAGCTTGGCAACATTTTTAGGGTGGGATGGGCTTTTAAATTATTTCACAAATGGCCTCGAGGTTTTCATTCTAACTACTCAAGTGAAAAGCTTTTCACCAATCCTGTTTTAGCAGAAACCTTATTGGTTAAACTGTCTGTGCTGGATTGGTTAAAACAAATACCTGCACCCACTACTAGCCTTAAGGACCAGTTGGGACACATGCTTCCCAGCATACTTTTCAATGGGCCTTTTCTGGAAACTCTTCTGTAGCCTTATACAGGTCTAATTGTGAGAAAATAACATGCAATTGAATAAGCTCTGACGATAACAAAGACTTTCATTGTGAATGTTTGAAATAGGGAAGGCCTGGCTGGCATATTGAGTGTTCAGCCATGGCTGGCTCCATCCTAGGGGAGTCTATGGATATTCATGGTGGAGGCTTTGATCTAAGATTCCCTCATCATGACAATGAGCTGGCTCAGTCAGAGGTATACAGTGAAAACCTTGTATCATCCTTAGGAAATAGACAACGGCTGTCTTCCACTGTACTCTGACCAAAGAGTTCTACTTTGTGGTTTTATATTTTCTAGGCTTACTTTCAGAATGATAATTGGGTCCGTTACTTCCTGCACACTGGTCACCTGACAATTGCAGGATGCAAGATGTCCAAATCGCTGAAGAATTTCATCACAATCAAGGAAGCGTTGGCAAAAAATACAGGTACGTTTGAATGGGAGACACCAAACACAAACCTTTTAAACTGCAAAAACTCTATTTGATTGCCACAAGGGTTCTGTACTCTTCAGAAGGGGACCCAAAACTCTTTTTAGACCTTAGCCTTAGAGATTCCCAGATCTCACCAATTGAGGTTAATTTTTGTTGTTGTTGTTATATGTAAAATGATTTTATTTCAATTGTCTAACTACTCTTCCTGGTTGTTATTGCAGCTCGCCAGCTCCGTCTGGCTTTCTTAATGCATTCATGGAAAGATACCTTGGATTACTCCCCCAACACTATGGAATTAGTTGTCCAGTATGAGAAGTTCCTGAATGTATGTGATACTCACAAATGGATAGCTCAAGGAAATCAATGTTTATTTAAAATATATTTTTTTAATGTTTTATGTTCTTCGTTTTGTACAACAGGAGTTCTTCTTGAATGTAAAGGACATTTTGCGTGCACCTACTGACATCACTGGGCAATTTGAAAAGTGGGATGCAGCGGAAATAGAGCTTAACAAAAGGTAGGTGAGAAGAAAAGCCCTTTTTGCAAATAGAAGTTGTGTGGGTATTAATAACAGGGAACGCTTATTCATTTTATTCGCATCAATAATTTGAAATAAAGAACTCCTTGACGACAAACACAGGTCAAAAGAAAGTTGTTGTCGTTGAGCCTCAAAGCGTTAGTAAAGCAGGGCGCGTCAAAATAAAATAACGGATGCACGTAATGCATTTAGGTTTTGCGGGATTTCATTTCTAGGGTCTTATTTTTTTGTATAATGGGATGGTCATTTACAAATCAAAGGGTTTCGTAACCTGATATTTTCCTACCTCGAAGCAATCGTAAGTGAAGGTATGTCTATCAGTTAGTTGAACATAGTCATTTGCAATACATCTATTGTTCTTATTTACCTGCAACACAATGTCCCAACTTCAATTGATTTAGGATTGTACATTACTTGCTGGCTATGCTATGCTGTGCTACAGTTTGAAAGATACAAAACGTACAAAACATACATTAGATGTCATGGTGATCGTGAAAATTGGCCTTCAAAGTGACCTTGCACAAGACACGACAGGACAACTGTAATTTGAATTTGTGACATTGACTTCTAGGTGCAAAAAGTATGATTCTTCTGATTTACTGTATGCTGTATTTGTCCCAAATGAGGTGTATATATAATAATATTCATTTTTTTGTAAATTGTTTGTAGTTTTTTTGATCGGAAGTCAGCGGTCCATGAGGCACTGTGTGACAATATTGACACCCGAACAGTCATGGAGGAAATGAGGCAGCTGGTTAATCAGAGTAACAGCTACATCGCCAGTAAGAAAAGTGCCAAAGTAGGACCAAACCGGATGCTAATAGAAAGTATCGCCATATATCTCACCAAAATACTAAAGGTAAGAAGATTAGACTCTTGTGAAAGACCATTTATACCAAAGCAAAAATGTTGTATGTTACAGTTATTGAGTTAAATTAATTGTTTTTCTATCATTTAACATTACAAAGATCTTAATGTTATTATCCACGTCAGTCTGACAAACTTCTGAAATGATTTTCTGATCTGTTCTTTTGAAAAATTCTTCATGTCTTTTAGATATTTGGTGCAATTGAAGGATCAGAGGCCATTGGTTTCCCATTAGGAGGACAAAGAGAGAATGTTGATGTAAGATATCCTTTTTTTTAGGTGAATATGCCTGGTAGCATTATATGAATTAGCAACTAATGATTATTATCATTATTATTAATATATGCACCTTCATCAATAAGGTTGCTGACTGTTCCCCTGTAAAGTTTGTGTTCATAAGTCTTTGAAATTTCTGCTGAAATTGTTTTTTAGTTCTACATTTACATTTTGAATGAGAGATGAGAGTTTTGTCAAATTACACTCCTGTATACTACTATATCATTTGTAAATACCAGAAAAAATACAGCAAATTGTGCTAATTGTGCTAATGATCATTTAAAAAAAAAAAACAAAGATACTGATAATTTTGTTTTTGTTGACTTTATTAGCTGGAGAGCACAGTCATGCCTTACGTCTCGGTCCTTTCTGACTTCCGAGAGCAGGTGCGAAAAATTGCCAGACAGCAGAAGGGTAAGGACCTCTGCTCTTCTGTACTTTATTTGGTAAAATGTTTATTGGGATTTTAAAGTCCTTCATAAAATCGTTTTTAATATATTTTGTATTTTTTCCACTATCGCATTATTATTTTTATTTTTTTTTTTAATCTTTTTTTTTTTTTCATCCTTACCTACAGTCATGGATTTGTTGCGGCTCTGTGATGATATCCGTGATGTTACGTTGCCGGAGTTAGGTGTTCGATTTGAGGATCATGAAGGTAATTTCTAATTTGTTTAGTTGCACTAATGGTTCACGTATGTACAAGTACTCTGTTAAAACTGTTAACAAATTTGGTGGGGGAAAAAAGGTAAAATTACAGTTGAGTGGAGGTTCATGCCCTCAAAATTGTAAACCCTAACCCTTTGACCTGCTAGCTCAGGGGTGTCAAACTCCCTTTGGTCTGCGGGCCGAATACAGCTTAATTCGAGATCAAGCGGGCCGGACCAGTAAACTCATTGGAAAATTATATAGAACTAACAATAAGCCCACTCTTTTCCTTTGTATTAGTCACTAATACTAATAATTAGTGCAAATAAAGAGTAAATTTTCAAAATTTTTATTATCAGAATTTTCCTTTTACATTATGAACAATATACTATGAACAAGAGAATAACATAAGAACATAAATAAAGTATGTGCAATTTTAACAACACTTTTACACAGTTAAACATATATTTAAGTGTGTTGTACATAAAAATGATCACGGAAATAGTAACAATGTTCCAAAAAAATTTAGTACCAGCCTTGTGGAACTTAAAAACACTGTTTTTCAACATCTGGAAAGCAATTTGAACAAATGAATAACTTTCACAGCAATTATGTTGTCTGCATGTACTGAAACACTGCGCCCCTAGCGGATAAAACAAGAACTACAAATTTTAAAGAAAATTCATATTTTTTTTATACAATGCAGCTTTCTTCCCCGGGTCGTACCAAACCACCAGACGGGCCGGATCCGGCCCGCGGGCCGTATATTTGACACCCCCGTGCTAGCTGTTGGTTTCACATAGTCTTTTAAATCATTTAAACATAGTAAAAACCTAAACTTAGTAACACAAATCTGTGTTTAACTCATAACTATGTTCACAATATCAAAATGAAACTTTCAGAAATTATATACTAGTGGATTGCCCACTGTCACATCAAACATGGTCATATTTTTGACAAGCATAGTTAAAAACTGTTTTTTGCACCTCAATTGCAACACTCAGGTCTTTATTAAAAGAATTACAAAGCCTGCAAGCCTGACACCAGGTCAGTGGAAATGCACAACTTCCACCCACTAGCAGCAAGAGGTAAAATTACACAATATAAAACAAAATAGGAATATAAATCATACATGCATTGTTCTAACATTAAAGTTTTATGAGAAACTAACAAAAGAAAACCAAGAACCATATCTTTAATTGGTGAAGATAAATAGGTTAGGTTAGGTTAGATTAAATTAGATTAACCTTTATTCATCCCGTATTCAGGAAATTCAACTTGTTGCAGTTGCAAACCCAGACAGAAAAATACATTGTAGACCTAGATAAAGCTGGAACCACACACAGGAAGCCCACACAAGGTGGGGACCTTCTGCAGACTGAGACTGAGGTTGAAAATATGCAAAATCACTCTTCCAAGATGATCCGCAGATTCCCTCAGTAGTGTGGAGCTGATCAACAGGACTGGTAGCCTTCCTTGCTTAAATGTTTCCAAAAAACACCCAGGACTAGCATCGAAAAGCTAAACTGAGATAAGACAATTACTGCCCCTCACACGCGACGGGTGCAGGTCGTGAAAACATTAAGTAAAAGGTGTAAAGTACAAAGTGAAATATAAAGGAAAGTATTAGTAAATATTAAAATGTAATAAAAAAGATAGACAACTGTAAAAAACAGAAACGAGTAAGAGCGGATGGAGCTTCTGCCACCAGCTGCCAGTTGAGTGGCGCCATCTTGAAAATAAGATCACTTTGTTGCAGTAGCAAGAACAGATGCAGACACAGGAAAAGACATTGTACAGCTAGATAAAACTGGAACTACACACACAGTTAGACTGAGACTGAGGTTGAAAATATGCAGAATCACATTTCCAAGCCTATCTTCACAATCCGTCAGTAATCTGGAGCAGAAGAATCAACAGTAACAGAGTACAACACTCCTGACACTAACTTGGCGGCCTGATAAGCGTCGACTGCAGAGAGATCTCACTTTTCCCATAATAATAGATGGAATGATTGATCTGAAGCGTTGCTTCTTCTCCCGGAACTTTTGTCCAGCTCCCAATTTCCAGCTGCATTGAGGTGTTGCTCCTTCTGCTGCGTTCACAGCTGATCATGTGTATTACAGCGGAGGCATGGCCGAATGGTTCCAAAAATGAACAAGCAGAAAGAAACTAAGGCCATCGAACAAAGAAAGTTGTAAAACATTAAAGTAAAACATACGAAATACAAAAGAAAGTATTAAGAAATATTAAAATCAAATAAAGATGGAAAGGCTATTAAACACAAAACAAGTAGGCAGATACGGGGGGAAAAGAACCAATTTTGCAAAAAATGGAGTTCAGCAAAAATGGAGACTATTCTAAGCACTTATGAGTTTTATAAATCTTGTTAATTATGTACATTGACTGTGTTGCAGGACTTCCAACCGTGGTAAAACTGGTGGACAAGGAAATTTTAATGAAGGAACGGGATGAGAAGATCAAGGTAAGGAGAAGAGGTTGTGCACTTTCACATTTCACTCTGACTGGAGACTATTTTTTTTCTCCTCAGTTTGCCTAAAAATTTTTCACACTGCACAAAAATGAGTTTAAACAACCAGAACGCTCAGACAAAACTCCTATTCTGTCATTTTAGTGGATAATTGAATTCTGCATTTGAATTTCTACGCTGACAGGCCACAGTGTGCAGCCCGGTGGAAAAGTGGTTAGTGTGTAGGTCTCACAGCTCTAGGGTCTTGGGTTCAAATCCAGGTTACGTCCACCTGTGTGGAGTTTGAATGTTCTACCTGGACTTGTGTGGGTTTCCTGTGGGTACTCCGGTTTCCTCCCACATTCAGCTGGAAATGGCTCCAGCACCCTGACATAGCAGTTCAGAAAATGAGATAAGACAGGCCATACCTTTTTGTAAATAACATGAATAGTATGACAGAATAGTGAATAATATGACAGAATACTTCTACCAGGCAGGACGAAAGTAAGCGATGAGATTTGGTTGGTTAATAATCAAAACTTTTGTATTGGTGAATCGATAGCAAACAAATTACAGTGGTACCTCGACATACATGCACCACGACATGCAATCATTTCAAGATAAGAGAGGCTGGTATGTTTGCTATGCCATAAAGGGCTGGCAGTGGGCATTAGGAATTAGGACATCATTCAAAGACATTTCAACCCAATCACACTAATGAGCCACTCAAGTTTTTTTTTCAGGAAAACATGTCTAATATTTGCAACACCATCTCATTTTCTTTTGCTTATCTGAGCTATAAACAATAAACATTTTTATTTATTTTAACAATGGCCTTTCTTCCCTCTGTCACACAGTAATGGAGTTGTTTAAAGACACGTTTATTTTTTTAATGGTGAAAAAATCTGTTATGGAGAATACGAAAATAAGGCGTGAACTATTGTTTGCAGCTAGAGGAAGAAAAGCAAAAGAAGAAAGCAGAGGCTGCCAGGAAGAAAGAAGAACAGGAGGTGCGCATTGAAGCTTTTTCATTTAATGAATAGCTAAAAAGATATTTTATACTGGAAATTTTCATGTTTTATTTCTTTTTTCCATGGCATTCTTTTAAGATGGCCAAGCTTGCCAAAATGAAGATCCCTCCATCTGAGATGTTTCTTTCAGAAACCAACAAATATTCCAAATTCGATCAAATGGTAATGCATTTTGAATTCTATGAAACAATGGCATCAAAAAACTTCACATTCAAAATTTCAGATATACCTATGATGGCAAAATCAGGCGCATAAAATAAACTTCTAATAGTGATCCTTTGCATCTACTCAATTTTTTTAAATTATTAAGATGTTAATTTTTTTGCCCACCATCTTTAAACATTTAGTGCATCTTAGAGCTTGAACAAGGTGATTGGCCAAAATCCATATGCCTGAATCAAGGTTACAGCTTATATGCGCACAAATTAGACTTCACAAATACAAGACAATATGGCCGATACGGTCATTTATTTCAAAGTAGAGAAAAGATAAACAGATACAACACTTAAAAGTTTATTTTGACATCTACAAATGAAATTCAAGACAAAAATAAAAACCGTATTTTTCATAAAATGTGAAAAACTCACTTAATTTGTGCCTGCCACTGCTCACTCAGGGCACCGCAATCTTACCTTCGGATGACAAACTAGACTGCTATGGACACACTTCCTGCTGACGTAACTTTCTTTTTTAGTTTGTCTATGTGCGGGCAACATCCTTTGGGAATGTGCAATCCAGCAGACAATCCTTTCGATTAATATAGAAATACCAACATTATTTTTCTTAAAGATTTTCCCTTTAAAGTAATGCATTATAATCCCTATTAAAACCATGAATATGGAGGTGAAAATTATGAATCAGGGGGCATCTTACACTAGAGGAAATATAAAATTCAACAATTTTAAGGCAATTTTAACCTAGTAGGTACCTGGCATCTACGTGTGGACATCACATTTTTACAGAAAGTACATCATGTAAAAAGATAATGCTTTGTTTTTACACTCACCGGGTCCCATGTAGGCTAAATATCAAATAGTACAAGAATGCACGCCTTGCAAAACTTTGGGTCTTAGGAGGTTCAGGGTACGGCTAATACGCAGAGGCGGCTAATATGTGAGAAAATACAATATGACAAATGTTTCGTGATGAGCAGATCAATGACATTTCTCCATCCTTTCACAGGGCTTCCCAACTCATGATATCGAAGGGAAGGAACTCAGCAAGGGTCAAGAAAAGAAACTACGTAAACTCTTTGAAGGTCAAGAGAAACTACATAAAGAGTATCTTCTGAGTCAAAGGGTGCCATCAGGGGAGGTCAAAAATTAATTAAATAAAATTATTTTTCTAACTTAAATCTCAAATCTGTTTGACTTTTTCTTTTCAAGGCATTAATTATCTGTTGTTATCCATTCAGAATTTTTGTGCAAAATGCTCATAAGATGTTTTGAAAATGTTTCAATTTGGGACTACTCTCTGTAAAACAATATTAAGAGTATGAGTGAATTTAATAGTTTATTGTCTCATTTTTTTTCCAATTTTCATTTTCCAATTACCTAATTGGCTACCATTGACTTAGTTGTTTTTTGAGAAACAAAAACAATTTGTGTAATTTTGGTTTAAAAGTAGTAGACCATGCCATTTTAGTCTAGTCTTAAGAAAACTTCTGTTAAATGACTATTTTCCTCCCACATAGTCCATAGTACGTACTACCAAATGGCCCCTCTATGTATCACTGTCAGATGTTAAAAATCTTAGTCTTTTTGTAACAAAATTAGGTTTGAAAGACATTATTGCTCTCAGTCCATTGAGTTATTGAGGCATGTGTCAGTCTTTAAGCATTCCAAGTCCATGAGTGAAAGCTCATGTATCTTCTCCAAGAGTAAGTACAGGTTTGGGCTTTTGCTTTGACAGAACTCTTGCTCCTCTTTTGTAAGTTTGGGCCGTCGGGTTGCCTTCCCTTGAGCTTGCTGGGAGGCTTCTTCAGCTAAACGAACCACTTCCTGAACCAGCTGGCTGCGAGCGTGTGACTGAGTCTGATGGGGTGCTTTGCTTTGGTGCGGTCGGTTGCAGACAAGCTCAAGGGAGACGCTGTCTGCATGGCAACGTGACGACTGAACAAAAATCCGAACCTGCGGGAGGCAGAATGTGCAAAATTTCCCTCAATTAAAAATATAGGTGAAGAAACGAGCCCTAACACAATATTCTGGGTGGGTTATTGATGTGTTTATATTATGTATATGTGTATTGGTTGTGTTAAAAGTATTCATAAAATGAGACTTAATATTCTACTCAATTGTTGAAATGCTGTAAATGATCATAGCTCAATTTATGAGACTTTTTGATAAGCCTTTAAATATCAAAGGTCTCTCGTGACTCACAGTGACGTGGTTGAACAACCTAAAGGTTGTGGATCCAATGGTGGACGTGGTCGTGATGTGGTCTGAATAGCGATGCACAGAACCACTCTGCCACTCACAGCGACAGTCCGGTCCCGCAGAGAGCACCTGACCCTCACGGTTTTTCAAGTAAACAGGCCCCTTGATGCCGTACCTATACGAAACAAATGTTAGCGTTTCCATATCTGCTCATTTTACATGAAACTATTCCCTATTGAAGTGACATCAAAAACATAATGAAGTGAAAACTCACAGCGGAACAAAAGCCAAAACGCCGTTGTCTCGAATGGCGTAAATAACAGCATCGGTCACGCAGCACAGGTCAGTGCCAGGGTCTCGTTCTTTGAAGTACAGACACTGAAACAACTCAGTGGACAGCTTCTGCGCCTGTTGGGCTGCCTGCAAACATCACCTGACCGTCAAAACTTAAACGTGTACCACAATTTATAAAATGGGATGACAGAGAACAACTGACCCTGTTCTTTTTGTTGATGTGATGAGCCAACTCGTCTAGTTCCTTGTTAGTAGCTAGTGCTTTAGTAGGGCTCCGCCCCTTATCAACATCAATGGCCGCTGTCAGAAGGCGGTGGACCACCATGTCGGCATAGCGGCGAATAGGTGAAGTGAAATGTGTGTAGTGATCCAGTGCCAATCCTGGAAATTAGAATACTATGTATCAGCCTGTCATCAGCGATGCTAATCATACTCATTAACGCATTTTTTTAGTCACAAGTAATCTAACGCGCTGCTATTTTCAAACCAGTAATTAGTACATTTGCAATATTTTTTGCACAAAAAGACACACCTTCAGACTGGCTTATCCTAAAATTTGCACATCGGATTACAAGAGACAGTAGTAGTAACAGTTGGAAAGAATTGTGTTATACATCCACTAGATGGAGCTGTAGTAGTAGTGGGTTGTGCTATAGAGCCTAAATAGGGCTGTAGTGGTAGTACAGTAATCCCTCAAATATCGCGATTAATGTAGATGTCACGTCTATGACAACGATGTGGTGAGGAAAGATGGAAGTAGACCCAATTGCAGGGAAACATGCATGGATGAGGGAAGTAGTGCTAAAACGAAAACTTGAATAACTTAGGCAGGTTCTTTATGGAAAACACGGGGAAGCGAGGAACGAGGTACTTGGAAATTGAAACGAGGAAATGTGTTAACATGGCAGGGTAAAGCAGACGACAATCTGGTTTATATAGACCCACATGGGTTGACAAGACAATTAGGCACCTGTTAAACCCATGAGGGAGCAAGCCGTGGATACACCAGGTGAGAGAAACGACAGGTGAACACAAAGGGGCTATCAGTCAGACAAGACACCAAGGGGGAAAAAGCATAACAAAAACAATCAAACCTAACAGTAGAACAGACATAATATAATACAGTCGAACCTTGTGATACGACCACTCGTCATACAACATTCTTGTCTTATGACGAAAATTTCAATCGAATAATTCGCCTGGGATACGATCAAAATTTCGTGATGTGACCAAGACAGGTGGCCATGGCACTGTGTTTTTTGCATCTCTTTCGTATATAAAATATTTCTACAACCACTGGGCGGACTTTGCATTTCCACACCCGCCCGCTTTTTACCCCGCGTTGGTAACATTTATATACCAGGTAAACAATATGACTATGGATCGGCAGAGTTCTGCAAAGAAAAGGCGCCCGTTGACAATGGACACAAAATGCGAAATAATTGAAAAATATGAGAGTGGGGTACGTGTTACTGAGATCGCTAGGCAGTACGAGAGGAATACGTCAACCATTTTCACCATTCCAAACAACTCTTAATGCGTTCGTTTTGAAGACTCCAGCAAAACGTTCGGGTGGGGTCAACCCGTAGAACTAAGGTAAAAAAAGATTAAAACAAAATTAGAATTCAGTTTTGTGTGATGTTGTTTGCATGTTTAGAGTCCTGATGGATGTTGGAAAAAAACTGTCCTTAAGCCTATTTGTTCGTACTTTGTGAGACCTGTAGCATCTGCCAGAGGGCAGAAGCTGGAAGGTTGTGACCAGGGTGTTATTTACCCAGCAGCAGATGGAAGAGGATAGTCTAAGGTGGGAGAGTTTGTCAGTCAGAATGTCCGGTATTACAGTGTTGAAGGCTTAGCTATCGTCAATGAAAAGCATCCTCACTCAATTCATTTCCCATGGTGCTCCAGGTGGCTCAGTGCTGTGTGTAGAGCAATGGCGATAGCATCCTCAGTGGATCTGTTTGCTCTATAAGCAAACTGGTGAGGGTCAACTGAGGGAGGGATTGTATTCCTGATATGCTGGGCGACCAACTTTTCAAAGCACTTCATGATCACAGGTGTGAGTGCAACAGGCCTACAGTCATTCAGGCTGTAAATGGTCGGCTTTTTGGGCACAGGGATAAATGGAGGCAGATTTCAGGCAGGATGGAATGATGGATTGTACATCGGGAAATTTGAGATAGGAGTAAAATTTTGAGCAAATATTTACCTTGAGATATGAGCCAAATTTTGATATACGAGCATACAGAGGCTACTTATGAGAACATCATCAGAGCCCGCTCGCCATTACGAGAGGAGTATACTATTTCCCGTTGAAAAGTGGTCGCGCGTTATCTGTAAGGACATTTGTGCGCATAATTTTCGGAATATTTTAAAGGGAATCCAAAAGCAAACAACCCTCCATAGGTTGCAGGTGAAACTCAGGTTGGAGGTGGGGCAAATAGAGCCAACGCGGGAGAAGAAAGGTATAAAAATGTAAAATAATAATTAGAATTAAGTTCTGTGTAACGTTAGATTAAACTTTCCATCCCATCCAATTTCTTAAAAAAAAAAAAAAAAGTTATGTTCCGAGCGCGTTGCCGTGCAAAAAGTCTCTCCCTTGTTCTCCCTCTCTCCCTCTCGCATGTTCTCCCTCTCTCCCTCTCCCCCTATCCCTCTTTCCAAGGTTGAGCAATTTTTCACATCTGGTTTTAATCTCACACCTCGGTAAATATTTAGAAAGGTTATTTAATATTTATTTCATTTATATGTGTGTGTTATAACATTGGTTTGATTAATTGAAGCCTTTGTGTGGAATAAATATTTAAAAAATAGAATAGAGAAAGAGGCAACTTCCGTTTAACATCAATGTATACGTTGAGCACGCTCAATATAACTGAAAAAACATGTTATCTAGGTTTGTTACTTTTAAAATGTAGTCAGTCATTTATTTAGCTAAAATACTCCTCAAAAAAGTAATTTGAAATCCAGAAGATTACTTTTCATAAGTCACTGAGGCAACAGTACCTGCTATTTACTGTAATATCCAACAACTATGCTACTTATTAAGAGAGGCAAGGGCATACCGTAGTGGTAGTACTGATCTTGGGAAATAGCGCCAGTGGAGCAATAGAGTGCTTGAGACATGGCTTGAGTGGCCATCATTCTCAGCAGCTTGTTGAGAAGTGGGTCTTGTGGGTCCACAGCCTCGTCCAGAGAGTCAGCTAACGCCTTATTTGACCTATAAAGTGAAATGGAGGAAGAGTGGCATTGTTGATCCGTATTCATAACAACTGTGAGGCAGTTGTGCTAACCACTCATTCACCGTGTCGTCCAAGTAGGGCATCTACAGTTGTGGTCAAAAGTTTACATACACTTGTGAAGAACATAATGTCATGGCTCTCTTGAGTTTCCAGTTATTTCTACAACTCTGTTTTTTTTCTCTGATAGAGTAATTGGAACAGATACTTTGTCACAAAAATATTCATGAAGTTTGGTTCTTTTATGACTTTATGGGTTAACAGAAAAAGTGTTCAAATTTACTGGGTCAAAAATATACATACAGCAACACAAATTAGCAATTTTGGTGACTTAGAAAGTTGTGTCAGTGAAATGAGATTCCTAGCATGGCCTCTTAACTTCTTGTGAGTGATTATGAGTGATTACAGCTGGTGATTTCTCTGAGGCCATTTAAATAGGACTCAATGGATGCAAACACCCATAAATGCTGGGAAAGTCAAAGGAGCTCAGCATGGATCTGAAAAAGCGAATGATTGACTTGAACAATTCAGAAAAGTCACTTTGAGCCATTTCAAAGCAGCTGCAGGTCCCAAGAGCAACAGTACAAACAATTGTTTGTAAGAATGAAGTGCATGGCACTGTTTTGTCACTGCCATCATCAGGGAGAAAATGCAAGCTATCACCTGCTGCTGAGAGAAAATTGGTGAGGGCAAAGATTCAACCGAGAATCAACAAAAAGTAGATCTGCCAAGAATTAAAAGTTGCTGGAGTGTCAGTGTCCACAGTCAAGCGTGTTTTGCATCTCCATGGACTGAGAGGCTGCCGTGCAAGAAGGAAGCCATTGCTCCAAAAGCGGCACCATAAGGCTCGACTGAAAATTGCTGCTGATCACATGGACAAAGATGAGACCTTCTGGAGGAAAGTTCTGTGGTCAGAAAAAAACAAAAATCGAGCTGTTTGGCCACAATGCCCAGCAATATGTTTGGAGGAGGAAAGGTGAGGCCTTTAACCTCAAGTACACCATGCCTTCCGTCAAGCACGATGGTGGTAGTATAATGCTGTGGGGCTGTTTAGCTGACAATGGAACTGGTGCTTTACAGAGAGTAAATGGGATAATGAAGGAGGATTACCTACAAATTCTTCAAAATGATCTAAAGTCATCAACCCGAAGTTTTAGTCTTGTGCTCAATTGAGTGTTTCAACAGGACAATGACCCAAACACACATCAAAAGTGGTAATGGAATGGCTAAATCAGGCTAGATTTAAGGTTTTCGAATGGTCTTCCCAAAATCCTGACTTAAACCCCATTTAGAAACAAGTCCATGTCAGAAAGCCATCAAGCCATTTTTGCACGGTAAGAAGCTCGCTTAATAACATAAACAAATTTAAATGAACTTGGATTACGATGCAGACACTCAAAAATAAGTATAATCTAACTTTACACTAAACTTAATTCTAATTTTGTTTTACATTTTTATACCTTTTGTTCTTCCAGCCGGGCTGGCTGTTTGCCCCACCTCCACCCTGATTTTCTCTATCGATGAGCTGTTTGCTTTTGTATTCCCTTCAAAATATTCCAAAAATGATACACACAAATGTCCTCACAATGGGATAACGCACGACCACTTGCCAACGAGAAGTAATATATACTCCTAGTACTAGCGATCGCTACGCCAATTGCGCAGATGCAACAAAAAGACGCACTACAAGGATAAACAGCCTCTCATGTCTTGGCCACCTGGCTTTCTCATATCTAGAGATAATTATTTGCTAGACAATTTACTCGTATCTCGAAATGCTCGTATGTCGACTCCAACGCCTCATCTCGGGCCGGCGCGGACGCCCGCTGGACCGACGCGGACGCCCGCCGGGCCGGCCACTCCCTCACCTTATCTCGGGCCAGCCCGGACGCCCGTCGGACCGACCACTCCCTCGCCTCATATAGCGGCCGGCGCGGACGCCGCGGGACTGGCCACTCCCACGTCTTGTCCCAGGCTGGCACGGACGTCCCCCGGGCAATGTTAAATGTTCCTACCCGCCTTGCCTGCCTGCTCTTCTCTTCTCATGGTCATTCGGCAGGGGAGGTACTGTCAGGAGCAGCTCGCCTTGCCGTTGGGTTTGAGCAGCTGCGAGTGATTCATGATTACTTCTGGATGTGTGCATTTAAACACGACTGGTATTCATTGTCGGATCGTAGTGCATGATACTGCATACATCGTTGCAAAGGTACTATGAAGACCCGAATAATAGTAGGCACTGGAATAATAGTAGGGAGTGGAAAATTCCAAATGAATTAATGATAGTAGGCACCGGAATAATAGTACTACTACTACTAATATTCATTATTTTTGGAATTTCCCACTGCTTACTATTATTCCGGTGCCTACTATTATTAATTCATTTGGAATTTTCCACTCCCTACTATTATTCCAGTGCTTATTCGGGTCTTCATAGCACCTGCGTAAATTCCTGCGTAGATCCTGAACCATGCAGCTACCTTACCAGGCTCCTCGATGTCACTTGTTCGCCATGCTCCGGTTTGGTTTTGTTTTGGATTCATAAGTCTTTGTTATTTTGTAAGGCTGAGTTATTAAAGTTGTTACCCTGAGCACGATTCGCCCCGTCCCCTCCTGCTTCCCCGCTACCGAGTCCAAATCCCTCTGACCGCGCCACAACGTCTCGGCGCGATCATAACACTTTCAAATGATGAAAGATACACTTCTTGCAACAAATCAACCAATGGAAGTTAAAGGAAAAAATGTAAATCATCTAGTAATATGACACTCTATAGACGTGTAAAAGTGAAAAATGATAGCAAAGAGGACTTCCACATCCGTGACAAACCTGGTATTGATGGCAAAGCCCCTGGACTTGGCACTTTCAACCAATTGGATGAAGAACTCCTGTCGTGGTGGTGGGTGATGTCGAAGCAAAGCCTGATGAGGAAAGCTCTCGTGGATTTTACGTGCTACCCAGTGGTTGGCATAAATCATGCACTCAGCCACTGTCTCGTGGATCTCAAGGGGCTGGCGTGGGACCAGAGCTGTGATGTTCTTTTTACTATCTAGCTGTGCACGGACCTGGGAGCAAATAATGGCAAAGAAAAATTTGAAAAAAAAAACTGAAAATTTGCGCGTATACCTTAATTGCTATGACCCAATCAAATAATTTACTAATGTTAACCTCTATTCCCCCGTCCCTTTAATTGAGGCCATTTTCTCCACTATGTTCTACACATTCATAATATACAGAAAAAATAAACACACCTCTACCCCTTCCAGTTCCAATGCACCGCCTTTATCCCGCTGGGCTCGTAGGTGTCGTGCCACGTGGGTCAGTGTCTCCAGAGCCAGGGTGAGCTCAGTCAACTTGGCATCTTTCTCATAGGAGCACAGCTGGGATAGCTCAGGTACCTCGGCTTGCTCGCCATTGAGGAGAGCCTGAGCCAACTCGTAGTGGAGCTGATAGGAGGAACGGATGATGGTGCGACCATACCACACCTTGTTGATGGCGAGGGTGTGTGAGTCCAGCTCCCACACAATGCTCATTGCATACCTAGTTTTGTCACACTTGTTGGTTTATGTCGTTTCTTGACAGTGCAAGAATATGAAGTGTTAAGACTTACTTGCAAAAGTGTGTTTGAATAAGTTAAAATATTTTTTAAGTGTGGGTGAAAAAAAATCACTCTATCATGGATTTCCTCTTATAAACATGGGTGCCCAAACTGGTCCTGAAGGACCATAGTGTGTCTTGTCGTGTTCTCATTCCAACTGAGGAAAATTATTTATTTTCACTAATTGTGCGATAGCCGTTGGCAGTAGCTATGTTCACTCTTATTTGTTTTTCGTGTTTTACAGCCTTTCTATCCTTTTTAATCAAATTTTAATATTTATTAATACATTCCTTTTTACTTTACTTTGTACTTTATACTTATTACTTTAATGTTTCTTTGTTCTGTTAGCCTGGCTTCTTTCTGATACTTCTTTTTTGGAACCATTCAGCCATGCCTATGCTGTCATATACATGGGACTAGCTACAACACCTTAATGTCGCAGGAAATTCGGACCTGGACAAAAGTGCCATGAGAAGAAGCGGCGCTTCAGATCAATCATTCCATTTATTATTATGGGGAAAGTGAGATCTCTCCGCAGTTGACGCTTATCAGGCCGCAAAGGTAGTGTCAGGAGTGTTGTACTTTGTTACTGTTGATTTTTCAGCTCGAGTACTGAGGAACTGTGTGGATAAGCTTGGAAGAGTGACTCTATATTTTCAACCTCGGTCACATCTGCAGAAGTTCCCATTCATGTGGAAGACTTCCTGTGAGTGGTTCCAGTTTTATCCAACTCTACAACGTCTTTTTCTTGAGTCTGTATCCGTTTTTGCAACTGCAACCAAGAGGACGCAGCTCAAGTGGCAGCCGGTAGCGGTAGCTCCATCCGCTCTTGCTCGTTTTGTGTTTTTGCTGCTTTTCTGTCTTAATGGTTTGATTTAATGATTCTTAATGATGCCACGTACTTTGCTTCGTACTCTGTGCTTTTTGCTTTGTTAATCTGTGGCCTTTGCGACTGTATTGTCTAACTTGTAACTATGTATGCCTATGCATTTCCTGTATCTGCATTCTCACGCTCTTGCTACCGTGACAATGAAATTCCCTGAAAACGGGATGAAAAAAGTTATCCAATCCAAAAATGTAATCAGTTGATTGCAGTCAGGTCCGGCTCATTTCAGAAGAAGCCTCATTGGTTAAACCAAGGGTATCAGACTCGGGTTGGTTCGCGGGCCCCATTAACTTCAACTCGGTTTCATGTGGGCTGGACCATTTAAGATACATTTCGATTTTTGTAATAAATGGATTAAAAGAACTGGATTAAAAGCCCTGAATATTCAGTTTTTTCAAAGATCTAAAACAATGTTTTTTTTAGCTTTTTATATTTTACAAAATGATTTTTGAACTACAAACAGAAAAAAATGATTTAAAAAATTACAATTATTGATTTAAAAAGGGGAAATCAGGAAATTTGATATACATCTATGCTATATTTTAATCTGATCCTAAAACAGAAAGTCAGCACTTGTGATTGACTTTCTCGGGTCGCACAAAATAATGGGTGGGCTAGATTTGGCCCCCGGCCCGCCACTTTGACACGTGTGGGTTAAACAGTCCGTGCTGGACTAGCTGGAAAAAAATAGCACGCACTGCAGCCCTTTGTGGAATAGTTTGGACACCCCTAGCATAGAATATATCTATAAAACTATCAACAAGAATGGGGGTTAATGTGAAAAACATAAAACTTTTACTGACCTGTCAACGCCTCCCAACAAAGAGCAAAGATCTGCACTGAGAACTGCTGGCAACATGTCATACCTGCGGTCTGCAAGGTAGCAAGTTGTCGCCCTGAAACACAGGTCGTGTTGCAAATTATACTTTACATATGAATATTTCCAGGTTTTGCTATGCTCTTATTTACGTTAGGGTGTCATTCATTCTCCCTGTTTCACTGTGTGCAATGAGAATTCTCCTTTGTACCATATTTTGACATTTCAGCCTGTAAACTCAACCCACTGCATTGTGTTTGTTCACTGTCTTGTCTCTGGGGCGTTCGTGCTCCAACAAAATTGCAACATTGTTTGTCATTGGTTAGCCTCAATTAGGACACTTATCATATTTCCACATTTGATTGATGTACTGGTAAATCAATTTGTGTATATGACATTAGTTTACTGACACAATTCCTTAAGCGTAATGTGAAATATTATAATATATATATATATATATATATATATAAGGAAGTGTAGAATTGTAAAATATTTTGAAATTCAAGTTACCGTATTTTCACAACTATAAGACACACTAAAATGTCTTAAAATTTTCTCTAAAATAGACAGCGCACCTTATAATGAGTATGTAAGCTCCAAAGCCTCACTGAGAGCACTTTTTGCCGGCACTCTTCTTATATAGAGAGAAGGCGGACATGGGTGGGGTCAGACCCTAAAGGCACGCCCCTACCAGGTACCCGTATATAGTGTGGGCATGTGATTATTGCAAAACAATTTCGGTTTGGTTTCTAAGGCCCTCCAAAAATGAATAATACAAATAGACACGCTTACGAAGCTCAGTTCAAACTTCAATCCACCAATTATGCAGGGGAACATGGGAATAGAGCAGCCGCAAGGGAATTTTAGATCAACAAATCAATGGAGCAAATGGAGAATGAGCGTCGCCAAGTCAAGAAGAAGAAGCTAAGATGATTTGCGACTCCATGCGTGCTCATTGCCCATCTCACTGCAGCGGTGAAAAACCAAGTCACGAAAACTCTGAGCTTGCCATCATTCCCGGAGGTTTACCTAAAGAACTCCAACCGCTGGACATCGGCATCAACCGGGCGTTCAAAGTTGCGAACCTCGAGATACAAGCTTAATGCATTCCGGGACTGAGCTCGTATGTCAATGTTCTCGTAACTCAAACGAACGTTTCCCATAGAAATGAACTAAAAACAAATTAATTCATTCCAACCCTCTGAAAAAAACACCAAAAACAGGATATAGGATTGGAAAACCATTTTTAGTTTTTCTAATTTGCCCTCTATAAACAAATTAACAAATAGGTAGTGTTCTAATACCACTAAAATGTGTTTAATATTAAAATTAGACAGATTTCACAGAAGGGAGATAGTGACAGAGAGAGGGGGACTTTTTGCATGGCAATGCGCTCGTAACATAACAAACACATTTAAATGAACTTGGATTACAATGCGGACGCACTAAAAAAATAATGTAATCTAACCTTACAATAAGCTTAATTCTAATTTTGTTTTAAATTTTGATACCTTTCTTCTTTGGCCGGGTTGGCTCTATTTGTCCCGCCACCACCCTGACTTTCACATGCAACCTGGATGTTTGCTTTTGTATTCCCTTAAAAATATCCCCAAAATGATGCACACAAATATCTTTACAATAGAATAACACACGACCATTTGCCAACGAGGAGTAGTACATACGCAATTTGCACTGACTAACGGGGGAAAAAAAACCACTGAAAAAATGCAACGCTGCGCCCAGTGCTTGCAGAGACATTACACGAGGGAGTTGCGGGGAGAGAGACAGAGCCCATGATGTTCTCATGAGCAGCGACTTGCGTCTGCTGTCTGCTTGTATAATAAAATTTGTCTCGTATCTCAAGATAAATATTTGCTCAAAATTTTACTCGTATCACAAATTGCTCGTACGTCGAGGCACTGGTATGTCGAGGTACCACTGTACTTTTAAGCTTCATAACAAAAAAATATTTGGGGGGATTTTCGGTGCTTACCTACCTGTCATTTGAAATGAAAGTTATATAAAGTAAGTGAAGTACTAGATTAGTAATTTCACAAACCGAACAAAGATAGAACACATTTTGTCATCAAAAAGCAATCAACTGGGTGATCTAATTGTCTTGACTCTGATTACCTAATTCACAGAAATATCAACAATCTTGGATTTAGAGCACAAGATATTTCATATTACAAGTGCACAAATACACCTACACACAGGCGCAATCACGTGCACACACGTGCGCACGCACGCACACACGCTCACACACACACATGTATAATTCCATTTCTCACCTTGCGCGTGCCTCTAAATCAGTGAGGGAGCCTTCAGGAACGAAGTGTGTAACATCAGCGATGTGAACTCCAAGCTCGATCAACTTTCCTCCTGCAAGGCTGTGCACAGACAGCGCATCATCTACATCCTCACAGCCCGCAGGGTCGATGCTGAACACCAGGCGATTTTCTCGCAGGTCCCGTCGCTCAGCCACCTGAGCATGGTCTACTTTCCAAGGCTTCTCAGGAGAATTCACAGGCAGCTCTCTCACCTAGGGAGAAACAGAGACCCTCAAAGACTGGGGAAAAATTGTGACAGTAATATTCTTCATTAGAAGTGGTAGGAGTTTATCATCAGACCTGTGCATCAGAGAAGGGCAGAACATGGATACAATTTTCAATGAGGATGGTCTGTACTTCAGTCTCAAGTTCACCAGCTCGTCCCAGAACTTTCACACTGTGTCCATTGGGATAAAGTGATGTGCTTTCCCATGAGTCAATGCGTACTACCACTCTGTGGTCCTGACCAAAAGCAGAGAATTATGTTATGTTTATAGATCAAGTATATGTCTCTACACCACAAAACAAAATTGTTGATCAAAATCGCTTGGGCTGCCAGATAACAGTAACCTCAAATGGAGTCAAGTCCTTTGATTTGGCCAGTTCAAAAGCCTATCTCTGCTTTAGAGAGTCGTCAAAGGTATTGTTGTTTCAGGTCATTACTTGAAATTAAACATAAAGTAAGCAGATAGCAGAATAAATTCTTCCAGTAATGAAAGAAAGCTGACACATTTCTAAAGTGCAGCAGGAATACCACATTGTTAACTGGTGGTATGATAGTCTTTTTCTATCAAATAATGTGTTTTTTGCTATTAAATATGTGCTGTACACCACGCAAATCATATTTTGGCTATGCAGATCACTAGATATTTCTACAGATATTTCTATTTTTTTTTAAACTCAAAACTAATAACTTGAACTCTCTTTATTGTTAATGCTTCCCAGAAAACTATTTCATGATTGAGTCATAAATAGTGACCTTTACTGGTCTAAAGTTGCTTGGATGCTGTTGTCGGTTCTTAACTGTTGTTGCACTCATTGAGTAATTTTGTTTGACCGTCCACTTGTGGGAAGCAGTGCCACTGCATCAAGTTTTAACCATTTGTGGATAATGGCTATGAGGGTGGCTTTCTGCATGCATAATTCCCTGAAAATGGTTTTGGGACATTTTCCGGAATGGTTTCAATCAATTTTCTTTTCGTTTGTTCTTAAATTTTTTTGGGTTGTGGCAAAAACATTTTCACATTAAATATTGTTTGGATAGTACTATATTTAATACATTTTATGATCAACAAATTTGCTGATAAACAGGGAAAGGTGGTCTTATACCCCCAGTCTGGAGTAGAGTTGTCCGCTTCACAGACTGGGGGTATAAGACCTTTGGAAATTTAAGGATTTGGCCCAATCTGTTGTGTTTTCTGTAGCCATATATGCTACTACCTTGACATTGTATGGGTGTTGTCTTATCTCCTGTTTGCGCTCCTTGCTAAGCCGACTTATAACTACTGAAATTCCCCCTACAAATTCTAAATTACACTAATTATATCTCTGCTTATGAAACGTACCGGGGAAAACAGTGAGGTCCAGGAGTACGGTAATTCCGAGGACGGATTGGACGAAAATGATCATGTTCTTTCTTTTTCAGACCAGCCATGTGAGTAAGGAGTAGGCGAATAAAATTGCAGTCACCGACATTTGCATTTGTGATTACTAAGAAATGATTAATAACATACATATTATAAAAACGGGGGAATTTTGGGTTATTCTGTATTACTATTATACATATATGTGTAGTAATTCATTTCTTTGTTAAATCATTAAATCATTCTTTCTATTGTTCGGCTCGAGGTCATAAACAGCCGCATGCTGCACTCTCACGTGGACTTCTTATCCAAGAATTGTTTATGCTACATCTCACCCAGTATCGGGCTCTGAGGGCTGTTGATCAGGAGGCAGCAAGGACTCGGGATATCTGCCACTTCCATAACACTCGTATTGTGTGACGCACTTCGGGCTTCTTTATGTAATTGTTATATGATTGTTAGGTCAAATGAAGGCGTGATTGTTTTAATCCAAATGCCTTAAAGCCGTACGCGAAATACTGTTTGTGAGGATACTTTTGAAGAAGGGGCTCGATGTATCTTCCCTTAAGGTTCTTATCCATGATCCAATCTATTTAATTAAATGTCAATAGTTGAATAAGATGTCTGCCTGCAGTTATTGATAATTACAAAGAAGGGTAATTATTACTGAACCTATCATTAATATTCTGAAATTTGTGTTTGTGTATGGAGGTTGTATTTTATAGTGGTGCAGAATTCATATTGATGATTGTTTTCAATATTCTACTCAGTGTTCCATTCAAACAAGATGTAAAGACAAAATATTTGACAAGGATCGATAGTATATTTTAGGACACTTTACCTACTGAAGGGGGCAGTTAAGTCATTTGAACTAATGGTTTCTCAAAACATAAAAATACGTTTGGAAATACTATAAGTATAGAAAATGTGCACAGGCTGAAAACACTTGAGTACTGAATCTCGAAGTTATAGAGAGAACTTGTCTTTTTGGCTTCTCAGCAGGCAAGTTTTTTTGCTTTAAGCTAAAAAAATGGGGTCAGGCAGCATGGACTACACTTCTTGCTTTCTCGCTGGTATGACAATAGCACATGAACACAATGCATTGGGCCACTCAAAAGAAGAGTCCACCAGGCGGTTGATGACAACAGGGTCAGAGCCATTGAATTTGGCAATCATCTAATTAGTTTTACGTTCATGTACAACAGCATATTTGTACAAGAAAAGACATGACGGTCGCTATGTCATTTGTGCGCCAAAAACCTCTCGCAGGAAGAAGCTCCTCCTGCTGCTCATGTAGGGCTTCCTGACTGATCCAATGCTTGTCAATTCTGACAAAGAGGAAGTGGACTAAAGCTCCCAATAACCTATTTTTAAAAATTATTATAAATTCAATAAAGCAGAGGAACAATTTTCACTGTGAGAACATAACTTTAACTGTTTACATTATTTTTTGAGGGATTATATTTAGATATTAATATATGACAGTCCTTTTATATGCCTATATCTGGAATATTTAATAGATACACTTCTTGATTATTGCACCAGTATTTTTCTATAGACGCGAAAACATGTAGGTAATAATAATAGAATTCATCCTACTTTGCGTTTTTTCGATTATCGGAGCTATTGTCTGGTCTCCATTAATAATTTATTTGAGGGATTTTTGTTCTATCACTGTACCATATCTTACCTGCAAAGCATCGGCTTGCTGTGTGCTGATACGGATCTTCGGGATGCGATTGTCCCAAGGCACAGTCAGGATGCGCTGAGAATTCCTGTTCTGGGACTGTGTGATCTCTCTTGGGGGGAATGTTACCACATAGTCCCTCCAATTTCTCTGCAGAATCCCTACAATTTTTCCTATGAATTACATCATTCAGACACCTTTTAGAAGAACAAAATTGCAATCACAACGCTGTCTAAAACTGTGCTATTGTGTGTGCGTGTGTGCACGTGTTTGTGTGTATGGGTGGGTGGGTGTGTGAAGGTGTACGTGTGTCCTCGTTTACCTTCAACATTCGCGATGAACTAAAGATGGAAATTAACATTTGGGTACCATCTTACATATATATGTTCATCAACATGATTATGAATATGTTAATTAATATGTGCTGTCCCTTATTAAATAAATCAGACTCATCGAAGTTCAACTTAGAGAGCAAAAATCTGAAATGTCGTTGACAAAATGTTGAATCTTTAAAATATCTGAGGTTATCTAAAATGCACTTTCAAATATGAGCATCCCACCTGTAGGTATAGGTTTACTTTGAATGTCCTCGCCATTTTTCTCGTCCAATTGTCCTTCAGTCAGGGCACTAGCCTTCCCTCTCCATTCGCTCCTTGGAAATAACTCTACCACAACGTTGTCACCGTGCACAGTTCTGTTACGATTTTTACTTCCAAGCACTAACACCTCACTACTCAGCTCTATAGTATGTAGATGGAAAAAGGGAAAAACACAAAGACAGGCAATGGCAAAAATGGCAACAAACACAGTATACATTGTTTCTCCAACGAGTTGAAATAATCACAAAAAATATTTTCATTGCTCAATACTGCACCTGTATTTTTATTTGAGAGGCCTTCCCTTCTCACAGAGGCTTCAGTCAGTGCTCTGTGCTTGTTGACATTCAGCATTCCCTTAAGAAGAAAAAAAGGAAGTGTGATAAATGTTATCCATGGAAGATTAACAAGACGTTAACAAAATGAGTATGGAACTCATGTAAAGCGTGGTTGGAGCCTTAAATAAAGGCATGCTTAACTTTGATGAGAGCATCAACATTTTTACTCTTTATGCGAAGTGTCCAAGCCGCAAGGAAATCAGAGGAATTATCATGGGCATGATGTGATGGTGGCTGAATGATATTCATTATTTCCATGTAAACTTGTGTGCATTTCGCAAAAAAATGTCTTTCAATTATACTACTTCCATAAATATTAAGCTTTGACATAAATGTATCTTTTGGGTTCATTAAGGACATGGCTGTTGTTCAATAATAAAATGTGTTCATTCATTTTATGAACTACTTTATCCTCACAAGTGTCACAGGGAGTGCTGAACCTTATCCCAGCTGACTTCAGGCCAGCGGCGGGGAACAACCTTAATTGGTGGCCAGCCATTCACAGGGCACAAGGAGAGAGACAACCATTCACGCTCACACTCGTACATAAGGGGGAATTTAGAGTGTCCAACCAGCCTACCATACATGTCTTTGGAATGTGGGAGGAAACCGGAGTACCCGGGAAAAGCTCACACAAGTCCGGGGCAAACATGCAAATTCCACACAGGTGGACAAACCTGGATTTAAATCCAGAACCCCAGAACTGAGGCTGACGTGCTAACCACTCACCTGCCGGGTCACCTTAATAATCCTCAAAAATACAACTTGCCTAATAATTCTGCAATAATATATGCTTCCACAGCCAATGACAAATGATGGATTATTGGAAATGTTGCTTGGTTTGCAATACGTTGACTAACATGACATGGAGCGATGACGAGATGGAATGTTTTCTAGATATTTGGGCAGATGCCAAAGTAAAATCAATGTTGCATCAATGTCTTCTGATTGACCAAACATACCGCATACGTTTGTCGCTGAATGAACCATATCAGTATGAGCATGAGTGCTGCAAGTTGGACCTATGTGATGGTTAACTTCCATATTTTAACCCACCCATATCCGTTTTGCTCAGTTAGTTATTTAACAATGTTTACACGAGGATTGGATTGGATAACTTTATTCATCCCGTAATCGGGAAATTTCTTTGTTGCAGTAGGAAGAGGGTGAGGATGCAGGAATAGGAAGGCATTATACACAAATAGATAGGTTTGTTGTCAAATCCTGGGTCACTAGCAAAACATTTAATATGATATGGAACCACACCAAAAGAGTTTTGACCAGATGTATTTTGGTCTCGTCTAAAGGAACTATTGACTTTACTGATTTGAATATACTTCAAAATGTCACTGCTAAAAATAATGAACGATATGATACCTTATTTTTTTTACTGACAAGTTGAAAAATTCTTGTGAAAACTAGTCATCAGAAAGCAATGAATCAAAACACTGACATTTTGTCAGCAAACTGACTGCTGAAGTAAATTGATGGTTTTTAATTTTAATTTAAACATGAATAGTTAGCTACTCTGTCCTTACAAGAAACCTTGCAGGAGATTTTATAACGTTCTTGCTGAGGAATTTTCAAATGAGTACAATGCCACTTATTTTCTAATTAATGATTTGTGGTTGAATTCAGTAGTAGTTCAGCCGTTCATCAAGGACAGTAAGATATCGTATTTTTTTGCAGAAAAGCTGAATTTGACGCAAAAAAAGTATGACTGAATCCAGGGTACAGCTTATATAAGAATAATAAACGTTGAGGTAAGGTAAGGTGATTATGAAGTTTTGTAAAAATGGTGCTCCATGTTTTGTTGTTTAATGTGTGAATATGAGACAAGGTAGCTTCATATATTACATGTGAGAGCACACGTCCATCCCCTAATTTATTAAATAACACATTTTGGGCTATCATTTTGTTAAAAGCTATGTATATTTTAAGCTTAGTGATTAATATTATTTTGACTTCACAAATTACTGTCCTTGGTTACAAAAAAAACGAGAGAATACATTTTAATTAAAACTAAGGACTAGAAGGCATAACAAAATAACACATTTGCATAATTTGACTGTGAATGTGTTGAATAATGATTGTTAGCATTTTAATTGCTTTTATACAACAAGCTAGACATGTGGAATGTCTGCATACTGATCAAGTGTGAAATTATACAACCAAGTAAATTTTACGTTCACTGCCGATAGTCAAACGTGTTTGACAAAGACAAAAATTATAATGAATGCCACACCACAAAGACTTTCTCCACCCATGACTGGCCACTAAACAGTGTGAAGACAAAAGCTTTCGCTTCCATATCATTCCCAAAAGCAAAAGGGTATGTCTTAAAAGCGCAAAAATTAGACTTACAAGACAATGTGGCCGATACAGTCCGTTATTTCAAAATACAGAAAAGATAAACAGATAAAACGCTAAACAAAATGTATATTGACATCTATAAATTAAGTTGAAGAAAAAAATAAACTGTACCTTGCAAAAAACATGAAAAAACTCACTCACTTTAGCCTGACACTACTCACTAAGTGCTTTTACCATATCACCGTAGTACTATAATGACAGAAGAAAAACGTGACCGAACGTTTTGTCGCTGGTCTTTTGGTCGCCGTTCTTTCGGTCCCCGTTGGTCGCCGTTAGGGTTAGAGTTAGGGTTTAATATCGAAGTACATTTGACAACCATAACCCTAACGCCAAAGACCGGCGACCAAAAGACCAGCGACCAAACGTCCGAGCACCAAGAAAAAAAGTATTTATAACAGTAGATATAGTAATTTAAACCAGCATAGAAAACATTGAGATTAATCTTTGAATAATTGAAATATTTTTGAATATATATTGCCTAAAATAATGGGAAATTCAAGTGTGTTCCATGGCATTTTCAGGCAGGGTTCTCTGTACCCGCTAGTCTTCTTTCAGTAAATAGTCCGTTGTAATTTGAAGACGTTTTTGCAGCTCCTGACAGAATGATCCCAGCTGTGTTCGATCAAATTAGGGGATGTGCTGGGAATGTTTTGCGAATGTTTGCTCCAACAGGCAGGGCATATGTTCCTCCAAAACTTGGAGTCCAGAAGAATAAAAATAAAAGATATTTCCCCATCAATTTCTTTGCAAATCTCGAGATGTACTGCCACCCGCTGGACATATTTCTAAATACAAGTATGTAGTGCAATGTGCTGGCCTTAATTTTTATTCAATATTCTTATATAATGTACACATACACACGCTTTTGCTACGTGAGAAAAAAAACACTGGAAGACTCACTAAAAGAGAGACTAGGGGGCTTAGAGAACAATACCTGAAAATGCCCAACTTGGAAGACCAACTGGAGCGGTGAAAAACCAAGACACGAAAATGAACTCGTTGCTTGCCGTCATTCCCGGAGGCTTAACTAAAGAACTCCAACCGCGTTCAAAGCAAAGTTGCGAGCGGCATGAGAACAATGGATGATAGGTGGCAAACATAGCTTTACGAAGAGTGAGAGGCAGCGCTGGGCTAGTTACGTCATTATTTGCAAATGGATTGTGGCCGCTTGGACCAACATGTCTGCTTGCACTGTTGTTTGAGCTTTTGCCAAAGCCTGCATAATTTCTATGGAGCCACATGGCAATGTGAGGGACTCTAATAACAAAGAGAGGGAACCCAGCGTTTTAAAAAAACGTGTTTTTAGTGTGTGTCCGTATGTTTAAGCTGGTGTATGTTTTGCCATGCCTGGCTGCGTCCATTAGTGCAGTGGGCATTGTGTGTGTCAAATACAGAAATAGCACCTGTTACTGAGACTGCGCCTTTAAATGCAGTGCGCAATATAGTCGTATATATGCTGCCTCGGCCTATTTAATGCCTCTATTTAGCTCTGCTCTGGCAGCGCTGTATCGTACCTTGTGCCCTGACCTGACGGCTGTGTTACGGCATAAAAATAAAATCTTTGTATCATTAAAGACTTCATACTTCTGTGAGCCGTAAACAGAAATCCTGTACCTGTATATAGCGTCCAGACTTGATGCCAGCCTCCAGGACTTCAGCCGGCAGGTAGTCTGTGAACTCTTTTTCCGTGCATTCACTCTCTTTCTCCTGCAGAGCCTGGCTAATGGAGCTGTACAATTCATGAGCTGCGCATAGCTCTGACCAGAAGTTTTGTAAATATACCTAGAAAATTACGGCAAAGATTAAACATGGCCCAATAACAGATTAATGCATGTATATCTATGCTAAAATGTGTTACTTTAATACAATTCAGTGGAACACAATGAACCTTTTTTGATGCTATCATTTACCATAAGTGAAGAATTTTTAAATGGCCTTTTTTTCTGAAAGTGTTAAAACTTTAAATATGCTCACAGAATTATGATTTCCCCCTGGGTATTTAATTTCAAACTGATCAATTTCAGCAACTTCAGTGTGACATAAATTTATAAATATTTTCCCTTTCAATGAGCATTCTGTGACTAGTGCGATTTATAGTGTGAAAAAATGGTGCGGGTTGTGTATTTTTTTTTTTTTAAGTGTCAGTGAAGGTCCTCTCAACCTCAGGTTTAAATTTCACGCCAGTTTTAAGATGAGTGGTATTCATGACTCGTAAAAACAAATGTTAGCTAGGTTTTTTACATTCAGGGACACAACATTTTACTGAAATCCCAACATTTTGCTATTTGGGAGATGAGTATGTGTTGTATATGATTTCTTATGCTGTCATCTGTTTGAGTGCTAAGTGTCTACGTCACTCAATCAAGAAATGTCACAAGCATAGTGACTTGGCACCCATGTATTATTTTTGTACTTGACATAATTAATTCATGCATTTACACGTGCTTAAAAAACACAAACAAAGCATATAATTTCAACAAACTGACTCACAAAAAGTCTACATATAGCAAAATAAGTCCATTGACCAAATATTGGCAATGTTATGCTAATAAAAAGGCAACTGTATACAGTATATAGACAGTAAACCTAACTTCATCAGAGTACCAATTAAATAAACAAAGTCTGCTAATATGTATGTGCACGTTAATATAGACGATTCTTTTTCTCATTTATTCTTGTTTAGTACTCCTTATCCCCACAATGGTTTCTGGGGTGCTGGAGCCTATCCTAGTTAATTATGGGCAGGAGGCGGGGTACACTTTGAACTAGTTACCAGCCATTCGCAGAGCATAATGTTGATGAATGTCAAATTAAAGCATACTCTGTAGATGTCAGACATCACTTAAAGCTAGAGTATTTTTTTTTGCATAAATCATTGTTGATATTATTGTTGTATCATGGGAGGACTGACCATACCTGCATAGAAATGACGTATACTCCAGACTGGAGGTTACTGTACTGAGCAATAACGTTTTGGTCCTCTGTGATCATCACTACATTTATTAGACCAGCTAGGTGGTTGTAGTACCAAGCTGCTGCAGAGTACACACACCTGCACACACAAAATATTCATGTGTCGTTTGTGAAATTATGTGCACACATTTCCATTGTATTGAACTTTTCTCAAATGTTGCATTGCATTCATTTA